>NC_140589.1:744712118-745154618 GCF_964204655.1 Triturus cristatus | reverse complement strand
GGATAGATAGATAGATAGATAGATAGATAGATAGATAGATAGATAGATAGATAGATAGATAGATAGATAGATAGATAGATAGATAGATAGATAGATAGATAGATAGATAGATAGATAGATAGATAGATAGATAGATAGATAGATAGATAGATAGATAGATAGATAGATAGATAGATAGATAGATAGATAGATAGATAGATAGATAGATAGTAGATAGATAGAATGTATGTAATGACTATGGTAGCGGACTGGATCCAAACCAAGTGACTGAAGCTCAACTCCAACAAGATGGAAGCACTGGTCTTCAGCAACAAGACCTCCCAATGGGATTCCACCAGCTGGCCATCAGAGCTAGGACCAACATCTACATTCACAGACCACACTAGAAATCTAGGGACCAGACTAGATAGAAATCTCAACATGACAACTCAAGTCAACGCAGTGTGCACTTCCTGCTTTCACATCCTACACATGCTGCGAAAGATCTTCAAATGGTTGCATCAGAACACCAGCTGGACTGTCACGCAAGCACTCATCTCCAGCAGGTCTATGGCAAAACTCTCTATGCCAAAATCTCCAAACAACTCCTGCACAGACCATCCATAACACAGCCACAAGTCTCATACTCACCCTCTCATGCCGTACCCACATCACACCACTATCCTAGGAAGCTTCAGTGGCTCCACATTCACAAGCGCAACCATTCAAACTTCTTTAAGCACACATACAAACACAACACAAGACCAGAATACCTGAATAGCTGCATACACTCTCACAACCCACCAGACACGTATGATTTGCCTCACTCTCACTCGCACACATATGGTTTCTGCACTGGAGGTGATCCAGGTGCTGAAGTTGGAAATGGATCTGGGGAGGTCGCTGGGGGGTTGCAGGTGGTAGTATAGGAGCTCCAAGGTCCAGCATTCATCTGAGTAATTGTTCTGTTCCCATCAAGGGGGTTTGGCAATGGCATTTCTCCTACAGTGAGGAATGGGTATTTTGAAATGGATGAGGGCATGGTCAGACCAGGTGATGGGTGTTGGCTTGCTCATTGTGATTTCGCTCAAGCTGGTGAAGATGGGTTTTAGAAGGTATTTGGCATCGGGGTGGGGCTTTCTACTCCTTGGGCAAGTCTGAACTTTGTTATGTCCTCCAGAAGGTTAGCTATATTGGAGTCAATGACATGGCCGGCTCTAGGGCGGTGTGACCGGTGCCACCGTTCCGGGTGCTGACTTCCTGGGTTCGCTGTATTTGCAAGTTTATTATGTTTTTAAAGCACCCGATGCCCTGTTCCTTTCCACCGGCAATTATCAGGCCTCACAAAAATGTCAAGATAACTCCTGTGATTAATGTTCTTCCTGGAGAGGGATCAGAGTTTTCTATAGTTGAGGCTTTGACTTATGTGAAGGTAGTGCAGAGGGTTAAAATACCTGCTGCATAGAAATTGTACCAAGTTGATTACAGAGTGCGTATGATGTAAATAGCAGTGGCGGCTCCTCGAGGGAGTGCTGTGGGACGGTAAACTCCGGAATTGGGCCGAATGGAGTTGAGTAAAGAAATAAATAAATAAAACGAGTTACATTCAATCAATCATAGGCATTTATATAGCGCACTACTCACCCGGAGGGTCTCAAGGCGCTGGGGGGGGGGGGGGGGAATGCTACTGCTCGAACAGCCAGGTCTTGAGTTGCCTCCTGAAGGCGAGATGGTCCTGGGTTGTCCGGAGGTGGATGGGGAGGGAGTTCCATGTCTTGGCTGCCAGGTAGGAGAAGGATCTTCCTCCGGCGGTGGTTCTGCGGTTGCGTGAGACGGCGGCGAGGGCGAGGCTGGCAGAGCAGAGCTGGCGGATGGGTTTGTGGAAGCTCAGGCGGTTGTTGAGGAACTCGGGGCCCAGGTCGTGGAGGGCCTTGTGTGCATGGGTGAGGAGTCTGAACGTGATCCTCTTGCTGACGGGGTTGCTGACGGGGAGCCTGTGAAGGTCTCTTAGGTGTCCGGAGATGTGGCTGTGTCGGGGGATGTCCAGGACAAGTTGTGCGGAGGCGTTCTGGATCCGTTGGAGTTTCTTCTGGAGTTTGGCGGTGGTGCCGGTGTAAAGGGTGTTCCCGTAGTCCAGCCGGCTGGTGACGAGGGCCTGGTTTCGGAAGGGGATCCACCGGAAGATCTTGCAAAGCATGCGCAGGGTGTTGAAGCATGAAGACGGAACGGCATTGACTTGTCTGGTCATCGAGAGGGAGGAGTCCAGGATGAAGCCTAGGTTGCGTGCGTGGTCCGTTGGCTTGGGGGTGGCTCCAAGGGCAGGGGGCCACCAGGAGTCGTCCCAGGCGGAGGGTGCTGATCCTAGGATGAGGACCTCCGTCTTGTCTGAGTTCAGTTTCAGGCGGCTGTCCTTCATCCATTCGGCGACGTCTTTCATCCTTTCATGTAGGCTGGCTCTGGCGGCGTCCGGGTCGTTGGTGAGGGAGAGGATCAGCTGGGTGTCGTCGGCATAGGTGATGATCTTGAGGTTGTGTTGGCGTGCGATGGCTGCGAGGGGGCTCATGTAGACATTGACCGGAACGGGGGGAGGCGGACTCTCTGGGTTCTTCCGGCGAGGAATGAGATGATCCACTCCAGGGCCTTCTCCTGGATTCCGGTGTTGTTCAGTCGTTGTACCAGGGTGTGGTGGCAGACAGTGTTGAACGCTGCGGAGAGGTCTAGGAGGATGAGGGCCGCTGTTTCCCCGTTGTCCAGTAGGGATCTGATGTCGTCTGCGGCTGCGATGAGGGCGGTCTCGGTGCTGTGGTTGGCTCGGAAGCCGGACAGCGAATGGTCGAGGGATCCGTTGGTCTCGAGGAAGGCGGCTAGCTGTCTGTTGACGGTCTTCTCGATGACTTTGGTAGGAAACGGGAGTAGCGAGATGGGGCGGAAGTTCTTGAGGTCGGAGGGGTCCGCTGTTGGTTTCTTCACCAGGGCGCTGATCTCGGCGTGTTTCCAGCACTCCGGGAAGGTGGCGGTGTTGAAGGAGGCGTTGATGATGTCGCGGAGGTGGGGCGCGATGATGTGGTCGGCCGTGTTGAAGATGTGGTGTGGGCAGGGGTCCGTAGGGGATCCAGAGTGGATGGTGTTCATTGTGCGTGTTGTGTCTTCGGTGCTGACCGGGGTCCAGGTGCGGAGGGTGGCGGCGGGGAGTACCTGTTCGGTGGTGGGGTTCATGGTAGGTGGGCCGAAGCTGTTGTGTATGTTGGCGATCTTGTCGTGGAAGAAGGCTGCGAGGGAGTCGCAGAGATCTTGCGAGGGAGTGATGTCGTTGTTTCCGGCGTCGGGGTTGGAGAGCCCTTTGACGATGCTGAAGAGCTCCTTACTGTTGTGGGTGTTGTTGTCCAATCGTTCCTTGAAGGCTGTCTTCTTCGTGGCGCGGATCAGTTGGTGGTGTTTGCGGGTGGCGTGTTTGAGGGTAGTCATGTTGTCTGTGGTCTGGCTGGTGCGCCAGGTGTTCTCCAGGGAGCGGCAGTTCTTCTTGGAGGTGATGAGCTCGTCGGTGAACCAGGGGGCTTTCTTGCTGCCACGTCTGCTGGGGGTTTTCTTCAGTGGTGCGAGGGTGTCTGCGCAGTTGGTGATCCACTGTGTGAGGTTGTTGGCGGCTTCATTGGGGTCCGTTGAGCTGGTGGGGGGGGTTCTGGCTGAGGACGGTGATGAGCTGGTTGTTGGTGACCTTGTTCCAGCTCCTGCGAGGGGCTTGTTGAGGGTGGTGGTGGGTCGTCGTTTTTCTGAAGCTGAAATGGACGCAGCTGTGGTCAGTCCACTGGAGAGGGGTGGAGTGGCTGAAGGCGACGTACTTGCTGGAAGAGAAGACTGGGTCAAGCGTGTGGCCGGCGTAGTGGGTGGGGGTGGATACCAGTTGCTTGAGTCCGAGGTTGGCAATGTTGTCCAGCAGGGCGGTGGTGTTGTGATCCTTGTTGTTCTCCAGGTGGAAGTTGAGGTCCCCTAGGAGGATGTAGTCGGTGGAGTTGATGGCGTGCGGGCCGACGAAGTCTGTGATATCTTCCCTGAATTGTGTGCGTGGTCCCGGTGGTCTGTAGACGAGGGTGCCTCTGAGCGTGGTCTTGGGGTCGGTGTGTATCTGGAAGTGGAGGTGTTCGGCGGAGGTAAAGGTGTCGTCGGAGTTGGTCGTGATGTGGATGGTGTTCTTGTGGATGATGGCGATGCCTCCTCCTGTCTGGTTGACGCGGTCCTTCCTGATAATTTTGTAGCCGTCCGGGATGGCGATGGCAACGTTGGGCGCTGAGGAGGCGTTCATCCAGGTTTCCGTCAGGAAGGCGATGTCAGGTGCTGTTGAGTCGAGGAGGTTCCAGAGTTCGACGGCATGCCTGTGGACGGAGCGGGTGTTGAGCAGGATGCACATCAGGAGTTTGTTGCTGGGACTGGGTTTGGCAGGTGCGGTGCTGGTTCGGAGGCCGGTGAAGCGGCAGGTCAGGCAGGTGAAGGGTCCGTGGGTGCGCCTCGGGGTGGCTCGGTAGCAGGCGGTGGTTCGGCCGGCGTTGAGTGCGTGGAGGGATGTCGCGTCGTAGATGAGACGGGTGCGCTGGTGCCGGCGAGGGCGAGGACCAGGGGGTATGGCGCTGGGCGCGGTCCAGGCACGGACGGGCGCAGACGGGCTTACCTTGGGCGCACCTTCGGCGCACATTCGGCGCTCCCGCTGCACGCGTCCGCTGCGCGGTCGCTCAGGGGGCGTCATAAGTAAAGAGCCGGGAGGGAGGGTCAGCTGGGTGGCGGGAGCGGGGCGGCGAATGGGCAGCAAGGGGGGCGTGTCCGCAGGGGGCAGCGGCGGGAAGCGAGTGGCGGCGATCGGGAGGAGGAGGGCGGCTCAGCGGTGGCTGGGTCGTCCAAGGAGGCAGGAGGCAGGAGGTGGTGAGAGCAGCAAGGGATGGGAGCGACCTCGCCTGGGGAGAGGCTCAATGGTCGCGATCAGCACACTCCCGCGGTCCCCTTAAGTAAGGAGCCGGGAGGGAGGGTTAGCTGGGTGGCGGGAGCGGGGCGGCGAATGGACAGCAAGGGGGGCGTGTCCGCAGGGGGCAGCGGCGGGAAGCGAGTGGCGGCGATCGGGAGGAGGAGGGCGGCTCAGCGGTGGCTGGGTCGTCCAAGGAGGCAGACGGCAGGAGGTGGTGAGAGCAGCAAGGGATGGGAGCGACCTCGCCTGGGGACAAGCTCAAGGGTCGCGATCAGCACACTCCCGCGGTCCCCTTAAGTAAGGAGCCGGGAGGGAGGGTCAGCTGGGTGGCGGGAGTGGGGCGGCGAATGGGCAGCAAGGGGGGCATGTCCGCAGGGGGCAGCGGCGGGAAGCGAGTGGCGGCGATCGGGAGGAGGAGGGCAGGAGGTTGTGAGAGCAGCAAGGGATGGGAGCGACCTCGCCTGGGGACAGGCTCAATGGTCACATTGTGCGCTGCATTGCCGATTTGGCGTTGCAGCATGCAGCAATGTAATTCATTTTATTTATTTATTTCTTTACTCAACTCCGGTCGGCCCTATTCCGGAGCTTACTACCCCCCACCCTGCCCCTCCCCCACCCCGCCCCACCGCCCGCAGCACTCCCTTGAGGAGCCGACACTGGTAACTAGATCAGCAAGTTACTGCTTTTAAAAGATACATCCTTTTGTTACTTGCAATTTATAACTTAAAGTCCTAATATAGAAAAGTGAGCTATTAACTTTAATTATAGAACTGCATACACACTGCAAAGTATACATTAGAACATTGATTAATGTTGCAAAAACGGCTAATTTGGGTAGAAATCGATTCTTATTATTAAAGAAAACTCCCAACTATGCTGTTTCTTTTTTGTGCTTCTCCACACCAAGCACTCCTAAACTATACTGCCTACCAGTATAGATGACATGTGACTCCTACACTTTTAGTCCTTTGGCTTAAGTAACATTTCCTATACATTGATTTAAACACGTATGATTGATTGTCTCTGTGTAATGTGTGTGTGATGCAAAGTGCTCTGACATCCTTTACTGGTATGAGTGTCGCTATACAACTAATTAAATGCATCTGAGAGAGAGTGGTTATGGAGACTTGGTCACTGTTAATGGGTGCTAGTAAGAGAATCCATTGTAGAGATGGTCATTGGGGGCACCCACTAACATTGTCGCACTGGGCGCCACCAGCGCTAAAGCCGGCCCTGGTCAATGGGGTAGTCCAGGTGATAGCTGAGGTTACCAACAAGGATTAATGTGCTAGAGTCAAGTATCAGGGAGGTAATGAAGTCTGAAATTGTGATTCTGAAGATGGCTCGGGCTCAGGAGCTGCCCATGCAGATAAGAGCGGTGGGGGGTGGATTTGACATATGACAATGAGGGAAAATTAAAGAAATAATTAATTTCCCCTTGTTGTCGTATTTCGAATCCCCAGCCCAGCGCCTCACCGCTCTTACCTGCGCGGGCTGCTCCTGCTCGGGCTCCAGGGAAGCTCAGTAGATGAGGGTGCCGATTAGGGTATAGTTGGTGGTGATGCATCCAGGTTTTGGCGTGAGGAAAAAAGCAGAGGAATTGCAGCAGCGGGTGGGAGGAATTTGGGGGTTTCTGGCACTGGACGCAGCACAGAGAGGCAAAGATGGGATTGCCTTTAGCATGTTGTAAGCATGCCAGCTGTACACACTCTGCATGTCCACTGCAGTAGCGGCCGGTGGTGGGAGTGCTGCGGGGCAGTGGGGCAGGGCGGGGGTGGAGCAGGGTAGGGGGTAGTAAACTATGGAATACAGCCCAATGGAGGTAAGTAAATAAATAAATAAATAAAACAAATTTCGTTGCGCGCGCTGCATCGCATTTGGTAATGGAGCGCGCGCAATGAACTTCGTTTTTATTATTTATATGTTTACTTACCTCCGTTGGGCCATATTCCATAGTTTACTAACCCCCACCTTGCTCCACCCCCACCCTGCCCCGCAGCACTCCCACCACCAGCCGCTACTGGTCCACTGCACTGCTACAATGCAGCTGCAATTAAGAAGGAGCAGGGAGGAGTTTCCAGTGGTGGTAGGGACAGCGGCTTCAGGAAATGGGTGGGAATAATCAGGTGGGGGAAAGTGGGAAATTAGCACAGTGCAGGAGAGGAGATAGGAAAGGCCACCACGGGGTGCACAAAGGGGAGCAAAAGAGCTAGAAAAAAGAAGGATACCAGAATGTAAGAGATAACTTTAGAGAACAAAACTCAAAAAAGGGCAAAAGGACTGAAACTAAAATAGCCAAAATATGTCAAGGATTGAGTAAAAAAAAAAAAAGAGTAAAACAGTAAAGAATAAAAGGTAAAACACAGAAGAGTGGCAAAGAATGAATGAGAAAGAGTGATAGATGCCCAACCAAGCAGCTAAGAATGCGTGAGAGCTGCTCAAAAAGTGGCAAAGAATGAGAAAGAAAGAATGAGAAAACCATAGAAAAGTGGGAGAGAATGAGATATGCACGAAAACAGGGGCAAAGAATGAATGAGAAAAATGAGAAACGCACAGAGAAATGGCAAAGAAAGACTGAGTAAAGCACAAAAAAAGCGGCAAGGAATAAATGACAAAAAATGGCGAGGAAGGGGCGAGAAATGCACAAGAAAGTGGCAGAGAAAAAGTCCAGAAAATGGCAAAGGAGGTCAAAGAGCAAAGAGTCAAAGAAAGTAGTGAAGTGGGAGAGAGGAGGAAAATAAGCGAGAGAAGCAGGAGATCAAGAAAAGAAAGAGATGAGGTCCAGGCAGCGAGCCTCGTGACAGCGCAGGACCTGGGCTCAAGAGGACTGGCCACAGGCAAAGACGCAGGTGTAAGGCAGGGCCCGGGCGAAGTGGAGAGAAGAAAGCCCTGCATACTAATGGGGCTGACATTGTTTCAGAAGAAACCCAGGAAGCAGTTGTAGCTGGTTATTTTGGGTGGACCTGAAGTTGTGGGCAGCCCTGCAGCTGCAATCTGTGGATTGGTGTCTGAAGCACCAATGCTGACAAGTTCTACTTTTTTATCAAGGGCCACTTATAAAAGAATTTGTACAGCTGTCAGCAACTGTTTTTGAAGGAGATAAACACTTCTAAAATCTATTCCATATAAATTAAAACCCAGGCTTACTATGCTTTGGGGCCCATTAATGAGTTTGGCGCTCCATAGAACTGCCAAACTCGCGATAGAGGTGCGGTGGCAGTCAAGGACAGCTGCACCAGTGGTCCTCATTAGGGCCCCCTCCAGGGATCGGCGATCTCTGACGCTGATGCGGCGTTCTGAGGCCGTAATATGCTTGGTGGTGCCTCTGCGGCACTACCAAGTATATCACAAGTTGGCTGTCAGCCACCCTTTTCAATGCTGTGAGACCATCATGAAAAGGGTGGGGGAGAGTCAACAAAGGCAACCCTACAGGATCGCCTGTTGCCTCAAAGCCTTTGGGATGCATGCAGGGGGGCATATGGTGTGCCCCCTGTCTGCATGCACCCCCTGTTCCAGCATGGCATGGATTTTACAGTTCATGCCATGCTGGAAAACGCTGTGGCTGTCCTGCGGTGCTGCCATTCTAAGGCTCTCCTATGAGCCTGTGATAGGTAGCTCCGTGGGCCACCCGCTGCAGGACAACTTGTAATCCGGTGGGTGGTCAGCGGTGGAGTTTGGTGGTGTGGGAGCGGGGCAGTGGCACAAACTATAGTCGTGATCAACTTCCTATGCAAAATATATTTTGCACTCATAGGCTGCATGGCATAGCATTGCGTAGCTTGAAACATATAATGAGTGCAAAGGGTGTGCAACAGTGCAGGAACAGAAGAAATACCCCGGGGATTGCATTGAAAGCCCAACATACAGAACCAACACGACTTGGACTCGCAAAGAATTCTATTGTCAAAAGAAACCCTGAGAAACCAAAGGGTAAGAGAAGTATTGTGTGTTATTCTCACGTGTACCATATCTAATTGCTGCAAAAGTTCACATTTTCCATAAGTTACTTATTATGGGCTGCATCTTGTACGAAATTGAACTGAAGTGTGTGCAGCAAATACAATTCTGATTGAATACACACCGTGCTTAGTGCTTGCCTCGGCACGATGGTGCAATACATAGCATCACGCTAAAGCTGTATTTTTCTGCGAGCACAACCTATGATATCATGAGCACACAACTTTCTGTGTATATGGTTGATGGAGCGTGATGATTCTCTGTTATTTGTAGGGGTGTATCATAATCACGGATAGTCCGCACCCGCATATATTCTTTTGTTGTGTTAACATTTGATCATTAGAAAGGGCTTGGTAATAACACGGGAAAGTGTAAATGGTAGGAAAAGTGTTGTGCCATGTAAAGAGACAACGTAGCATTAATGTTAGAATGTTGTAATCCATAGTATTTGATGTCATTTACATTACGAAATTGCTTATATGTGATGTGATGCTTATGATTTAAATGTTCACCATATTAAAGTTGCACATAGAAGCGACTAATTGCATTTAAGGTGTAGGATTTCATAAGCTGATTGCAATAGAAATGCATTGATGTGCTTTTGTAATGTGATGATCTAAAAGGGCCTAAATGAAATGTTCACTCATGTGTGTATTTGAGAGGCCTATGTATTTCACTCTTATGTTGGCCAATTTCTGTGGGCCTGAAATTTACTTTCCCTGTGGGCTCAGGAACAGGGCTGCTAGAAATTTCATGTGCACGTTGAATTTGTTCTGTTCTCACGTTTCTGTTTGAGGGGGAGAAAATTGTCTTTGTTAGTTAGAATAACGTCTTTGGTTTAGAAGAGTTAGGTTCGAGAGGATGTGATACAAATTAGCAAGGAGAACTGATAATTGGGAGCCGGTGTTCTTTTTCATTGAGGGAGGCCTGGTAATCAAGGGCATCGAGCCAGGAGCTGGGAGCACGGAGGCGGTGTGGAAAATCACCTATGAGAAGTGTCCAGCAGGATGAGGTGATCAGTGGGTGTGTTTTACGTTCTTTTGTTTTGTATTAGCGATAGTATCCTGGGGTGGAGTCAGGAGAAGAGGTGAGGAGATCGAACAAGTGAGAAGGAGCATCTTAGAATGAGCTCTGTAGCTTTGGCTACTTGATCCATACAACGTGAGTGTACTTCTTAGGAAGTCTTCACGCACTGACACCTTTTTCCTGATCTTACCTGGGAAATGCTAAGTAGGGACGTCACGGTAGTGGTAGTGTAGGGACAGGCTAATGCTTTTCATTCATTCACCATAGATGAAAGCCAAACTTGACGTGGGGGCAATCCTTGCCTGCGCTCTGCTTCTGGAAATTGTCATTCTCTTTATGATTCATCGCATAAAGCTAGCCCGTAGGTTGGATTTGTATTAGTTCCCATGTACTTTTATAACCTCGTGATGAGGTGCTTGTACATCCAGTTGCTCTTGGCTTTGTAATAAACCCACTAACTTGGAATTTGGAGTCTGTAATTCTTCAGAGTCATGTCCTCATAAATTAGAGTTGTTTTGATGATTTATTTCTCCCCCCTTCACTTCTCAGCAGGTAAGAAAAGGTCCATTTACCCGGAGTTCTAAAGTAAATTTGTAGGGAGGAACTCGACCCCATCATGGTGTAGCAGAGTTTTTCCCTATTAATGTAACACAGCACTGCAAATCATCACACAGCATAGCGCTTCACAAGCTTTAGTAAGTCTGATCCCCAGGCCCAGATTTAGAAAGGTTTTGCATTGTGTTTGCAGTCCTTTTGTAATGCAGACCCAACGTAAAATCTATTTTAGCATTTACAAACCAATGCAAATTAGTATTTGTGGGGGTTTATAGGAAAAAGTAACGCAAATCAGTGTGAAGTGCTGCTTTGTGTTACTCTGTACCAAGCTGGCATTCCTCAGGAGGTACATGGCCGTTCCTGTTCTACCATGCGCAGTTGTTGATGCAAAATCCTACCTACAAACAATAGTAGACTGGGTCTGCGGCAAAACCGAATGCCACTTGAATGCAGGCATTAAAAGGAGAAATGTTTTCTCCCTTCTTTTTCATACTTTTCATGTGTGCTGCACTGTACGGCACACATACAAGGTAGGAACCCTATTAAAAGTTATCTAAGCATAGTATTTTGTACTGGAAGGAAACACTTCTGGTTCAGAACGTATGCTAGACCTACGCACACACCCTTGCACTATGGTGCAAAGGTATGTATGTAGCGCTCAGCAGCAAAATTCTGCACCAGTGCTAGGCAGAGGGGAGGCAAGTGCTATATCTCTGTTGATATTGCCCTCTCCTACTCTCTCCCTGTCACGCAACACAGAGCAGCCTTTTTGTCTGCTGCTCTGTGTTGCTTGATACATTTGCAAATCTGGGCTCAAGTTTTTGGTGTACATGTTTTAGTGCCAAAAAATGGAGCACTGCTGCCCCCATAGAAGCCATTTTTTGGAACCACAGTTAGCACATTGTTCTGCTTAATTTTCAACTCAGAAAATGCTTTTCCTTCAACATCACATTTTCAAATACCTTGATGTGGGAATATCACATTTTCTTACTGTAATTTTTTGGGTGCTTCTCTTTATGTACTAGACAATATTTTTTCTTACGAAGTCCTAGGATTAGATAGGGATTCCACGTAGATTCCTGTTTAATTAATAGAAATTAAATTGCTCTAACTTTGTGGGAGCTCAGCCACAGCTCACTTCAAGATCTTGGCCTTTCCCCATCAGAAGTGTAATCCAATTCTAAACATTAAGGTGGGGAGAATATTTAAATGAGTCTCAACTACCACATTCTAGTTTGTTTTGGTTGTTGATAGCTGCTGTTCTACGGTGGGACCTGCCTCTCAGCGATCAGTGATGAGCCCCACGTCAACCATCAGGTGGTGCTCGCCCTTCCCAGCTATTTTAGTACCCTATTGGTGCAGTGGTAAACACATCATTTTTTGCTGGGGACAGCCCAATTCTGCACTTTGACTCTGGATCCTAACAAACGTTATTCATTTTGTGCGTGACTGCTATCTCACCCCATCTCAGTTTCTGATTCATTATCTCCAGATAGCTTTTGGTATAGTGAATGTTTAGATTGACTTTAGACGTGCTTAAATGAACCCCTAGTCCCTTCCTTGAAACTGTTTTTATTCTTCATGATTGTTTTAGGTAATTTTGGGGTTTTGGACATCAGCTGATTCAACGGCCCCACCTCCACCAGTAGGTCTTCTCACACTTGCCATCCATCTTAGATAGAGTCACGGGATGTTCGGAAACACACCAGTCCAAAACTGAAACAAATCACTCCCAAAGTTGGTAGGCAAAACCACAGAATCAACTATCTCTGACTCTCATTGACTTCACCCCACTCCCAATCATGGCTGCACATTCACAGAGACACAAAATGAGCAGCCTCTGCCATACATGCCCCACGCTAAAACACAAAGACCACCCTGAATACTTATTCATCCTTACACTAGTGTCTTAAAAATCCTATCCATATTCTTCTTGCTTCACTACTCATCAGTGCTGCAGGGGCACAAACACGACTAGAGAAATGCTGAGAACGGGGCATGCCTACAGCTGTAACAGAGTGACCACATGTGGGCAAGTTACTATTCCATACAACCGGCTGATTTGAACCCATGGGATTGAAGGCACCAAACAGCCATAAGGGATGATATTAAAGTGCCCTGCAGAGCCAAAGTGCTAGAAACCAATTGGTATAAATTTCCAAAATCCTATAATAACAGTAGCACATTTTCCCTGAAGGAAACACCATGTTCTTGTCCTGAGGAGACTGTGAAACTATATGGGTCGAAACACATCAACATCACCATACGGAGGGCAGCTAACACTTGAATAATTCAACAGAGCAGACTAAATATCTGCTAAATTCTGCCTGTGCCCCCAGAATCTGCATTGTGCCTTATACACCCCACTAAATCTCCCTTAATATATAGAGAAGTATACTGGAACAACTGAACTGCAGTACTTGACTATGTTCCATTAATACATGAATGATTTTGGGCCTGTATTTTACAAATGCATGCATTTTGGAACAGAACGAGGTATTCAGAAAATATAATTAATTGATTGATAACATGCTTTAACAATTGCTTCACAGAATGCTCACATTTTCTCACTCTACATAAGCAAACCCATGGAGTATGGTACTACCCATCCACAAATGTACTCCAGCACCATATTAATGGTATGAAGTACTTATATGAATGCACTACAATTCAATGCAATATAAAAATCCAGTTTCCTTTATTCTTTATTGTCTTTATATATTGTTAGACCTGGCATCCTTGGCTTGGTTTTCTCTGTCTCTTTGCCTCTGTCTCCAGTATTTTTACTGTATGCAGGATTTTGTTTTTGCTCGTCTAGATGCTCTGGGCACTTTGCCACTGCTGATCAGTGCCAAAGTGTAAGTGCTCCTTCTGCAAATTGTGAATATGGATTGGTGTTTCTATGATTGGTTTATTTGACTTACTACAAAGTTCCTAGTACAGTCTACTGTGTGTGCCCAGGGCATGTAAGTCAAATGCTGCTAGTGGGCCTGCAGCACTAATTGAGCTAGAAGAGCTGTAGGACAGAGAGAGATGCAGAGTGCATGGGATGGAGCCTGCTAAGCTCAGGTTGGGGAAAGAGAGTGACATGTAGGATAAGAAATTGGACTTAGAGAGGCAGAAACTTGTCATGGAGGAAATAAAGATACTCTTAGAGCATGAGAGAAGTCTGAAGGAGCTGGACATAAAAGCCAAGAGTGTGGAGGCCAGTCAGTTCCAATGGTGGCAGCTTGTCTCCAGTGCCTGTGGAAGGGAGTTTGTACATTCCTAAGGAAGTGATCAAAAACGTTAGTGAGAAGTGACAACATTAGTCAGTGGTTCAAGGGGTATGAGGTAGCATTGAGAGACTGGGGAGCGGGGTTGTGGAGCCACTTTATGGTAGAAGGGAGGGATACCTTGCTAACCTTAGCAGAGTAGGATAAAATTGTTTATGCTCCAATGAAGGAGGCCTTAATAAGAACATGTGGTTTGACCCCAGAACTGTATAGGCAGAAGTTCAGGGCCTGTAAGAAACTTGAATCACACACTTAGACTAAGTATGTTGCTTTCTTTTGCAGGGCGCTGGATGGTTTGGGGATGGGTAGCCAGGTAACTGATTTTCAGGGTCTCTATGATTTGTTGGCAACGGAGCACTTGTCTGCTAATAGTTTTCCAGAGCTACACCAGCATTTGATTTACAGTAATCTGACTGACACCAGGATGCTTGCTGTGGAGGCGGACTGCTGGGTCAGCACCAGGGTCCACAAGGGGTATGTGGGAGACTGAGCCAAGGGTGGGCATGGTCTCCAGCAGAAAAATGGGGGGACAAGGGTAAACAAAAGGAGTTCCAAAAAGGGCCCCAAAATAATTCCCAAGGGAAATGTTCCCAGCCCCCCGGTGGTAGGAAGCCATGGGTATCTTCAAAGAAGACTGCAGGGAAGGGTACCCACAAGTGTTATGTGTGTGATCAGGTAGGTCACTTCATAGGGGATCCTAAGTGTCCCAAAGCCACAAATGCACCCACAGGTGCACCGCCCCATGGGTTGACTAGTGTAGCATTAGGGGAAGAGTTGGGCCCACAGGCAGACCCTTGTCTCACTAGGGGACAGTGAGATGGTCCCAAAGACCCACCTGCCCGCATACACTAAGAAATATGGGCAGTGGGTGGCCATTAATGGCCATAGGGTGCAGGCTCTGAGAGACACTGAAGCCAGTGTGACAGCTGTCAGTTGTCGGCTAGTGTCTGAGGAGCAGGTGGTCCCCAACGTACTTTACCCAGTACTTGCAGCTGACAACTCAGAGTGCCTCTGAAAAGTGGCACAGGTTCCCTTTGAGTGCGGGGGGCAGTCAAAGGTACCTTGAAAGTAGTTGCGAAACCAGCCATGCTTGTTGACTGTCTGATTGGTAACGACCTGAAGAGTTCCCCTTGGGAGAAGGTGGAATACAGGTCTCATCTTGAGTTATTGGGTGACAATTCAGTCAATAGCAGCCGGTAAGGGCAATCAAGAGGTCCTGGAGCCTGAAAGAGTGGCACAGGTGCCTGCCAGAAGGAGAAGAGGTAGGGGGTGTGGGAAACTAGCCTCCAGAGCTCCCACAGTCCATGAGAAGGCAGACCTTGAGGGGAATACCTTGGAACCTACAGGGGAGCAAGTAGCCAAACTAGGGGACCTGCCTGAGCTGACCCATTGGCCTCCAGGGAGGAATTCTGCAAGGAGCAGTAGGAATGCCCTCCTCTTCGCAACAGGCCGCAAACCAGGCAGCAGGGGATCAGTCTGGATCACATTCGATTTACTGGGAGAATGGTCTCCTGTTTTTTAAGCCTAATGTTGTTGAGCCTGGGTCATCCTGTATGCTGGTGGTACGCCAGAGCTTCAGAGCCTCCCTACTGGGTCTGGCTCATGCTGTGCCTTTGGCAGGGCATTTGGGGAAGGACAAGACCTTTGAAATCCTTGTCACCCACTCTACTGGCCCCAAATGTGCAAGAAATCTGACATACATTGT
Source organism: Triturus cristatus (assembly GCF_964204655.1). NCBI lineage: Eukaryota > Metazoa > Chordata > Amphibia > Caudata > Salamandridae > Triturus > Triturus cristatus. Next base: position 745,139,170 of record NC_140589.1, on the reverse strand, counting down.
AGGTCTTGCCAAACTTGCCAGGCAAGTGGTAAGAGTGGAAGGAAGTGCAAGGCTCCTCTTCAACCTTTTCCAGTAGTCAGCATACTTCTTGAGAGGGTGGGTATTGACATTGTGGGACCACTGGACACCAAGACAGCCATGGGCACAAGGTTCATTTTGGTGTTGGTAAACCATGCCAACCCGTACCCCGAGGCTATCCCTCTACAGACCATGTGAGGTTCCCCAGAGAGGTAGTATCCGACCGGGGTACAAACTTCATCTCCAAGTATATGGAGTCTTTGTGGCAGGAGTGTGGTGTTACCTATAAGTTCATCACTTCTTACCACCCCCAAGGTAATGGGCTGGTTGAGAGATTCAACCGAACCCTAAAAGGCATGATTATGGGTCTTGCAGAACCCATGAGGCATAAGTGGGTCGTCCTCTTACCATGCCTGCTGTTCGCTTACAGAGAGGCATCACAGAAGTCCTTAGGGTTCAGTCCCTTTGAACTCCTGTATGGGCATCCTATAAGAGGACCTCTGAGTCTGTTCAAAGAAGGCTGGGCGAAAGCTAGCTGTAAACCTCCCCAGGATGTAAAAAGCTACATGCTGGCCTTCGGGAACCAGACTAAGCACGTCAGGCAACTCGCTCAGGCGAATGTGGAAGCCAGCCAGGAGCAGATTAAACATTGGTATGATCAGAATGCCACTCTGATCGAGTTTCAGCCTGGCCAAAAAGTGTGGGTTATGGCCCCAGTAGAGCCTTGTGATCTCCAGGACAAGTGGACTGGGCCCTTTGAGGAGGTGGAGCGCAAGAGTAAAGTCACCTACCTAGTGGACTTGCAGTCTCCCAGAAACCCTTTGCGGGTTCTACGCGTTAACCGCCTCAAGACTCACTTGGAAAGCTCCAAAATGGGAATGCTCCTGGCGACAGATGATAGAATGGAGGAGGAGTCTGAGCCTCTCCCTGACCTCCTGTCTGCTTAGGAACATGATAGGTCAGTGGATGGTGTAAACCTCTCCCCTACCCTGACCCCTGAATAGCAGAGGGACTGCTGCCAGCTGTTGGGGTAGTTTACCGCTCTGTTCTCCCTAACCCCATGTGTCACTCAATGGTGTGTCCATGATGTGGACACTGGTGACAGTCCTCCTGTTAAACACAAAAGTTACCGGTTGACTGAAAGGGTCAAAGTTAGCATAAAGGAGAAGGTTTCCAAGATGTTGGCACTAAGGGTGATTGAGCCCTCAAACAGCTCTTGGGCCAGCCCAGTGGTCTCGGTCCCAAAGGCTGCCACACCTTGTGCTATACCAGAAATATGTTCTGTGTGGACTACAGAGGGCTCAATTTCGTCACCAGGACTGACTCACACCCCATCCCTAGAGCTGATGAGCTCATAGATCGGTTGGGAGCTTCCAAGTACCTTATTACGTTTACTTCATATCTGGGTGCTGGCTATGTCGACCTGGCAAGTGCACCCACTTGCCAGGTCCTAACCTTCCCTTTCATGACATGTGAGTCACCCCTAAGGTAGGCTCAAGGTACCCCGTGGCCAGGGTGCAGTGTATGTGAAAGGTAGGACATGTACTGATGTGTGTGACATGTCCTGATAGTGAAATACAGTGTGTTTCATTTTTCACTATTGAAAGGCTATCTGTCTCATAGGCTAGAATGCGAGTTTACTTATACCACTTATAAGTGTAACTTCTCACTGGGCCAAGGTAGAAAGCTAGAGTTTAGCATGCCTGAACTCAGAATATAAAAATGCTTCTTTTAGTAAAGATGGCTTTCATATTGTGTGTTTGAAAACCAATTTTAGAAAGTGGGTATTTTCTTGCTAAGCCATCCTGTGTGCCTCTGCTGGTTTATGGACTGTCTGGCTTTAGAGTGACAGGGGCTGGGAGTGTGCATTCACTGTGGACAGCCACTAGGAGGGCTAAGGTGTGTCCTGCCTTACCTGGATGAGTCAGGGCTGGGCCAAATAGACCTTGGCTGCATTTAGAGTAGGGGGAGGAGATTTCCTTGCATCTGAATGGGCCTCGCCTGCCTTACACAATGCTGTCTCCACCTCCTGCCAGAAAGCTGGACCAGAGAGGACAGAACTGTTTTTGACTGAGCACAGAGCCTCTCTGCCACCAGAGAACAAAGAAACATGGAATATAAATACTGGTCCCCAGACCCCAGAACTTTAGAATACTTCTGGACTCAAGAGGAACCTCTGCCAAGGAGAAGAGCTGGGAAAACTGAAGGAGAAGTACCGCCCCTTTGTTGTGTGCTGTCTGGGGTTGGCCTGCAGTGGCTGTATCTGCTAAGGAGAGGACCAAGACCTTCCTGTGTGCTGTGTACCCTGCTTGAAGTAGATCTCCAAGTGCTTGGTGTAGAGCTTGCCTTCAGTTCTGAAGTTTCAGGGACACAAAGACTTCATTTCTTCTGTCCCCCTGCATCCGGAACTTCTGTTTCAGCTGCCACAGAGGCAAATTGCAACACTGATGCCGGTGAGTGATGCCACGACCTGCAACAAAGCCGTGGCACCACTCATGAAGAGCACAATGCACCACCCCGACTTGCACCGCAGCCCTGATGCCGCAGCACCATATTGACTCAGACGCCGTCACTGAGGCCGCTGCCTAAACTGGAGTCGAGGGCACCACTCGTGACGCTCACGATGCACCACCCTGACTCGTACTGCAGCCCAACCTCTTCGACGCCGGTGCTTCATCATCGCGGAGCCAATACTGGACGTGGGTTGCGTCCTGAATCTATTGACACTGCGATATCGTAAGAAACTGATGCCTCACCGCCACCCGACGTCACCTCTCCAGCAACAGTAAGGAACCGATACCTCACCTACCCGACAACAGTAAGGAACTGATGCCTCACCTCCCCTGCATCGCAGTAAGGAATCGAGGCCTCACCTCCCCTGGGTCGTAAAGCACCAACGCATCACCTCCCCTGTGGTCATAAGGAACAGACGCCACCCAGCGCCAATGAAGCATCACCTCCCCGACACCGTGCACTGTGTTTATCTCTTTGTCTCACTTACGCAGTCTCTTTTGCATCCATGCTTTCTCCCTTTGTCACGTTTTTTCTTTCTCTCTTTTCCTCTTCCTCCGTTTCCACTTTCTCTCTGTCAAAGACTGCTAAGGATAAACAAGTACTGGTCCCCAAAAATAAGTAACGGTGGTCCCCACCTGCAACTACCTGCTCAAACCAATCACTGGTAATCATCCTGGAAATTTGTCATGACTGCAGTCCTCCTAAACTTATGATCGGAACCCCGTGATTTAAAGCCGCACCTGGTCCCATTACACCTTATCTATCCTCTCTTGCTTGATCCTACCAGGCTGTCACTGCTCTCTTCCCCAGGCTAGCGGGTTGTGGTATACACTGTGTTCAAAACCCGAAAGGGGCGGAGGGCTGTGACCTCATCCATATATGACCTTACAAAGTCTTTGTCTTAATATAGGGGTGTGGCTCAAGTTGGTGTGCCTGCTAACACAGGTACTTCCCTACATCAGAAAAAGAACCAGGCTGCCTTCTCACAGTATGCTTGACACTCAAGTCGCTGGCATGCTGCTTTCTAGTCCTGTCAGTTTTTTCTTACCAGGAAGCACACCAAAACAATAGGGCTGCCTCATATGGCCCCATGTTATTCTGCTTCAGCTTCTTTGAGGCCTGATCTGGTGTTGGACTTACTCAACCCTGTACTGATCTGCTCTTCAGTGCCTGAACTCTCTCCTCTTCAATGACCTGGCTTTTAATTCCTTGCTTTGGTGATTTTGTTTGCCACTGTTCTCCTTTTGGCTAATTTTCTAGCAACACAACCCTGACATTTCTACATATTGGGTGACTGCAAGAGCACATAGGCTACAGACAGGAGTCATCCTTTCCTTAGGCTTGGCAAATCAAGATAGCAGTAGTCACTGTTGCATCTATATTTCAAGAACACCTCTCTCTGTAACCTTTGACATGCTTCCCTCCTTTTGACATGTCATGCCTTCCTCTCCCGGTGTCCAATCACATTTCTGAACTTTCTCTTTTATCACTCCTAAACACCTGATGGATAAAATACAAAGGAGTTGGGTACCTTAACTCAACCCTTTCTCATTGGTGGTTGGAAAATTGGATAACTCTCCTCAGAGATGTTAAGAAACAGCACTAACCACTCTATCTTCATCCCAGACAATTAGGAACACACAGCAAGGGCCATAAATGCCTGCCTCGTGTTATATTCTTGTGCTAAGGATAAATTCTCAATAATCCTTCCAAGACTGGGATCCTCAGGAGAGATTCAGAAATGGAGCAGAACCCCCTTAACTTAGGCAAAGATAAGCCAAAAGAACTGAGATCCATGAAATAACATGGTATAACTTCAGAGTGAGTTTCCCTTGTTCGTCACTTAAGACACCCTGTTGCAAAGACTGCTGTAGGCTACAGTTAGCCATAGAAAATGTATAGTTCCTGCCCCACAGTGGGCCAAGTGAGCGAATCACACCCTCTGCATGATTCCTATGAAGTGGTGTCCTGCCATCAAGAATTTCTTTTGAATCATTGCATAAGACAACTTCGAAAACATTTTGAGCTTTATTACAACTATGGTGGTCTGTGGGACCGCAGTAGTCATGGTGACGGTCTGACCACCAATACACAATGGGACCGGCCGCAGTATTATAAGTATAGCGGTCAGACCACCAGTGAACTGCTGCTACCGCCGTGGATCAGGAAACCTTGGGGCAGTCTGGCAGCGGTTCGAAGTCAAAATATGCTGGCGGTGCCGTAGCAGCACCGCTGAGCATATTTTGAGTTGCCTCAAGGCCAAACTTCTCAGGATGGTTGCACCACCATGAATAGGGTATTGGTGAGACAACAAAGGGGGTACTACAGGGCCCCATTGTGCCTCTGTGCCTGGGGGTGCATGCATGGGGCACATATAGTGCCACCCGGTATATCTGCACCACCAGTTCCTGCACGGTGTGAGTTGTATGCCACACCTTGCAGGAGGGTGCGACATGTATGCCACACCATGCAGGAAGGTGCAGGCGATGCTCTGAGTGCAGCAGTCTGCCTGTTAGGCTTTTTAATGAGCCTGACAGACCGCCGCTCTCAGACCACCGCAGGACCACCCACCAGATCAGGAGAAAACTCCTGATCTGGTGGGCGGTCCAACCACGGGTTTGGTGGTCCTTTCACTTGACGTGACTGTTTATGATTATGCCTTGCTCTGTTGGCCTAATTTTTTTTCCTTCTGTACCTTTTGATTACTTTGTTGTCTGATCTATATGCCTCCTCTTTATCGCTCAGTTGTAAAGAGCCCTGATACTCCCATGGGTCTTGTTTGTGCTTGTTAGAAATGAGGTTTCATGTTGGCTAGCATATGCACCTGAGCCAGGCAGAACCCACCACTCTAGTTAGGGTAAGGGAGTTACACACCCAGGAAAACCCCTGCACACCCCCTTGGTAGCTTGGCACAGCAGTGAGGCTTATCCCAGAGGCAATATGTAAAGTGTTTGTGCAACACACACACACACACCAGTGACACACTAGGCAAAAAGAGACTCCCCACAAGGTTATAATTATCCTTTGTATTATACATAAAACACATTACACCACAATCGCAGAAATCACTTTGCCAACTAGACAATTGGCATAACAAACCATAGATCAGAAATCACTTTGCCAACTAGGCAATTGTCATAACACCACAGCTAGTGCAATAAAGTAAATCAATGTAGGGTGCACATGTCATGAAAACATTATCACTGTACATGAATGCCACCTTATACCATCACTGTGCACATTTATGCAGATATTTTATAACATTAGGGCACAAATGAAGCTGGTAGGTAGGGAGAAATACACATAGGTCCCCGTCAGTAGCTGCAGTGATAACCCGTAGGCAACAGCAGCACCTGTGCTCCTACTACGGGTCTGATGGTTATTTAAAGTAAAATGAAAATGCAGCCTGTTTCTTCTAAGAGACCTGGGGCCTCCATCTAGGTTCTGCCCCGTGTCCACACTCCAGCAATTGCCCCCAAGGTAGATATTAGACTGGGGGGTCATACACGCCCTGCCCCCATCTGCAGAGAGACCTTGCTGGGTCCCCAGCATGTGGGATCCCGAACAGCTGCCCGCAACATCAGTGCAGCAGCCAACCAATTCCCAGCTCCCTGGGTAGAAGTAGTTGCCTGCGATCATGTGGCGCAGCGGGTGGCAATTTAAAAAATGATGTGGGAAAAGAAAAATAAAGTTTGCCTGGTTCCCCCTCAGGTTGACAGTGCGGCCTTCTGACTGTATGTGATGGAAGGCGCAAGGCGCCGCTCAGGTCAGCAGCATGTCGGCACACCGATCCTGTGTGGCAGGCGCAATACTGGATGGGCTCCTTTTTGGCCACACGGGGACCGTCCTGCACCACCTCGCACTGGGGACTCCTCTTGGTGTTGCCTGCTGGCTTTGTTGGGTGGCTGCTGATGGCGCCGTGTCTCCTTCAATTTTCCTTGGTGGTTGCTGGGCAATGCTTGGGGATGCTTGGATGCTCACTCAGCTGGTGAGCGGCCACGCTCTGTTCCCCAAGGTCTCTTCTCCCAGTGGCTTCCTCAGTCAGGAAAGCCCAGAGAGGCTTTCCACAGCGTGTGGAGGGCAAACGAAGGCCACACGGGCACCAAGACGTGGCAGATTAATGCAAAAGCACCAGCACTTGGCAAATTCAAGCAAAAGCATCAGCAATTGGCGTATTAAAGTAAAAGCAACAGAGCTTGGAAAATTCAAGTGAAAGCACCAGAAGGAAGACTTTGATGTCCCTGAGTCTTCTAAAACAGGAGGCCAGCACACACAGGCCCTTGGAGATTTCTTCACAAGTAGGATACCATAGCAGGGCAAAACGAGTCAGTCCATTTCCTCCACCACAGTCAGAAGCAGCAACTGTAGGCCAACCCACCCCTCAAACAGAAAAGGCAGAACTCCTCACAAAGTCCTTCCACCCTTTTTCTTGGCAGGGTACTCTTGTTTCTTGAAGTAATCTAAAGGCCTGGGGTTTATGGTCCGATCCTAATACCCCATTTTGTCATTGTTCTCTTTGTGGCTAGGTTCTCTGAACCCAGTCCAAACCAGTCCTGTCCTCCCTGGTGCAGCATGACCACAGTGGGTAGAGACAGCATTGTGCAAAGGAGACACAGCCTATTCAGGTGCAAGCAAAACTCCTCCCACCACTCTAAATGCAGACCAGGTATATTCAGCCCAGTGATGAGTCACCCAGGCAAGGCGGACATACCTTGCCGCCCGTGGCTGTCTAGAGTGAATGCACATCCCCTGCTCCTGTCACTCCAGAACCAGACGCTAAATACAGAAACAGCTAGAGGCACACAGATTAGTAAAGCAAGAAAATGCCACTTTCTAAAAGGGGCATTTTCAAACACAATTTAAAACTCACCTTTACCAAAAGGTGTGTTAAGGAATTCTCAGTTCAGAGAGCCTAAACTTATTTTCCAATCTTGTCCCTATTGAAAGTTACACATGTAAAATTGTTACAGTATAGCCCCAATGATAGCCTATGGGACAGATTGCCTTTCAATAATGAAAAAACAAAATACACAGTATTCCACTATCAGGACATGTCACACACACCAGTACATGTCCTACCTTCAACATACACTGCACCCAGCCCATGAGGCTACCTTGGGCCTACCTTAGTGATGTCTTACATGTATGGAATTTGAAGTTTTAAGCCTGGCAAGTGGATGCACTTGCCAGGACAACATTGCAGTTTTACAAATGTGCAGTGGCACAGTGGCAGGTCCGAGACACATATTAAGGGTACTCATGTGGGTGGCATAACCAGTGCTGCAGGCCCACTAGCAGTATTTTATTTACAGGCCCTGGCACACTCAGTGCACTTTACTAGGGACTTACCAGTAAATCAAATATGCCAATCATGGATGGCCAATCATACTTATAATTTATACAGAATGCATATGCATGTTAGCACTATTCAGCAGTGGTAAAGTGCCCAGACTCCTATAGCCAATGAAAAGAGGGTCAGAAAAATAGGTGACAAAAGGTTTTATGATAAACCTGCGAAAAGGGTCAATTCCAACAGCGCTATATAAAACGTTTAAAATAAATAAATAGGTTGTTGGGAAAAGTAATACTCATGAAATATTGCAGTATTTCCAGGCCAGGTACAAAACTCAGGAGCGGCAGGAAATCCTGCCTGTATCTGCAAGAACATTCTCCCTCATGTCTGTAATAAGACTTTATATGGTGATAATCCTTCAGCCCATCCAACCTTAAAAGAAGATCCCTGTGCCCAGAGGACCAATAATTTCACCTGAGCCCTGCACAGCCTCTTCCCCTCCTCTCACAAAAAGAATTTACTGTACGGCATGTTCTCTCACACTTCTCTATACATGTTTACCTAGTTTTCACTGTTTCTATCATCTTGTCCTATAACAACTGCCTCCGACCTAATTAAACTGTCATAGATGCATAAAAAAGGCGTGCCAACAAATCACAAGTCGAGTTACCTCCCTAGGTGTTGGAAGGAGAAGTCCTGCAGGTGCTACAGCACACCCCAAAATAACCCTGCTGGAGTTCAGATGGTGAATAAGCAATAAAGATGCAATCTAAATGTTATTTTCACCCTGTCACATTTGCTGCGCATTCATAAATGGATGTGAAATGTCAGGCTATGGGCTTTATTATGACTTTGGCGGTGTGGGAGCAGGAACGCCCCACTCCCGCACATCCAAACCCATGTTTGAACCACCCTTCAGATTAGGAATTTTCTCCTGTCTGGTGGGCTGTTCTTCTGCGATCCTGTGGCAGTGCCTATTTAATAGGCACCACAATGGAAACGTCAAAGACATCACCTGCACGGCATGGACTGCTGCAGTCCATGCATAGCAGGTACTGGTGTGCATGCACACAGGGGGGCACATGTTGTACCCCCCTTGGTGCATCCATATAGCATGAGGCACCAGTGTTTCCTCACTGCCACACTTTTCATTGTGGTCACACTGCCATGAAAAATGTGGCAGTGAGGAAACTTGTACTATGCTTGGCGGGGCCGTAGCAGCCCCACCAAGCATATTGCGGTCTCAAGACCACTGAGCCACTGTGAGGGATCTCTGATCCCTGGCAGTTGTGGTGGTCCCAAGGCGGCCTGACTGCCCTGGTCCTAATAGGGCAGTCAGAAGACTGCCACGCCCACGTGACTGGCGGGCCTCGCACCGCCGGACTCGTAATTAGGCCCTGTGAGACGACTGCTGGTGCTCACTGATACCAAACAATTGCGGCCATGTCGTGTGACATATTCAGTGGTGGCCAACACAGAAAAATTCTGACGAAGTAGATAGAGGGGGTGTGAGGCAGAGCAGAGCACATGTGGAGAGCGAGCGGCGTGGGGGTAGTGATGAAAATAAGAAACTACTTACCTGGTGCTGCACGCTGTGCGCTCCTCTGCTCCAGTTCCTGGTCAGCATCATAACTCTCATCCAATCCCCGTGCTGCTCTCAAGCATGAGTGCAGTGTGGGGATTGGCTTGAGAGGGCTGAAAAGACACTTGCTCAGGTAAGGAAGTCTGTGCTGTTTCTCCAACACGGCTATACAATACAGTCGGGTTGGAAAAATGCTAAGTACACGTGTCAGTTTGGTCGGCCTGAGACGGTCGGCCAAACTGACATGCACACTTACAAGTATACATACCACTCATTCCTCCACCCTCCCAAGGCCAGGCCCCATCCTTCCCTACACACGCTGGCTCAGAGTCAGGAGCTAAAAGATAAAATGATGGAAAGATTTTGTTTTATTTTTTAGCTGCTGGCTCTGAGCCAGTGGGGCGATGCTCCTCTGCCATTGTGGAGGAGCCACCAATGGACACATTAGGTGTCTGGCCTATGCCATCTTGGGGGAAGACAATATCAAATGTCTTTAGTCGACTTCTCCATACACAATCCCAAACAGGAAGCAATTAAACAATATTAATTCAGATTTCAAATAGCTATTAAAATTACTGGTTTCTTTTATGTGTTTGAAGTTCCAGTAAATGTGTGCATGCAGAGCATGAAAAGTGATATTTAATGGAGTCTTAGGTGTGGCTGATCTGTGTTTCTTTTTACGTCTCGCCTAGGCATTGCATGCGCTGTCTTTGAGACATGTGGTATTCTGTTCTATGGGCTTTGAACACGCCCAGCTCTTTCCATTGGTTTTTTCGTTTGCCTTTACAAATTCCATTGGTTAATAGTATATATTTATCCCACCTTTTGGCTGTTTTGCTCCGCCGAACAGACTGCCCCTGCTACATGGATCCTTTCACTATTGGCTATATGTTTTAGGTTCAGTGAACTACTTTTTCTTTCTGCTCTCTCCTCGCTGGTCGCTGGGGCACAGCGCTGCTCCCAGGTCACTTAACTCCCCGAGTCGTTCCCTCAACACCACCTCCCGTCCCACGCAGCTTGTTTTTTTAGCAGTTTTCTAGTGATGCTCCCAGGTCACTTAATCTCCCCGAGCCGTTACCCCAACAAAACCTCCCGCCCCTCGCACCTTGTTATTTTTGTAGTTTTCTTTGATTGTTTTATTAGACAGCACGATGGACTTGAAGGTGTTGGAGCACTTTATTTGAGCACTACACATGTTTTTTTTGGTAGGAATGGGGAGATTAAGTGATTTGCCCAGAATCACAGGATGTTGAGCCAATGCTGAGACTCAAACCTGGTTCCCCAGCTCCAAAGTCGGCAGCTCTGGCTGTTACGCCACATCCATGACATTAAACTCTTAATCCGAGTCTTGCTTTCTTCAGCTGTCTGATGGAGTGCACTTTAAGGACATCATGCAGAGGTGTAGCAAAGATGCATGTTCCTGCTGGGGGAGTTGTCCGTTGCTAATCTTGCTTGACCTCCAGCACTTGTTAGTACTGTCTGGGCAACTCATTAGTGTCTATTCAACACCCAAATGTAATAATAGGCAACAGAAAGGTGACCAGTCAGCCTTTGAAAATGGCATTCCACTGTGTAGCAAAACATGTCACTGCATTTTAAGTCGTTTTTGAACCGTTTGGGCTAGAATTATTTTTTTTTATCTGCAGATGATGCATCTGGTGATGGATTATGTGGCAAATCCATAATTGTATGAAAAGAGCTGTTACTGCACATATTGTCTTTCTCAATAAATAAGTCATAACACTTTTATGAAGTTTCATTAACTTACATTGTACAATTGCTCACCAAGCTAAAATTTACAACAACAAAAATATATTAATCATGTAGGAGAACCCTAATGCATTTACAAATGCTTTTTCTTTTAAAACCCAAAAACCCAGATCTGGAGCTTGGCTCCTACCTATTTGTTTTTTTTTTCATCACCAAAAAGGCAAAGCTATCCACACAGTTGCACGCCACACAATTCATCTCCACACATTTCCAATCCACACCACATAAGTTAACACCAAACCACATAATTCAACTCAACAACACAATTACACAACACACCACAGACATCCAATATACACCACAGAATTCCACATCATGCCAGAAAATTCAACAATATACTGCATAATTAAACTTCACTACATACCACTCAACAACACAAAAAACATTCCACATAATTACACTCCATAACACACAATCCCACTCCACATAATTCCAGTACACTCAACACCACATAATTACTATCCACATATTATCACTGCACACCATGCCATATAATTCCACTCCACAAATCCACTCCACACCACAGAATTCCACGCCACACAATTCCACAACTAACAATTCCAATCCAACCCACAAAATTTCACTACACACCACATACATAAATTTATGGAAAAGACATTGTCGTTTATAACGCCAATTGCTGTAACTCAACCAAATAAGAAGTCTATTGCATTTCCAATGCTCGTTTTACAATATTGCCAGCTGCCTTGATACTTATCACCCGGTCCTGTGAAGAAGTAAAAAAAAAAGCCGCTGTCCACTGTCCACAGCGGACCTTTCGGATACCTGCAGCTCTCACGCTGTGATCTGTCCCCCTTACATTGTAGACTTATTATAGACGTCAGGTGCTGCACTGAATAAATGACCCGCGAAGCTCTAATCCCATCTCACAATTACCATCATATTACCGTTTCATCTCAGAGAAGAGGGGGTTAGGAGCCTCACATCCCGCTTTCTCTCTGCGCAGAGCCAGAGTGTGCGTTTGAGAGGACTTTAATGGAATAAATGGGCATGATATGCCTCACAGATCAGAGTGAAGCACTCATTTTCAGTCCAAATATCTTATTTTCTACAAAGATACTTTGCGGGAAATTGGAAGAACATGAAATGATTACTTTAATAGTTTTTTTTCCAACCGCACGAGCTCCTTTTGGTACAACATTTTTGAAAGGTATTAAAAGCATAGCTTTTTAGTGATAATGTGAGAGCCGGCTTCAGTCAGGATGACTCGACGTCTTCACCACAAGAGTTAATGCAGGTCTCGGAGCATACATATTTAACCCAATTTATTGATCGGGTTTTGGGAGTGCTGGAACCAAGACGGTTCAAAACAAAAGCTGCTTCTTCTTAGGTGCCTGCAGTATTTCCGGTCCCCTAGCAGTAAAGTACAGCTCTGGGACACAGATCAAGTTCTGAGACGCTCTTCTAATTCGAAGGGGAAAGAATGCAGTACATTTGTTTTATATATGCTTTGATTTTTTAACTATATCTTGCAACACATTTAGGGGCAGATTTACAAGAAACTAACGCAGCGCGGTGCAGCAAGTCATTTTTCTGCGCCGCTTTAGTTTCGAAGCACAGGGATGCGACATATTTACAACATTATGTCGCATCTCTCTGCTTCCCCCTGCTCTGGTGCACAAACGGCTTCCATGTGCCAACGCAGGTACCCTTGGTGCAAGGATGCCTGCGTCATGGGGATGATTGTTTATGTGCAGGAAGGGAACCCTTCCTGCACATAAACAATCACAAATGGCGATTTACAACTTCAATGTGTGCTGCATTAGCACACATAGAACTTGCAAAACGTCATTGTTTTAATGATTATTTATGTGCAGGAAGGGACACCTTCCTGTACATAAACAATTACCAGAGGTGATTTCCTCTTTCTATGTGTGCTGCAGAATGCAGTACGCATAGAAAGAGGAAACAAACGAGAAATTCATACATTTCTCCTCATTGCGCCTCACTACGCGTCCCCTGGGGAGGTATAGCATTCAGACGCATTTCCAGATTTTTGATTTCTTGTGAATCTAGAAATGTGTCAGGTTCCATGGGTGTTGCGTGGGAACGCCCAGAGCATCACCCATGTAACAACCCTTTCACTCAAAGTGCTGCGTGTAAAGGGACCGTATTTGCAAGGACAGAAAAAGTCACACAGGGTAGCTTTTCCTGCCCTTGTAAATATGGGTCAGCTAAATGCGCTGCTGGTGTGTCACAAAAAGTGAGGCATTGGTGGCGCAAGGGGCTTGTAAATCTGCCCCTCTGGGGTTTATTTACAAGCCCCTTGCACCATTGGTGCTTCACTTTTTCCTACATTGAAAGTGACACACCGGCAGAGCAAAGGGGCTTGTAACTAAGCCCCTTGGATTATACACACTGTTGTCGGCGCTGCACAAAAATATGGGGAGCATATTTACTAGGAAGTGGCGAAGCATGTCATAAAGGCTAGAAGGCTAACGACAAGCTTCATCACTTTAGAAATGTAGGACTGCACCATATTTACAAGCATATAGTGTAGCCCTGCGTTCCCCTCGGTGTTGGTGCTAAATTTAGCTGCCTAGCGCCAACTCGGGCACCCTTGCACCATAGTGCAAGGGTGTCTGCGTTGCAGGGGAAGATTGTTTATGTGCAGGAAGGTGTCCCTTCCTGCACATAAATCAATGGGTGTGAGCACGCACTCCCTAGAATAATCAGCTGTTTGTAGATGTAGTGTGCTCCTGGGGTATCACCCTCTGACTAGGGTGTGTACTCAAATCAATTGGCTGCAGCGCTTTACTAAGCGATGACCCCCTGGGCACAACATTAGAGTTCCACCGTGGTGGAAATATTATTGATTGAAACTAAATATATATCCAACGCTGTAGTTTTAGAATTATATTATAGAATTTAATTCATTCTTTCAAGTTCATTCTTTTGAATTCGTGAAACACTAGGTTCAATCCATGAATCTCGAATTACTTGATGGCATCCATATATACATAATACATATTCCCTATGCATTTCGGGCTTGAACGCCCTTCTTCAGTGGAAATATCTGTAAAACAAACAATGTGTGATTCCTTAGTAATTGCCACAAAAATGGGAAGATATCCCTTCACCATGTTACCTTGTGACGATCTTATCGTGGGTGAATAAGGGAGAAGTGTGGCTCAATGGTTAGAGCGGCAGACCCTGATGCAGAGGTCTGGCCCGGGACCAGGGTTCAATTCCCCGCCTCGGCTGGTCTTGGGCTCAAAATTCCACGGACCTGACAATTCTCGCCTCGGTGCCTAGTCCCACTCTGCAACTCTGGGCAATAGCTTGCTTAATCTCCACAACGGCCCCCAAAACGCTAAGGATGCCTGGCTTCCACCTTGGGGGTGCCCAGGAGTGGACACCTCACAGGGAAAGCCAGGATGGGTTCCACAGCGGTATTCGTACAAGCGCCTTGAGACCCTTGCGGGTGAGTAGTGCGCTATACAAGTATCAATTTACATTTACAAGGGGAAACATAGGTGAATAGAAAAAAGACCATGTGAAATGGATTAGGTGTTAATGTGGTAAAACGGGTAGTGACCAAAACCAAAACACGGTATACAGGCGAAGTTTTGTGGTGAAATCAATGTTAAAAACAATGTGCTGAGAGGTGATTAAAAAAAAAAGTATTTTACGAGTGTCCTGAACAAAGATGTCCCCGTTGAAAAATGGATAAAAAATGGATAAAAACGCAGACTGTGCGATGTTAATGTTATGCAAGTGCCACGTGAATTACCAGCGTTGTTATAATGAACTCGCGTGAAAAGTTCGTGTGCGCATGAAAAGAAATGTGCTCATGCAAAGAAACTCGTAATGGTACCTATCAAACTTACATGGAAGGTGGAATGTGTGGTACTCAGAGCAAACTCTATTCGCCGGCTGGTACGCCGTGAATCAGGGTAATACCAGATATAACGGTGTTCATAATGAATAACACTAAAAAAGGACACTAGACTAAAGGACTGACAGGATTGCTGAAAGAAATGAGAGCCATCTTGGGGTGTATAACTAACGAAATAAACTATGTGTTTCTGTGAACGATCTGTGAAAGCGTGATCAACGGTGTTGATTCTTGAAAAAGATAAATGAAAAAATGAACCCGTGGTGAACGTGGGGTGAAAAAGCTCCAATGTTAGTAGAATGTAAAAAAAACTGTATTATAAGAATAATGAAAGGACAATAAGCATCAGAAGGTGTGTGTATGTTTAAATGTTACAGCCCAGTGTGAATGTGTTGAATTAAAATATCTGGAGGAATATCCTCAAGTTTGTCAAAACTGGGTGATAAGCGAGTGACACCAGACAAAAGACATGAAAATAAGTCCAAATATCAGCTTATGAGCACAGACAACTGCGTCTTATAGGTAACACAAAAACTCCATCCGGACATTCAGACCGTTGGGTTTCATTGAGTCCAAATACTTGATCCAGTAGTTCTCTCTCTGTAGAAGAAAGTTGTTGTTGTTGCGGCCTTCTCGTTTCTTCACCACTTCTATACCTGCAAATTGTAGTTGACAGATATTGTGAGGATGTTCCTTGAAGTGGACGGATATGTTGGATTTGGTGTTTTCAGTTTGAATATTGCTCTTGTGTTCATTGATGCGTGTCTTAATTTTTCTTTCAGTCTTTCCAGTGTATATTAAACCACAAGGGCACTTTAGGATGTAAATAACATTTTTAGAATCACAGTTGGCATTCAACTTAAGCTTAATCTTCGTGCCCTTCATTGGATGTGTGATTGTATGTCCTTTGATGATGTTGGTGCAATTTTTGCAGTTGTAACAGGGTGTGTTCCCTTTGTACGTTGCTGTAGTGATGGATGGGTTTTTGTTGGTGATGATTTCTTTAATGTTTGTACCATGATAGTAAGCGAAAATCGGTGGTTCTAGAAAAAAATATTCTTGAAATCTGGTTCAAGTGCAATAATGGGCCAATGTTTCTTGATGGATTTCTTATAAGAATCACTTGCTGTAGAAAATTTGGATATGACAACTGATCGTTGAGATTATTGTCTGAGTTTAGGAATCAACAAATCCAATCTCTTTGTTTTGTTGCAACGTTCCATGGCCTGATGGAGGATGTTGGCAGGATAGCCTCTTTGTTGAAATCTGTGCAACATTTCTGAAGCCTGTTGATCAAACTTATTGGGGTTGGATACAATTCTTTTTACCCTGAGCAGTTGTGAGTAGGGTAGGTGTTTCTTGAGTGAAATCTGATGGAAGCTTTGATAATGTAAAAGATTGTTCCAATCAGTAGATTTTCTAAACATGTTTTTTTCAAGAGTATTTCCGGATCTGGTAATCATAACATCTAAAAAAGCAATGGAATGTGGGTCATATTCATAAGTAAATTGTATCCTGTCATTGATGTTATTCAAACCGGTCAGTGCATCCAGTAGACGTTCAAGAGATCCGTTCCATATTACGAATATATCATCAATGTATCTGAGGAAGGTGGTGGCGTGTGTCTTCCATGCAATTTTTTTTAAGATGTTGTTTTCTTCAAAGTATTTCATGAATATATTTGCGTATGATGGGGCGGCCCAATTGCCCATAGATGTACCGGACAGTTGCATGCAGTGTTGGTCTTCCCATCTGAAGTAGCTCTGATATAGAGTGAAATGTGTTAATTCCATTAGGAATACTTGGAGATCCGAATCAAGATCAGAGTGTAATAAAGTGTTTTCAATGGCCTCCATCCCGAGGTTGTGTGCAATCGACGTGTATAAAGATTTCACGTCTATGGAGCATAACCAAATCTCGTCTTCGTTGGAAAATACCAGTTTGTTGATTTTGGAAAGAAAGTCTGTGGTGTCCTTCACATAGGTGTTCATTTTGACCACAAAAGGTTGTAAATATCTATCGATGAGTTTACCCACGGGTTCATGAAGACTGCTCTTGGTCGAGACAATGGGTCTGAACGGAGGGTGCAAGGCATCCTTATGCACCTTTGGTAGCATGTATAAGCTCGGTGTTTTAGGATCTGATTGAATCAAAAATGTGGCTGTTTTCTCGTTGATGGTTTCTTGGTCTGTGACTATCTTTACCAGATTCTGTAAAGTCTCAGTGAATTGTTCCGTGGGATTGTAGTTAATGGTGCTGTAAGTGTTGCAGTCAGAAAGATGTTGACTCACCTGCTCACGATAAAAACTGGTCAAAATCAGTGGGTGTTGCGGATGAACGCCCATAGCAACACCCATTGCCTTCCCCATTCACACTAAGTATAGCATGAAAGGGTGCCTTATTTACAAGGCAGCGTTAAGCCACATTAAGTGGCTTAACGCTGCCTTGTAAATAAGGCGAAGCATCTATCAACACCACAACATCCTGAAAAATGATGTTTTTGTGGTGATAGGGGCTTGTAAATATGCCCCTAGGCTCTTATGTATGTGATACATTTTTAAATATTACAATTCTGCATCTCCAATGATAATATACTTGAGTGTAACACTTGCCACTGAAACAGGCAGTACTTGATAGATTAGGAGTTCGAATCCCAAGGCTGACTCGTCCTTCTATAGTAGGTGACTTGGATACCACTAAAATGAGTGATAGTTTATGGTGACTAGCCATGCAGGATTTCCCAGGTCAATCACGGTTTTTCGCTATCTGACTCAGCTAATTTCAGTAAATTTAACACATGTTCAGGTTTTGAGAAAGGGGGTTGACTGACACTCAGGGGGACAAGTGTTCATGTGATCGAGAGCAGTATTAGCAATAATTACCAGAAAGCAATTTAGTTAACACAGGTGATCCCATGTATAAAATGTGTATGTAATTGCCCTTAGAGCCTCATTTTCTGTATTTCTAGTGTTGTCAATAACATCATTCTGTGCCGCTGGGTGGATACAAAATTGTTTAGTCCAACTTCTATGTTTGTGAAATGTCCCGGTTTTTGGTTTTCAAAGTCAGGCCACTCTATAATTGTTGTTATGTACAGATACATGCCAACGGACCCGATTCAGGTGGAAAATTCCCAATATTTTAAGCCAAAATTGCTTTATTGTAGCTGTCTCAAACCTAAAATAGACTCTGCTTCAATAGAAGTCAGTGGGGAAAATACATTCCCCCCATTGTTTTTTCAAAACCTCCCACCTTCCTTCCTCTTCTAAAATGTTGGCATGTGCGTTTACGGCAGTTGGAAACAACAGTACAGAAGTTTGAAGAGTTAAATAACAACTATTACATAGACTGTCTCTCCAGTGGTGTGGGACTTCAAAGGGGAAGAGATTGGATTGATATGAGGAGTCGAGTCAGTCTGAATACAGATCAAGCCTAATACAGAATTTCTGAAAAAAAACACCAGTACAACTTGACCCCAAAAATGGTGGCAGAAATTACACCTGTGATTGAGTCCATGATTGCGCAGGGCATATTGAGGCAGATCATAGTGAGTCTGTGCAATTTGCCCATCATGGGATTGCAGAAGTTAAGCGGAAAGTATTGCATAATTCAGGATCTTAGGAAAATCAATGCCATTGTGATTCCATGCTGTCCTGTGGTCCCAAATCCATCTGTGATCCTGTTTTAGATTCCTTGCGGAACTGTCTGGTTCACTGTAATTGACCTGTATCAAGCATTCTTCTCCATTCCATTGCATGAGGAAAGCCAATTTTTATTTGCTTTCCGTCTGGAAAATCGTGTCTTAATGTGGTGTCAAATCCCTCAAGGGTATACTGAAAGTTCATCTATCTTTAATCAAGTTTTGAAGAAGAACCTCAAGAGCTTGATTTTGCTTCAAAATGCAGTTCTAGTCCAGTACATCGATGACCTCTTAATTGCAACTGAGACACGAGAGGCTTGTAGGGACAATACTATTGCCTTGCTGAATTACTTGGCTGGCAATGTACACAAGGTGTTACCAAACAAACTTCAATACTGTCTGACATAAGTTCAGTACTTGGGTCATCGTATTGAGAAAGGCAAGAAGAAGGTTTCACCAGAGCGAGTGGAAGCGATCATGAAAATGAATCCGACTACTACACAGAAAGAGGTCAGGAAGTTTTTGGGAATGGTTGGCTACTGGTGACAATGGATCCCGAACTTCTCCTTGATGGCGAAGCCTTTACAGATGTTGACCCACAAAGATATGAGCCATTCGGTACCCTGGAATAGCGACTGCTTGATTGCCTTCTTGGAGCTGAGAGGGTGCTCTGGCTTTAGGAAAGCCTGACTACAACAAAGCCTTTTCGCTATTCTGTTACAAGAGGGAAGGTGGTGCTCCTTCTGTACTCACCCAGACACATGGGTGTGCCCATAGACCAGTGGCCTATTTTTCAGCTTCATTAGATCCTGTAGCTTTGGCGTTGCCGAGATATCTCAAATCCGTTGCTGCAACAGGTGTCAGCATTGAAAGGTGCAAAAGTATTGGGATGGGCCATCCACTTATTGTATACATTCCACACTCAGTCGAACTTCAGATGATGAGAACCAAAACACAGCATTTGACTAATAACAGGTTCACAAGGTATGAGCAGATTTTGCTTGCAGTAGAGAATGTGACCTTAAAGTGATGTTCTGTGTTAAATCCTGCTACCTTGTTACCTGGTCCAAGTGTGATGGGGAAGATTGTGAAGACCATGACTGCCTGGATGAAGCTGAGCTTTGTACCAAACCGAGACCTGACGAACCATTGTCTGATCCCGATCAAGTCCTTTTTGTTGATGGTTCATGCTTAAGGGACATTGAAGGTAATCTGAAAGCAGTATTTGCTGTCTGTACCATTTCAGGAGTTGTAGAACCTGCTTGTTTGAGGGGAGTATACTCCGCACAAGTAGCCAAGATCATTGTTCTTGACCCGTACATGTCTTGTCTTTGAGCAGATCCGAGTCACCATCTATACTGATAGCCAGTAAGGTTTCGGTATAGTTCATGACTTCGGACAGCTATGGTTGCAGAGAGGGTTCTTAATGTAAATGAAGTTAGGCATTTACCATTGGAAGCAACAGATCAGGAACAAGCCAGTTGGATTAGAGCAGGTTGCGAAAAGAGGGAAGATGACATTTGGATTTCAACTGATGGTAGAGCAATGCTACCGGACTGTTTGCTGAGTTCAATGGCTAGACAGATACATGGAGCAGCTCATAGAGGAAAAGACGCAATGGTGAGACTGTGCATTGTGGAGCAGATTAATGGGACATTAAAGGCGAGACTGGCAAAAGTGTGTGCTTCGACATCCTTGAAATGGCCTGATGCATTGAATTTGTTTCTAATACGTTTGCACGGCATTCCTGGTGGAAGAACTGGGTTATCCCCACATGGAATTCTCATGGGGAAAAACATGAATTTACCTGCATTGCTGTTCACAGCACTAATAAACATGAAAGATGATTTGATGCTTGATTACTGCAAACGGCTGGCTGATGTGACTTGTTCTGTGTCTCACCAGGTTGAAGCTGCGACTGCACCAACATCAAAAGACCTCTGTCATGACCTAAGCCCCAGAGCTTGGTGCTAGTCTGAAAGCAAATAAGGAAGAACTGTCTCAATTCATGGTGGTGTGGACTGTACCACGTGATATTGGTGATGAATACTGCTGTGAAGTGTGGAGGCCTGGCAAATTGGATACACACCTCATACACCCGACGAGTCTCAGGACCCTCAGAAGAAACAGCTCCTCTCCCATAAGCAATTACAGCCATGGTCGTAAGATCACGGGAGAGGGCAAGCCAAGCTGTGGGGGTTCCTGAAGGGGCTGGATACCCACCAGGTCCAGCTGAGGAGGGTCAAGCTACACAAAGCTCAGGTATAGACTCCGAGGGAGATGGAAACGTTGCAAGCAGTAGAGTCTGACTCAGCAGAAGAGACTGGTGTGACGATTGTTCATGTACAGTCAAGGAAGAAAGAGGTCGCAAATGAATCGTGGCCTGTGAAACAGAAAAGATGAAACTTGAGACTTGCATCTGAGAAAGATCTTGCACCAATACGTGAATCATCTGAATCTGAGCAGAATGAGTCTGAACAAGCACAAGGGAGTGTGTGGAGATCAAGGAGAGCAAGGGTGCCATGGCAGAGATACTCCTCTTCCGAATGGTCTTATCTAGCTACAAATGTTGGACAGAATGAGGTCCGAGACTTCGATACTGATTGTTGAGATCCTGCTGAGAGTTCCTGCAATAAAGGCTAATGCAATCTTGTCATTGACTGTTCCTTATCCACCAAGTTTGAATAGGTTACGGACTCTGATTTTGGAAGACACTGAATTCCCGTTCTTTGGAAACCAACTACATCCTCAGGAGATTTCCGCATTCCGAGTTGAACTGTTACAGCGAGTCATCGATGAGATTGGCCCTGATCTCATAAGGGCTGAAAATTGAACTTTGAACTGTAAATAAAAATTTGCTTGAAAGAAGATAACCTTGACAGGAGTGTAAGAAGAATAAACATAGAGATTTTTACTTCAGAAGAAGAAAGAAGGTTAAGGAAGTCTTCCAAGCTGTGTAAATACTGTGCCAAGGTTGTTTAAAAGAACTTTCCAAGATCTCAAAGAAAGCTGTTCAGACTTTGTTGTACAGAATTAAGAGACGAAGGAAAGAGACTCTGTGTTGATCCACTTACAACTACAATCCAAACCACCTTGAAAATGGAGTCTGGAAATTCGAATTATAGGCACAAATGTATAATAGGTACACTTATTGTAGGAGTAATCATTGTGAAAGCTGTAGTCATTATTGAGTCGATTCTAAGTGCACAAAGAGCTGAGATACAGGGAGCGAGGTTACATGGGACATCCACACCTACCACCGCTGCCTCAAAAGAGGTTCCATTAGGATCTGATAGAGGCTTAATAGAGCAAACTAGTCGCTTGCTGCATATAGACTATACACGCTGAATGCTTATGCAAAACTGTTGAATGAGTATGTGGATACTATGGATGTGAGAGACTGCTATGTGGATATACGATTTCCTGCTTCAGCCGAGGAGAGTAGAAGATATCATCACCTGCCCTTGACGTGTGGTATTAGCTGCAGTCTGCTGCTTAGAATGTTTTATAGAAAGGGTCACTACGAGTACAACTTCTCAAATTATGATTTGGTGCTTTCAGAAGTTCCAGTCTAAACAAATATGATTATTACAAGCAAGAAGAGAGAATGGGAAAGTATTTTGTACCCACAGTCACACTAGATACGGCTTATGCGCATAGACACAATTTAACTTGCACATTAATAGACATAGAGAAGAAATTTGTAGATCAAGTAGAAGATAGACATAGAGGTTTAACAGTTAAGCTTAAAAGTAGTGAGGAAACCTTTGAGTGGACCAAGGAGGAATTAGCTCACAAGGCTAAGGGAAGTTATGGTCCTGTAGCTCTAGATTGGGAACAACTAGGCAAGCTTTGCATTCGACAAGTACATACATGTTATGACACCATGTTTGTGGGACAGAGTGCAAGAGAACATACATTTCTGATTGATGCTTCTTTGAAGAAATTCTTACAGGAAGCTGTTCAAATGGTGCCAAGCGTGTACTTTGTGTGCGGGAAAATGCGTATGTTCGACTTTGGAACAAATGATATGGTACTTGTTAAATGGCTGATGTGTTTCCAAAGATATGACCTTTTGTCTACAACCAGCAGTTTAAATTTTCATACTGCTGTCGCACTGCTTTTATGATCTGCCAGTGGGAGCAAATCAATAAAGTTAGCTTATTTTGTTACTCGCTAGGCAGTTTTAATTCACATTCATTATTATTTGCTCTGTGTATTTTTGCATCTTATCCTACTTGCCACGGGACTTTAGGATCCCTGAGAGGTTAGCTTCAACTTCCAAAACATCACTGAGCTCCTCCCTCACAGTGAGGGGGTTGTAGCCCTCAGTGGAACCAGGTTTTTCCACTGAGTGGAGATTCCCAAATGATGAAGCATGTCACCTTTGGTGAGTGAGGGTAATCGTCCTTAAGGGATTTCTCTTTATGTTTTTCTAACTTTTACATTAGAACCAATACCTCTTGTAATTTGGTATCCTATACACACTTTGTGAGTTTTTAGACCCAGTGAGGATATGTGGTAAAAAATATGTCAGGAATAGGGGACACTCTCTCTGCTGGTCTTTAAAATACGTCCCTTGGACCCTACTTCAGTTGGTGTTGTTGTTGTTTCCAAAGATATACCATGTGTAAGGTTTGGAGAGTTTGGAAGGAAAGTCAGCCCATAGAAAGAAACGTGGATCAGGTGCTTGTGAAATTGTGGGAAATATATTCGGAGCCATGATACCTAGTTTGGGAATAGTATTGAATGACATCAAGATTAGAAGGTTATCAACTATTGTGGATAAATTGTCGGTTAATACAGTCATTCGCTGTTACTCGTAGATGGAGAGATGGTTTCGATAAGGGCTATGGTGATGCAGAACCGTCTTGCTTTAGGTGTGTTACTAGCAAAAGAGTGCGGAGTCTGTAAAATGCTGAAGTTCCAACATTGTTGTACTTACATACCAGATAACTGTAAGGATCGGAGGATATATATAAGTAAAATCACTGAGATGCATCAAGAGAGACATGAATTGGCAACTGGGGGGATTTGGGATAAGTTTGGGAAAGGATTTGGAAAGGTTGGAAGTTGGTTTGCAAATCTCTGAAAGGGATTCCTTAGATATATCTTGAAGCCTATAGTAATTGTTGTGGTCTGTGTTGTCATATTGTTGGATAAGTTAAGAGCTTACAGATGGCAAAAGTGGAGGCGATTGAGAGAGAAAGGAGAATGTCATTATGAGAATCTTAAGCGATTAGAGGAATTCAGACAGAGGGGACTAGCTATGACATCAGTATAGATCGGGGCACTGATGTAGTGCAAAACTGCCCCTGAAAGATGGCTCACTCAACCAGTGGGTCGTGAACTATAAAAGTTCATGGATTACAGTAATGGACTGACTTCTGTGGAATATATATCTTGGAATGAGATCCAGTGGCAGGTGAGGGGTATGGCGACATGTAGCATGAAGGGAGGATGAACAATTGAGAACATTACAGATAAGATTTATATCTTGGCAAGCCTTGGATGTGAGGACTTGATTTGGGACTTACTTATTGAGGTGAAATATGTTAGGCATTGAAGTGAGCTAGAAAAGTATGACATATACGATCATTATTACCAACATTAACATGGCGGCCAAAATGGGCATGCAGTCCTTCATTTAAGACAATTATTTGAATCCACCAATGGGGACAAGGTCCCGTGTATTGAACCACCAGAACGCTGCATGTTAATGTGAATTGTATGCACTGAGGAAGGTGATTTTTTGCCGAAATGCATCTGCATTTGATAAACATATGGCCAATAACCCAGCGAGTGCTCTGCTGAATTTTTTGATCTTCAAATAATATATATATATATATATATATCACGCTCACACTTGCTCCGCTACATTGAGAAGCACTCGAACATCAACCAAGAGTCGCAAGCATGACTCTTAATTGAAGGTACGGGAGTCGTCAGACTATAGATCCTTTCACAGCTCCAACTCCACTGCCGACGCGTTTCGAATGAATCTTCCTCATGGGCTTGTGGCGAGTGAGAGGCACGATGAGGCCACAGCTTCTTTTAATTATCCCAAAGTGATACGCCCCTGGATGGGTTGTTCTAAATGAAATGCGCAGGGAATTATGGAAGTTGTGGTACCAAATCATTTATTTACAATGTGCCAATGTTCTGCTGGAATAAGGGCCCATGGATGAGCCCCCACAGGCGGACGCCCCCTCAATCCTTAGTTGATGCTCCGCATTATGGAGGCGGCAAATGTCACCCCCGCGGCCAGCCAATAACACTTTTTTCTAAATACAAGTGTTTAAATATTGACAAATAGCTAGGTATTATAAATATCTACTATGCCATAATCAAACAATTTACAACTCTGGATTATGTTTTGTGTCTGCAAAAGAACAATCCGACTCTAGAAAAGAGCACCTGCATAACTGAATGGACACGCGTAAATAACTCGCAAAAACAAAACTAATCAATCAACGGGTGTGTTTTATATACTTTTTGGTTATTGAGTAGTCTATGGAAGGAAGATGCCGCTCCGTCCATTTAGATGTCACGTTTTACAGTTGACACGTGCTCACGTTTTAACCGTTTAACTTTTGCACATGTTCAGAAAAGTTACAAAATGTGAAGCGGTAAAGGTTTCGATTTCGATCCTAACACATATAAGGTTCTTAATCTGTACATATGTTAGAGTGCTTAAAAACTGTTACCCGGCAAACTGTGTCATTTCCATTCTCATGACTAAATACATCTATTAATTGCCATAATTCTAAATAGAAGACATAAAAAAATATATCTTTCAGAATAGAAGAAAAAAAAGCAAGCTAATATTTCTCATTACAATGGTTTTAAATTAAAAAAATGTGAGCATTTGTAAAGCGTACAGCTACCCCTGGAAAGGTGTGTCGGCGCTCGGGGGCATCGGAAAGATTAAGCAAGGTGTTGCCCACATTGACATAGTGGTGGGCTAACGTGCCTCTGGTGCCGGGAATCGAACTGTGAACGTTGTTGTTCGAAGTCAGGTATCATAGCTGCTGCGTCACACTTTTTCCACACTTATATGTTAATTAGTGCTAATTAAGTTTTAAACATTGTTAAATAATAACTTATAACAGACTACTGTTACAGTTAGTTTTTCACTACAAAAAGTATGCACGTCTTTTTAAAATTTACTTAAAAACAATATAGGTTTCAGGGAGATTGTAGTTAGAAATTAGCATTTATAAAACCTTTGAAATTCACTGAAAAAACCATAGGTTTTACAGACATTATAGTTAGAAATTAGTATTTAAAAAAACCTTTAAAATTCGCTGAAAAAAACATAGGTTTTACAGATATTATAGTTAGAAATTAGCATTTAAAAAACCTGGATATATATATTTTCACTGAAAAAACCATAGGATTCAGGCAGGGGCATTATAGTTAGCTGGACATTTCAATCGTACAAAACCATAAAAATTCCGCCGTTATAGTTAATTCAGCTAACTATAACTCACGCCCCCGCAATGCACTGCTCATGACATCCCATATTACATCATTCATGGCATGATCAGTGACATCACTGATGACATCTCAAATGACATCACTGATGACATCATCCACGTGAACATCTGATGCACCTCCTCACAGT
The DNA here is from genome assembly GCF_964204655.1 of Triturus cristatus. NCBI lineage: Eukaryota > Metazoa > Chordata > Amphibia > Caudata > Salamandridae > Triturus > Triturus cristatus. Next base: position 745,112,867 of record NC_140589.1, on the reverse strand, counting down.
CTAATATAACCTTTGATACACCCACTGTAAAATACTACCATTTTCGAAACTTTCGAGACACCAATACCAGTTACTACATACGCACTCACTGATTCCTAGGTCGACACACACACATCCACTCATTCACCCATAGAATCACTTATACATGCAGTCACTCATCAATACAACACTATCATATGCACTCATACACCAAATTCAGACACTCACACACCACCACTCATCCATGGAGTTACTCACACACATAGTCAGTCATGCAAAGAATCAATCACACTCCCATTTACTCACCTATACAGTTATACACACACCACCTCACTAATTCATACAGATACTAGTGCATACTTACTCTCTTATATAATCACTGATACAAGTACACATTCATCCATACAGCCACTCTCACAATTACTCACTCTCGCATATAGTTATTTATATACACCATCACTCACATATACTGCCTTTTATATATGTAGTTACTCACACATGTACCACTGAGACATCCATTCACTCACCAACACACCCATACACACACTCACCCACCCATACAGCTGTCTCCACATGCACTCTTCAACCCATACACCCAGTGAATCAACTACTCACACATCTATGCACAGAGTCACACACCTCCAACCCACCCACACACACATACACAGTCCCCCATACATATACTCAGGCAAGCAATCAATAACCCATACAGACACTCATGTAGCTGCTGACCAACCCATGTAGCAGCTTACACAACAAGCGACAGACTGATACAGACATTCAGACAGTTTAGTCACTAACCCATGCATTCAGTAAGACACGTTTAATCACTCACTTATACCATCAGTCAAAGCCAACTAAATCACCCATCCTGACACTTAAACACACACTCATTCTTCAATACACCTAGGAATATATATAAACCATATTTAAAAATTACAGAAACACACAGTCACTGGATGATGTCATCAGTGATGTCATTTGAGATGTCATCAGTGACGTCATCAGTGATGTCACTGACCATGCCATGAATGATGTAATATGTGACGTCATGAGCAGTGCATTGCGGGGGCGTGATTTATAGTTAGCTGAACTAACTATAACTGTGGAACTTCTATGGCTTTGTACGATTTAAATGTCCAGCTAACTATAATGCCCCTGAAACCTATGTTTTTTTCAGTGAATTTCAAAGGTTTTTTAAATGCTAATTTCTAACTATAACGTCTGTAAAACCTATGTTTTTTTCAGCGAATTTTAAAGGTTTTTTTAAATACTAATTTCTAACTATAATGTCTGTAAAACCTATGGTTTTTTCAGTGAATTTCAAAGGTTTTATAAATGCTAATTTCTAACTACAATCTCCCTGAAACCTATATTGTTTTTAAGTAAATTTTAAAAAGACGTGCATACTTTTTGTAGTGAAAAACTAACTGTAACAGTAGTCTGTTATAAGTTATTATTTAACAATGTTTAAAACTTAATTAGCACTAATTAACATATAAGTGTGGAAAAAGTGTGACGCAGCAGCTATGATACCTGACTTCGAACAACAACGTTCACAGTTCGATTCCCGGCACCAGAGGCACGTTAGCCCACCACTATGTCAATGTGGGCAACACCTTGCTTAATCTTTCCGATGCCCCCGAGCGCCGGCACACCTTTCCAGGGGTAGCTGTACGCTTTACAAATGCTCACATTGTTTTAATTTAAAACCATTGTGATGAGAAATATTAGCTTGCTTTTTTTCTTCTATTCTGAAAGATATATTTTTTTATGTCTTCTATTTAGAATTATGGCAATTAATAGATGTATTTAGTCATGAGAATGGAAATGACACAGTTTGCCGGGTAACAGTTTTTAAGCACTCTAACGTATGTACAGATTAAGAACCTTATATGTGTTAGGATCGAAATCGAAACCTTTACCGCTTCACATTTTGTAACTTTTCTGAACATGTGCACAAGTTAAACAGTTAAAACGTGAGCACGTGTCAACTGTAAAACGTGACATCTAAATGGACGGAGCGGCATCTTCCTTCCATAGACTACTCAATAACCAAAAAGTATATAAAACACACCCGTTGATTGATTAGTTTTGTTTTTGCGAGTTATTTACGCGTGTCCATTCAGTGATGCAGGTGCTCTTTTCTAGAGTCGGATTGTTCTTTTGCAGACACAAAACATAATCCAGAGTTGTAAATTGTTTGATTATGGCATAGTAGATATTTATAATACGTAGCTATTTGTCAATATTTAAACACTTGTATTTAGAAAAAAGTGTTATTGGTTGTTTTTGCCATTTATATGTAACGTCAGCAGCTAGTTTTCAGAAACAGACAGAATACAGCAAACATTGTTCCTTTTCTGGCTCCTTTGAGCTCATATAGTGTGACTTTGTATATTATAATATTGACACTCTACTTCACCTCAGAAGTGTTGGTGACCCGTCGGCGCGAAGACTAAAGATTTATATGTAAGATCAGCAGCCTCTTGGTCTTAGTCTGTTTCCCCATTGGAGTCATATAGTGTGATTATGTATATTATAATAGCCACCCATTAAGATCTCAGAGGAGTTTATGACCCGTCGGCGCGAATACTAAAGATTTATATGTAACATCAGCACCTTCTGGTTCAAACTCTGTTTCGCCCGTGGGATCATATACTGTGAATATGTATATTATAATATTAACAGTCATTGTGCTCTCAGAGGAGTTTATGACCCGTCGGCGCGAAGAAAGTATTTTGTTATTGATCTTGTTTTATATTCATGAGTTTATGTTCCTTTTCCTTTTTGTGTGGCATCAGTGACACTCTGTATATTGCAATAGAGTGTGATATTTTCACACAACAGAAATTGGAGATTTGTCGCCGCCAGGAGTAAGCCATATGAAATACAGCTTACTGACCTTTATAACTTACTTGATCAGATATTTTTACAGTGAGAATATTTTTCGAAATTGCAGTTTAAAAAAATATACTTTGCATACTTTCTTAGTGAATACCTTTGATGAACCCTACTTTTCTGAATGTTTTTTTGGTATTTCTATTTTTCTCTGTTGCGGTTCCTATTCACCTTCTCCCTACAGAATATATAGGACCAGCAGTGTATATGACTATATTACTAACCTATATATTCTTAAAAGAGTATGTGATTTGTTAGCGGAGCAGTGAGTGACCTCTAAGCACTACAACAGAACTTTCCGGAATTCTACAGAATAGAAATTGTAAAAAATGATAAAGTGTACATTTCTATGTAATATAAAGTCATTTGTATTTAACAGTTTTTTACTTGTTCTTGTGACCTGAGATGATGTAGTGCGGGAGTGTTTCTTGTAGAACTTCTTTTCTACTTTATCTAAAAGTAACTCATGCCCTCTTATATTATCAAGAATATGGGGCAACACTTTTACAAACTATAGCAGAAAAAAGGGAGGGTGTTGCAAAGCTTAAGGGATATTTTATGAGTTGCGTTTTTATTTGTCACCCCTTTGATATATACAGCTTCAGTTTCCGAAGAAAGTATATTTGTAATTGCTTAATAAAAACTGTTTCAAACCTAGACAGAAATTTTTGCTGCGCAACCACAGCTCCCCGTCAGAAAAGTAAACACCACATTATAAGTAAATAGTGCTCCTGGGAAGTATCCCACCTGCAAACTTAATAAAAAGAAGAGCGCAACACACTGTTATTTTCCCGCCGTGATTTGTACACCCCACCCCAATTACATAAATGGCCCTTAAAATAAATAAAATACAATTTTTACCTTCACAATCCCTGTCCACCACCTTGTGACCACTGTACAGAGTTAATAGTGATCCTACCCTCCCCGCTACTACTTTGTTTACCCATACTCCATTGAAGTGCGTCACAAAATGGTTCACAGCAGTGAACCATTCCCACCCAAAAATTAGCAAACTTGTACTCAGACACTTTAACCAATAAAATGTCCCTGATGCTCCGCGGAGGGGGAGGGAATGGCTGGCAACACTTCTACTTTCAATGGTTTACAGCCAATGAACACTAAGCTTGAGAAGGTCCTGCTTGGAACACATCAGCCAATCAGATGTCCCTGCTACTCCGCTGCCGGGGAGGAAATGGCTGGCAACACTTCTACTTTCAATGGTTCACAGCCAATAAACATTAAGCTTGGGAAGGTCCTGCTTGGAACACATCAGCCAATAAGATGTCCCTGCTACACCGCGGACAGGGAGGAAATGGCTGGCAACACTTCTACTTTCAATGGTTCGCAGCGAATGAACATTGAGCTTGTTGTTGGAACGCCTCAGCCAATTAAACGTTAATATTGTCCGCGCACAGGAACAGAACACGCCCTCCCACATAATATTAAATTTCGTCTAAGAAAGTGACACTGTCCGTGATAAAAGTGAACACCGCATTATAAGTAAACGTTACTGCGCATTATATTAAAGGAAGGCTGAAATACGGCATATTGGTATTTTCCCGATATGATTTACACAGCCTGCTGAACATTGCCGCAATACCGCACATTCACACTACCTGTGTGTGAACCCTACACACAGCTTGCCGCAATACGGCGCATTGTTTTCCCAACGGGATTTCCAGAGCCTACGCAACCTTGCCGCAATACCGCGCACCGCTGTTCTACGGACGTGATTTCCACAGCCTACGCAACATTCAAACTCCCTACCTCTGCTCCGTACAGACTGCTTAAACTAAGACCACAGTGTTCCTACTATACCCTCTTATACAATTATTCTCTTTTTTTTCGCCCTATGCCTTTCAACTCAGTCACAAAATAGCTGCCAACACTTCCTAGTTTCAACAGTTTGCAGCCAATGAGCCGCACGCTCGTGCTCGTAATGCCTCAGCCAAGCAGATGTCAGAATTCTCAAATATCGATGTCTGTAAATTTTGATATTTCTCTAAAACTACTGAACGGACTGAAAGCGTGCTTTCTGGACCAAGAGCTTTCTCCAAGCAAAATTTGGCGTAATTCGTTTCAGCAGTTTTACCTGTAGCCTTGTCTAACGTTTCCTAAGGAAATTGCATGGAGAAAACACATTTTGGGATCCCCTTTTTTCTCAGCCCCCCCCCCCTTCATGAATCCCCCCCAAACATCAAACGACGCCAAAGCACATCAAAAAATGCTTCTCCTATGAAAACGTGGTCCTAACTATACGACGGGAACCTCAGTGCCTCCATGCACTCTTGCAGTGGTTCTGGTAGTGTCCAATTTAACAACAGCTCCTAACAGCTCCTCACTCCACCAGTGTAGGAGTGTTTATAAATATGAGAGTTCCCCCCTCTCATGGAGCACCCGCACAAAAAGAGTTCTACAAGTGCCTGGTGGAGTTAGGACCTGTTAATTAATTGGACACTACCAGAACCGCCGCAAGAGTGCATGGAGGCACTGAGGTTTCCGTTGTTGAATGCAGAGACTATCCAAGTCTCTGGGATAGGTCATTGGACCAACCCCTGTGGGCAGCGATCAGCTAAGGAAACGTGGCTTGTGGTATGGGCGAGGGGCAGAGGACGTACCAAATTGAATGGAGGGGCTGCAGATCGAAGAAGCGGGAGAAAGCTCATCCAGGGCTGTCTGTTTGCGAGGACACTCCCATTCAGGGAAACATTAGGATACACCTAAGATGGCGCCTGCAACAGCACAGTGAATCAAGCATCCCTCCCCTCTCTAGACAGGAAATGACACGGCGGTTAAACACCTTGAAAAGAGAGTCTCCAAAAAACCTGTATGTATTTGGACGAGCATTGAGAAAGGCAATCTCTGAAACACGTTTGCCCTTTGAAATAAATCATCCTGAAACCCCGTGAGTGCTGCCACTTTCTTTTGGAAGTAGAAACGTTTATAAATATGAGAGTTCCACCCTCTCATGGAGCCCACCCAGAAAGAGTTCCACAAGTGCCTGATGGAGTTAGGAGCTGTTGTTTAATTTGACACTACTAGAACCGCCGCAAGAGTGCATGGAGGCACTGAGGTTCCCATCGTTGAATGCAGAGACTATTCAAGTCTCTGGGATAGGTCATTGGACCAACCCCTGCGGGCAGTGATCTGCTAAGTAAACATGGTGTGTGGTATGGGCGAGGGGTAAAGGATGTAACAAATTGAATTGAGGGGCTGCAGATCGAAGAAGAGGGAGATGGCCCATCCAGGGCTGTCTGTTTGCGAGAACACTCCCATTCGGGAAACATTAGGATACACCTAGGATGGTGTCTCCAACAGCACAGTGAATCAAGCATCCCTCCCCTCTCTAGACAGGAAATGACATGGTGATTGAACACCTTGAAAAGAGAGTCTGCAAAAAACCTGTTTGTATTGGGACGAGCATTGAGAAAGGCAATTTCCGAAACGCGTCTGCTCTTTGAAATAAATCATTCTGAAACCCTGTGAGTGCTGACACTTTCTTTTGGAGGTAGGAGTGTTTATATAAATATATATATATATATATCTCACCTTCGCATTCATCTCCTTGAGCTCCCTTTCTGCGGGAAAAGAGCGAAATGCGAACCACCATTCAGTGCTCAGTACGTTTTTTTATTCCTTGCCGTTAAACCACCACGACTGCCATGATGCGTTTCCGCCTCAACCGGCCTTGATCACATGACGTGTTTTCAAAGTCTCGTTACCTATTTAAAGTGCTATGTGCCTACACATGTGATTACACATTCCATATAGACAGAGAAAACATACTAAATAGGTCTGTTTTGTGCAAATCAGCAAATATAAATATCATTACATATTTGAACATTTCAACATGAATAAATACTTAAAACAATTCTTGTAAAACACAGTGATTGTTAAAATTCAAAATCAAAGTGTTAAAATTCAGCTTGAATTCTTTAAAATAAAAAACCTGATACTTGTATAATACATTGGGTAAAACCAAGATGTCTGTAAAATACATTAACAGTTTTCACTTCACATGTACTTGATCTTTTACTTTGATTTTGGCCGAATTTAATCATCATAACTATATATAAACATAATTATATGGCTGATATGACAGTTCCTAATGGTAACCACAGACAATTCAGCCCTTGTGAGCATGTTTGCATTATTCCTCTGTCTCTAATCAGTGCTAAGTGCTCAAAGTGCAATGGTGCTACTGTTTTGAACTTATTGTTCATAAAGTGCTGTGAGTGCATGTGTAAACAATTACAACAATTAAAAACGTTATTAAATTATAGCATAATGCTAGGTGCAGCGTATTGCAGTTGTATATCAGGTTGTTTAAGATTGAACACAAGAATACTAGTGTGATTTCTACCTGTCTGTATATTGTTATGCTATATTCATAAGCACGTGTAGAAATCCTCACTCGAGTTATGTCCATTCGGTGTCTTAGTGTCTAACTCAAAGATGTATCGAGTTTCCAGTTGTCAGAGTTTGGCTTCCCAGTTGCCACCTCTTCTTGATGCTGGAATGGAATCAATTAAGAAATATTTCAGGTGTTCCAAGTTGTTATTATGGACCTCCTTAAAGTGGCGTGCAACCAGGTATGTTGGGTCTGAGTTTGTGATTGCTCTCATGTATTGCAGTATTCTCTGTGGGCCTGGAGCTTGGTACTACTCATATACTGCAACCCACAAGAGCATTCCAATACATAGATCGCAAATTCCGTTCTACTGTTAAGGAATTTGATGATTTTTGTGGGCTCTTCCTTAAATGGGGTTTTATAGGACACTTTATTGATCACGTATCTGCAAGCCCGACAATTGTTGCTTTTGACAAATCCTTTGCGTGAGGTCAGCCAGTTGGTTGTGAGTTTCACTTCTGGACTACTGCTGACTAGAGCATCTCTCATAGATTTTGTTTTTCTAAAGGTGATACTGGGATTCCTAGGTAAATCCTTACCTATTATGGGATCACTACGTACAATAGACCAATTCCTATTTATGATCTTATGTATTATTTTGTGTTGTTTATAGTACATATCAACCTGGACTTGTGATCTGTTTCATATATATATACAAAAACAAAATCAAAAAGGCGAAGGGAGCAACGCCAGGCCAGCCGAAAAAGGAGAATACAAGAAATGTGGTCGCGGCAGAGGCAGGCGACAGTAGGGGACTCAAACAATGGCAGCACAAGCTCTGACAGCCCTACCACTGAACAGGATGCCAAAACTATCATCAATTTGGTCAATGTTAATTTATCAGCAGCTGAAGCTCAGATTTTATCCCCTGGCTTGTCTCACTGCTCGGAATCGAATTTCCAATACACCAAAACCCGAGTAGATATTTATCAGTACATTCACAAACTCAAGCTTCTCAAATTCCATCAGATGAGATCTTCAACGGATCTAGTCCAAATGAACATGCAAATCACAGAGGCTGACAATTACTCAGGCCTTACTGTCTCTGATTTGGGCATTTATCAGGACTTATGTGAGCTGGGGGAGGGAGAACAAGCCATTAGTTTCGACCTGTCCCCCCTCGGAGCGTGTGCTAGACCAACCACACCATTCAGAAGCAAATCGAAATTTGTACCCATCATGGCTAGAGATGGTTTGGACGCCTTCAGTGAGCATGTTGTGAACCAAATCAAAAGATTAAACCATGCCATCAACAGATCAAGCATAACATATACCAACAAAGAAAGAAAATATAATCTATTGATTTCCAAATTGCAAAAAGAGAATGTTGTCATAAGGAACTCTGATAAGGGCGGCAACATCGTCCTTTGGCTTATGGACGAATACATGAAAGAAGCACACACCCAACTCAATGACTTACAATGCTACAAAAAAGTACTCCGTTCAAATACAAGAATACACAGGAACTACTATTTAAACATCTTTTGGCATGGAAGAGCCGAGGTCTCCTCAGTGGGGACGAATATAACTTTATCAAAAAAGAACATCCTTCGGTTCCCGTTATTTACTTCATACCAAAGGTGCATAAAAATATCAACAGGCCCCCAGGCAGACCCCTCATTGCAGCCTGTGATGGGCCATTGGAAAATCTTTCCAGTTATATTGATTATTTCTTGCAGCCTTATATGAAGAATCTAAAATCATATGTCAAAGATACATGTGACTTTTTGAACAAAATCAAAAAGTTGAATTTGAGTTCGGATTATCTTTTGATAACATTGGATGTTTGTTCATTGTATACATGTATTCGCAACAAAGATGGATTGAGGGCGGTCAAATATTTTCTTTGTAGCAGACCCATTATATATGCCCAGCATACCAGAATGTTACTAGACATGTTATTATTCTGTCTGGAAAATAATCTTTTCCTCCTTAATGGCCAAATGTACCAACAAACTCAGGGAGTAGCCATGGGGGCCAGTTTTTCTCCCAGCTATGCCTGTATTTTTATGGGCTGGTGGGAGGAACTGGTCCTCATGCTCCAATTTGAACAAACCTATAACAACAATGTGATCTGTTGGCTACGCTTTATAGATGATCTGTTCATTGTATGGAAAGGGAGTGAAGATAGTGCTACTAAATTCATTGAAGAGATCAACCAGAATGATATTAATATAAAGTTCACCTCCACCATCAGTAAACACACAGTGACTTTCCTGGATGTGCAGGTTTCAGTGGACAATAACATTTTAACAACTACTCCTTTTAGAAAGCCCACTGCTGGACACACTGTTTTACATGCATCTAGTGCCCATCCTCCCCATTTAATCAAAAGTATACCGTATGGGGAGATGCTCCGCATTCGAAGAATTTGCGGCAATAAGGATGATGCCAAGCAAAGCAGGCGGAAAGCCGTGCTAGATTTTTAGCTAGAGGGTACAAAACAGAGATTATAGATGTGGCGATTAGAAGGTCACGTACTAAGGCAAGAGAGGATCTTCTAACATACAAGGCCAATACAACACAATTAGATGCCACTGAAACTGCACAACCTGTGAGACTTATTTTATCATATTCTAGACATGAAAAGCAAATAAGGAGTATAGTCAGACGAAACTGGCATTTCATCCAAGATGACCCAGTAATAGGGAGTCAGATGCTTACCAACCCCTCTATTACATTTAGAAAAACCAGAAGCATGGGAAACAAACAGGTCAATAATAGACTAGAGGAATGCCGTAAAGATATGTGGCGTACAGCAAGAAAAGGTTTTTTTAAATGTTCTACTTGCAAGGCCTGCCAATTCGGCACAAATGTCAAAACATACACATCAGCTTTCTCGTCTAAGGTCAGAGAAATTCAATAGCTTCTCACATGTAAAACAGAGTTCTCAGTGTATGTTCTTGAATGTAGCTGTCAGCTTAAGTATATTGGGAGTACAAAATTGGCTGGCCACAAGAGGATATTACAACATATATACGGGCTATAACCAACAAAGATCAAAATTACCCAGTTGCTAGGCACTTTCAAGCATTTCATGGCAGCAATCCCAGGCACCTTTAATATTATGTAATTGAGGCGATCCCGGCTACTAAGAGAGGAGGTGACAGGGAAGCCAAGTTAAGACGTCTTGAGACCAATTATATATTGGAGTTCGACTCCAAATACCCTGGCAGTCTTAACACAACTGAAGATCTTCATACATATTTATAATTCATGATTCTACTGTCCCCCCCAGGATTTCATTGTCACTAATCATTTCCAACACTCTGTTGATCAATGAACTCTTATAAGCATTACTGGTTATGTCCCTTTTTCTATAGCTATTTGCCTTTTAGAATTTATAGTGTTCTTACTAATATTTATTCTTGCTCTGTTTTTAAGGACTGATTTTAGACATATGGTTTTAATTGTGTGTCTTTATCACTGTTCTGATGGAACGGAGTTTTAGGATATTCTACAAGAACGGCAGTTTTACTAGTGCTGTATATATATATATATATTCAGTGAAAAAACCATAGGTTTCACACATGTTATAGTTAGCTGGACATTTTACTGATAAAAAACCAATGAAATTCCCCCGTTATAGTTAGTGCAGGCAACTATAACTCACGCGACCGCAATCCTCTGCTGATGCTAATACTGTATTTAGACAATTATTTGCCCATGTCTTCTTCCATTAAATTTTAGCTATACATATATTACAAATATTTTTTTTTCATAAAGACACATATGTCATCAGCAGAGGATTGCGATCGCGTGAGTTATAGTTGCCTGCACTAACTATAACGGGGGAATTTCATTGGTTTTTTATCAGTAAAATGTCCAGCTAACTATAACATGTGTGAAACCTATGGTTTTTTCACTGAATTTGCAAGGTTTTTTAAATGCTAATTCCTAACTATAACGTGTGTGAAACCTATGGTTTTTTCAGTGAATTTGTACGTTTTTTTAAATGCTAAGTTACTTTACGCCATTCGTGGCGTGCGCGCCCACTTAACGCAGTTCGTTCCATGCGCGCACGGTGCGCTTCGCGCACCGTGCACGCACAGTGAGCACTCCCAAACCCACTTTACACAGTTAGTGCCATGGATGGGCCATGTACGCACGATGCGCTTCACGCACCGTGCGCACATGGAGGACATATTCAGCGCTTCGTTGTGAAAGTTAATCGTTTCGATTTCTAAAAATAGTTAAGAGCCATGCACAAATGGTGCCCTGCGGGCACCGTTTGCACACGGGGTGGGGAGAATGTGGAAATATATATTTTTTTCCTTTTTATTTATACCGTACGCGTACGGTAAGCGTAATTGGCGATTTTTCGCAAAAAAAAAAAATTTTTTTTGCCTTGGGGGTACTTTGGGGACACATACATCAAAGCTAGGTGGTTAGAAGCTGTCTAACCAGTCCGTTTATATGTTTTTGGCCTTTGTTTATCCTCTCCCCGTCAGAGTGCAAGAGAGAGAAAATGGCGGACGCCGCTTCCTGGTTTCGAACGATTCGAATGTTTACTAAGATCTAACAGCCAATCAGAATCGCGCTCGCGCACGGCACCGTACGCGTACGGTAAGCTTACCGTAAGCGCACCGTAAGCTGGCTCAGATATATATATTGATTTAAATGCTATTTTCTCAGGAACTACTGAACAGATTTACACCAGACCTACAAAAGGCACTTCCTTGACCTGAGGACTACCTCTCTGCCAAATTTCATGTTACTCTGTTCAGCCGTTCGGGCTGTAGCTGTGTCTAAAGGTCCTATGGAAAAATGCATGGGAAAAACGCGTTTTGGGACCCCCCTTTTATCTCAGCCCCCGCTTGACGAATCCCCCCGAGACTTTCAGGGTAGGAGCGGAGCATAGCGCCCCATTAGTTTTGAAAATTTCGCGAGGATTCGTGAACCGGCGCAAAAGTTATTCCAAATAGAATGTTGCGGATTTCCTATGGAAACAGGGTCCTAACTATAACTACCTACTGGCGACTGCCAGTAGGTAATATTGACAATCAAATGAATTAAGTATATATTTTCTCCCTTTTGTAAATAGCTCTTGCATTTTTTGCCAACAATTTTTGCACAGGCCCTCTTTCATTGTTTGCACTATAATAGTCCACAATTGATTTTTAAGCACATTTGCATCTTTATGTATTCTAAGCATGTACACATTGCAACATACGGTCACTATGGGTTAATAATATCAGGAGTGAAGAGTTGTTTAGATAATTAGCTGAGAAATTGAGATTATCTCACCAAAACTTTTTAGGCAGGAAACCAGTATCAGATAAGGATTACATGTAATCCATGCGGTTTGCATTCCTCCCGATATCAGCGAATAATCAACAGTATATGAAAATTCAAATTCTATCTCATCCCAGTGACGTTATGCATATTCTAATTAGGACGCAATAGTATACATTGTTGTATTTATTTGGGTTTTATGAAGGGAGTGGGCAGCATATTTTTTATAGCACTGGGTTATATATTTATTGTTGTACTCAGGGGCTTAACATCAGGCAGTTGTTCTAATTATTCAAGTATTATACGTATATAGCATAATTTCTTTTGTTTTGATTTTATGAATTGTGGTAAGTTTAAATCAAAGATGCCACAGTATTAGTAGAGGCCGGGTGTTATACCGTTATAAATTATGCTTCAACAAATGTTCAAAATCAAAACAGAATCTCTGCCTATATTCAATGCAAAAGTTGAATCTGTCTTATATGTCCATGAACACATCATTGGTTTTTTTTATGCACCGGCACTTTAAATAATTGTGAAAAAAATCTGAGCATTGTCATGTGATCAAGGCCGCTTGGACGGCCGAAACGCGTTATGACAGGCGAGGAAGAATAAATTATTCATCAAAATCAAAGAGGTCTACGTTCGTTCTTTTCCTGGAGAAAATGTGGACGAAGTGCTTGGATATATATACATATATATGTGTGCAGTCTATTAAACAAGCTTTAGAACTGCAAATCTCCTGGGAGTCCGTGTTTACTTTTGCATAAGAAAAGTTTGGAGTTTTATAATTGGGGCTGCCGATTACCCCAACTCGGACCGCCCTATCTGACAGCCTTCTCCATTATCGGGACTGTTGGTGATATATATATATATATATATATATATATATATATTATCTACTGGCGGTCGCCAGTAGATAGGTATAGTTGGGACCGTGTTTCCATAGGAAATCCGCAACATTCTATTTGGAATAACTTTGGCGCCGGTTGACGAATCCTCGCGAAATTTTCAAAATAGGTGGGGCGCTCCGCTCCACTCCTACCCTGAAAGTCTCGGGGGGATTCGTCAAGCGGGGCCTGAGAAAAAAGGGGGGTCCCAAAACGCATTTTCCCCATGCAATTTTCCATAGGGACCTTTAGTCCAAGGTACAGCCCGAACGGCTGAACAGAATTACTTGAAATTTGGCAGAGAGGTAGTCCTCAGGTCAGGGATGTGCCTTTTGCAGGTCTGGTGTCAATCTGTTCAGTAGTTCCTGAGAAAATCAAAAGTAAAATCATATATATATGTGGGCGGAGCCTAACCACACATCTCATCCTAAGATCTGATTGGCTGTCCGCACTTCATCCAAGAAGTGTTGGCAGCCATCTTGGGACCAATATACATGATAGCACCTCATTAAAAAGCATTGCAGTTAATAGAAGGTTTTAAGACTTTAGTTACATTATAAATCATTTGTTGATGGTACCATTCTCATTTTAGGAATTGTGGTATGTTCTAAGGTGATTTCACCATGTGAAAAAGCCTTCTGCTGGGATATCATGATTGAGAGAAAAATATTTTCTCATGCTTTTCCCACAGAGGTTTGGAAGGTGATCTATAAGCTAAACTGAGAGCTTATTTTCTGTAAATTCACATTATCTTTCTCAGTCATGTGAGAATGAAGTCTGACATTCTCAGTAAAACATGTACATCCAACAAGGGCAGAGACTGTCAGTTGATTCCTTTGTGTTCTACTGCAGCTTCCCAGAGTGTTCCAAAGAACAACTAGAGCGCTAACAGTCCTACTTATGATAAACGTATGGCACACCTGAAGCCATCTTGCTTGGATTAAAGTGGTAACTCTTAAAACATTTAATTTAAAAAGGAACAAAATGAGGGGGTTCATTTTTCCATAAAAAGTATGATTAGTGCTGCAGAAAGAAAAATTAGGGCACATTTAGAGTGACTTCTCAAATCCTCTTCTATTTCATTAAAAAATTCTGACATGCAGACTGAAAAAAGCACTTTCAATACCAGCAGCAGTTTTCCCTGGTGAGCAGTAGCTTTACTACAGTGATCTAATGAGCAAAAAGAGTGCTAACATTCTGAATTTATGGCAAATGTGTGACACATCTGAATGCCTTTGGAATCAAAGTAAAAAACTGAAAGTATTTCCTACTGAGGAGACTGCAGTACATGAGGAAATTAGGAAACTTCATAACAAATAAGTCTGCCAAGATGGCCACCAGAGACAAAAGAGCCCAAATGTAGCCCAAATATCACCCAGATGTAGCCCAAGTATAGCCCAATGACAGAATGTCCCAGAGTGTTCTTAAAAACAACTAGAGCGCTTACTGTCTTCATTATGACAAAAGTATGGCACACCTGAAGCCATCTTGATTGGAATAAACTGGTAACACTTAAAACATTTAATTTAAAAAGGAACACAATGAGGGGGTTCATTTTGCCATAGAAATTATGATTAATGCTGAAGAAAGAAAATGAGGGCACATTTTGAGTGACTTCTCAAATCCTCTTCTATTTCATTAAAAAATTCTGACATGCAGACTGAAACATGCACTTTTAATACCAGGAGCAGACTTCCATGGTGAACAGTAGTTTTACTACAGTGATCTAATGAGCAACTAGAGTGCTAACATTCAGAATTTATGGCAAATGTGTGACATATCTGAATACCTTCATGATGGAATCAAAGTAAAAAACTGAAAGCATTTCCTACTGAGGAGACTGCAGTACATGAGGAAATTAGGAAACTCCATAACAAATAAATCTCCCAAGATGGCCACCGGAGACAAAAGAGCCCAAATGTAGCCCAAAATCCCCCAGATGTAGCCCAAATATAGCCCAATGACAGAAGTGTGCAAAACACTTATTATTTTGTGTTTTTGCAGTGTTATATAGTGCAGACTTGTCAGGTATTGGAGTGCTTTACATGAGCATTGGTTACATCACATAAGAACAAATTCATTTTGGTTGTAGACATGGGGAGACTAAGTGATTTGACCAGAATCACAGAATGTCGAGCTGAAGCAGAAACTCCAACCTGGTTCCCCAGTTGCAAAGTCTGCAGTTCTGGAAGTAACACCACATCCTCTCCCCTAAGTGCAACATTTAATCAAGTGGTCAACTGGATAAAAAAACATAAAGGTAACAAATAATTTAAAAGTGCTTTCTCGCTATTTGAAAACACTCCACACTTTTGAAATAAATATAGAATGTTAGCAATCTAGATGTTCATTCGGATACTGTTGAGAGGCAGAGGCCAGGGGCACGGACTCTGAAAATTGAAGGCAGGTAGGAGGGTTCAAAGGCAACAATTTAACCACACTGAGCAGGCAGGAAGGGCCGTGGCAGCACAACAGACTATGGAGGGCAGTGGAAAGGGGGGCAGGGGTAACAAACCAACAATACAGGACTTGCAAGAGAGGCTGTGGCAATGTAATAGACCATTGTGGGCAGAAGGAAGAGGCAATGGTAGTACAACCATACATGCCAACAGACCCGATTCAGCCAGGAAACGTCCAATGTTTTTAAGCTCAAATGGGCTTTATTTTATCTGTCTCCTGTCTACAATCTCCTCTTTTTCAATGTAACTCAAAGGGGAAAATCAATACCCCAGTTTTTTTTCAAAATCTCCCTCTTACTAAGTTCAAAATGTTCGCAAGTATGGTACATTGGATCATGTAAGGAAATGGGCTAGGGACATGGACTTGGATAACAGAGGACAGGAGGGACATGGAGAGGTGCACCAAACTGACCCTGCAGGGCAGGCATCAGGGTTTGCAGCAGCACAATACACCACACAGGGCATGTGGGACGGGAGTGCAGCACAACAATCCATAGAAAGCAAGAGGGAAGGGACAGGACCATGCACATGGACAACAGAGAACAGAGGGGCAAGAGGCAGGACCATAATGGACAGACAGGAGAGAAAGCTGCAGCATAACAGACCATAAAGGGCAGGAGGGATGGATCAGGGGCATTACAATGGAACAGACAAGCCAGGAGGGAGGGAGTAGGGGTCTGCACATGTAAACAGAGGGCTGGGGTCAAGGGGGCAGGGCAGGAGCAGCAAGATAGCCATGGAGGTCAGGCAGGATGGGCACTAGAAGCAAGACACACCATGAAGAGCAACAGTGAGAAAATGTAATGCCCGTGAAAAGGGTAGGTGAACACAGTGTTATATAGAACATAGTCCTGAGAGCACGATTGAAAATGAAAACTAGATATAGTGTATGGTATAAACTATGCACCAAAAAGTGTGATGTAAGATGAACCGGGCGTGAAATATAATATGCAATACATTGTGCGCAATGACAGATTCATTGGAGAGCGTGAGATAGCACAGGCACTAGCGCGTGCTATGCGATATGCGCCTTGGAGTGTAATATGCACAGGGCAGTGTTGTGTAACCTAACTAGTCTCTAAAGTAGTAATATAAAATATGTGCTGGGGAGTGTAACGTTGCATATGCACTGTGACAAAGATATGGATCCCAGATTGTAATATGTATGGCATAGCACTGTGCGTTATAACATAGGCATCGAGGAAGGCACGTTAGATGGGGCAATATAACCCGTGCGAAGACAAGTGTGGCATGACACATTCACGGGGTGGTGTTACAGTGCACATGGGCAAGAGAGTGTCATAGCATATGCACTAGCTAGTGGAATACAACACAGAGGTGTGTGGCACTCAGCAGGCAATGGTGGGTGTAACACAGCATTGGGCTCTGCCAGGAGCGCGCTGTGACTCTCAAGTGATGTTCATCCCCTTTCCAGAGAGTAAAATAAAAAGTATTACACATCCGGCAGTGGATGTGTGTTTTATTAACCGTGAGGGGGGTTTCTTGCATAGTTTTGGTTGAATTTTTGTCGAATCCCCTTTGAATGGCTTGGTGTGCATGTGTATTAAATGTGCCCGTCAATAGCTACCCATGTTTGTATAAATAAACGACAAGGGTGTCTACCGGGATTAGGCACGGTAGGGCATCAGACATGTCAGAGCTTCACCAGTGGTGTAAATACATTCCACGTGGATTCATTGTATGCATAGTCGCCTTTTATTGAATATCACGCAAATCGTCATGGTGATAGGTACGTACGGTTTGTCCAGCATGTTCTAGGTGTGTCTATAAATATATATTTTTTAAAAATAATAAAAAACAGTGGCCGGCCCTGGGGATTGGGGTCAAAAAAATATAATTAGGAGACAGGCCCTGGGGATGGGGTCATCAGGGCCAATAAATTAGAATAAGAAGGGGAACCACACAGCCCCCCTTCTTAAAAAATTAAAATAAATAAAAGACTGGCATCGTGCCGGAGGCCACGCCCCCTCCTTGCAGCACTCTGCAAACGCGCCCCTAGCGAGTTGTAAGTTGGGGAATTAATTCCTCTTCAATACTGAGGGTCCCTGAGGGCCAACTAGCCCAACAGGCATCTCCAGTATGCACCAGGGAGCTGCGCTGCAGACAAGTGTTCTGAGGCCAAGCCCCTTTTTACATGTCTCTGCAACGCAGCTCTGTGGCGCTTATTGGAGGTACCTAGTGGTCTAGTTTGACCCTAGGGACCCTCAGGATTCAAGGGGACTTAATCTCTCAACTTAGAACAGCCACAGGGCGCGTTTACACAGTGGTGAAGGGAGGGGACGGGGCCTGAGGTGACGTGTGCAAACACGCACTATGGCACGTTTTAAATTGGGGATATCATTTTCCTTCGATACTGAGGGCCCCTGGGGGCTAACTAGCCCACCAAGTGCTTCCAGTAAGCGCCACTGAGCTGCATTGCAGAGAGGTGGTCCAGGCCGTGCCACTTTTTACACCTCTCTGCAACGCAGCTCTGTGGCACTTACTGGAGGTACCTAGTGGGCTAGTTGGACCCTAGGGACCCTCAGGATTCAAATGAACTTAATCTCCCAACTAAAAACGGACACAGGGCGTGTTTACACAGTGGTGAAGGGAAGGGACGGGGCCTGAGGTAACGTGTGCAAAAACGCCCTGTGGCCTGTTTTAAGAGGTAGTTTTAATCCCCCTGCCCTATTATATACTAGGGGCTTACAGAGGAGGTCATGCTAATCACAGGGGGACCCCAACGCATAATGTTCCCTAGTGTATGTAGGTGTTTTCACTGTATTCTAAGTGTCTTTTAACATAGCACTGGCTCTAGGACTGGTTAGTCAGACTCAGTTACCACCAGTATCCGTCTGAAAAAGTTGAGGGTCCAGGATGATTTTGCAGCAAGGCTTCTTTCTGCTCTTCTTTTTGTTCTTTCTGCACGTTATCCTTCTTCCTGCACTTTTCTTCGTCTTTGAGGACTTCTGTTGCTTCTTTCTGCACTTCTTTTTTTTCTTTCTGTGCATTTTTTCTTCTTTCTTCACATGTCCTATCTCTGTAGGCATAGTTAGAAATTAGCAAATAAAAAACCTTTGAAATTCACAGAAAAAACCATAGGTTTCAGGCACGTTATAGTTAGGAATTAGCATTTAAAAAACCTCAGAAATTCACTGAAAAAACCATAGGTTTCAGGGGTGTTATAGTTAGCTGGACTTTTCACTTGTACAAAACCATTCAAATTCCCCCGTTATAGTTAGTTCAGTTAACTATAACTCGCGCGCCCGCAATCCACTGCTGATGACGTCACATATTACATCATTCATGACATGGTCAGTGACATCACTGATGACATCACTGATGACATCATCGAGTGAATGTAGTTTGGTTCGATATTTAAATTTGTATTATATATATAGCAATCTGCATTGAAGAATGAGTGGAAGTATAAGTGTCTGGATGGAGGATTTACTAGCAGTGTGATTGACTGTTTAAGTGACTTATTTAAAGTGTCTCACTAAATATATGGGCTAGTGATTAAACTGTGTGAATATCTGTATCATTCTGTCTCTTGTTGTGTAAACTACTGCATAAGTTGGTTACTAGCTATGTGAAAGTCTATATTAGTTATTGATTTGTTAAGTGAGTATTTTTATGGGAGAGTGAATGTGTGTGTGTATTGGGTGGGAGGTATGTGACTGTCCAAATATGTGTAAATAGTTGATTTAGTAGGTATGTGGAAACAGTTGTTTGGGTGAGTGAATGTCTTTATGGGTGTAGTGATGAGTAAATATATGTCTCAATGATGAAAAACCATAGATTTCAGGGACGTTATAGTTAGTTGGACATTTCACTCGTACAAAACCATAGAAATTCTGCCGTTAGTTCAGCTAACTATAACTCGCTCCCCCGCAATGCACTGCTGATGACGTCACATATTACATGAATCATGACATGGTCAGTGACATCACTGATGACATCACTGATGACATCTCAAATGACATCACAGATGGCATCATTCAGTGACTGTGTGTTTCTATAAAGTTTAAATAAGTTTTATATATATATGCCAAGGTGTATTGAAGAATGAGTGGGTGTATAAGTGTCTGAATGGAGGATTTAGTAGGTGCGTGACTGAATGTATAATTGAGTGATTACATGTGTCTTACTGAATGCATGGGTTAGTGACTCAACTGTGTGAATGTCTGTATCAGTCTGTCTGTTGTTTTATAAGCTTCTGCATGGGTTCGTCAGTAGCTACATGTGTGTTTATCTGGGTTATTGATTGGTTGCCTGGGTGTTTGTATGGGTGCCAGAGTGTGTGTGTGGGTGGGTGGGAGGTATGTGACTCTGTGCATAGATGTTTGAGTGGTTGATTTACTGGGTGTATGGGTTCAAGAGTGCATGTGGAAACAGCTGTATGGGTGGGTGAGTGTGTGTATGGGTGTGTTGGTGAGTGAATGGATGTCTCAGTGGTACATGTCCAAGTAACTACATATGTAAAAGGCAGTGTATGTGAGGGTTGGAGTGTATAATTGATTATATGTCAGAGTCAGTGATTGTGAGAGTGGCTGTATGGATGAGTGTGTACTCTTATCAGTGTTTGTATACGTGAGTAAGTATGTGTTTCTTTCTGTTTGAATAAGTGATGTGGTGTGTATAACTGTGTAAGTCAATAAATGAAAGTGCGATTGTTTCTTTGCATGACTGACTAGGTGTGTGAGTAACTCTGGATGAGTGCTGGTGTGTGAGTGTCTGTGTAGATGTATGAGTGCATATGATAGTGTTGTATTAATGAGTGACTGCATGTATGAGTGATTGTATGGCTGAATGAGTGGATGTGTGTGTAGACCTAGCAATAAGTGAGTGCGTATGTAATAACTGATATTGGTGTGTCGATGGTTTCGAAAATGGTAGTCTGTATTTTACAGTGGGTGTATCAAAGGTTATATTAGAGTGTGAGGAGGTGCATCAGATTTTCACGTGGATGATGTCATCAGTGATGTCATTTAAGATGTCATCAGTGATGTCACTGACCAGGCCATGAATGATGTAATATGTGACGTCATCAGCAGAGCATTGCGGGGGCACGAGTTATAGTTAGCTGAACTAACTATAACAGCGGAATTTCTATGGTTTTGTACGAGTGAAATGTCCAACTAACTATAATGTGCCTGAAACCTATGTTTTTTTCAGTGAATTTCAATGGTTTTTTAAATGCTAATTTCTAACTATAACATCCCTATTTACTCCCCTTGAATCCTGGATCGATGTGCGCCCAGATTACACACTGAAGTCCGCGCAATGACGAGCATCTCAAATCCTGCAGGTTCCGACCTAGCTTGTCGAAGGCACCAGACCTGCCTCAGACTGAAAGGCCCCACATATATATCCAAGCCACGCAAAGACCATGAGAGAGCGTATTACCCTTCATATGTTTCTTTCAGGAATGTGCTCATCTTTAATCAATACGTTCATACACAAAAATATGGTGCCTGGCATATAAGAAGGGGGAGCTCTCTGCACAGTCCTCTTTCCCACATATTAAGCCAAGAGCTTCTGAGCACAGAGATCCCACCGGGACATGCATTCACTGCTAGACATGACGTTTACATCTCCTCAGGCTCAGAGCAGCTTTAGCAGAGGTGTGAGATACAGAGAGGCAGGAGAAAAGCGAGAGGAACCGATGTATGTTATACACCCACTGAATGTGTTAGCACATTGTATTTCATTGTATTTATATAGTGCATACTACCCCTGACAAGGCGCAAAAGTTCTCTTTCGGCGAGTAGCACGCTACTCCGGGACCCATAAAGGATTAGTGCTGAATTAATATAGTGAAATATGAAAGTAATTAGAGTGGTGGATAGGTTAGTCAGTTATTTGAATTCGGAAGGATAGCGGAAGGATAGAAGAGGAAAAAAGTTCTGTATTTATATAGCACTTGTTAAACCTGATGGTGTGTAGATGCGCCTTTTTTGACCCTACAAGTATACTAAGAGTTCATGGATCAATTGACAGACAGGCACTGCCATTCCACTGCATGCACCCAGAGTACAATAAGTAATTGACAGACAGATATTGACCCTTCTGGTACAGCCAGAGTACAAGGAATTGAGGCATTGTTAGACTTGGCATCTTTTGGTGTGTTTCACCTGAGTGTTTGCTTTCTGACCTCCCGGTTTTGACTCTGTTTTTGCTGGTGTAATGATTCTGCGCAATTTCCTCACTGCTGTCCAGTGGTAAAGTGCAAGTGCTCCTGTTGTAAAATGTGTTAGGGATTGGTGAATCCATGATTGGCCTATTTGATTTATGTGTCAGTAGTGAAGTGCACTGTGAGTGCCAGGGCCTATAAATCAAATGCTATTGGTGGGCTGCAGCACTGGATTTTGCCTCCCATGCAAACAGCCTGTGAAGTGTAACTCTGGCCTGCCATTGCAGAGCCTGTGCGCAGCCTGGGACTGCCATGTTGACTTGGCAAGTGCACACACTTGCCAGTCCCCAAACCTTCCCTTTTCTACATGTTAGTCACCCCTAAGGTAGGCCCAAGGTACCCCTGTGGGCAGGGTGAATTGTATGTGAAAGGTAGGACATGCCCTGGTGTGTGTGGCATGTCCTGATAGTGAATTACGGCCTACTTCGTTTTTCACTATTGCAAGGCTACCTGTTCCCCATAGGCAAGAATGGTCAATTTGATTATATTATCCTATAATCCTAACTGACCCTGGGAACATGGTAGAAATTCGAGTTTAGTATGCCTGAACTCAGAATGATAAAATAAATCTTTTAGTGAAGATGGTTTTAACATTCTGTGTTTGAAAATACCACTTTTAGAAAGCAGGTATTTTCTTGCCTAACCATCCAGCCTGCCTCTGCTAGGTTGTGTATTGTCTGTCTGGTTTGTGAGTGACAGGGGCTGGGGGAGGCTCCAGGAGACAAGGTGAGACAGCACAGGGCTCAATAGACCTATCTGCACATATATAGGTGGGAGGAGTAGCACCTGTGTCTGAAAAGGGCTGTGCCTGCCTTCCACAATGCTGGCTCCACTTCCTGTGGTGCGTCTGAGGACCCTGGCCCACACTGACAAAGGAAGAAGGTGCTCACTGGCAGAATGCAACCCAAACTGGTTTGAACTAGGTACAGGCCCCTCTGCCTTCAGAGGACAAAGGAGTTGCTACTAAAATATTGGGGCCCAGACCCCAAGATTTTAGAACTCTTTTGGGATCAAGAAGACTGCCAAGAAGAAGAGCTGGAGAAGCTGTGAGGAGGAACTACCACTTTGCTGTGTGCGTTGCATTGTTGGCCTGCAGTGGCTGCTTCTGTCTGGGGCAGTGAAAGGACTGGACTAAACTTTCTGCAATCTACGTTTGTGAGTTTCTCCAAGGGCATGAGGTAGAGCTTGCTCACTGTTCAAGAAGTCTCAGGAACAACAAAAACTTTAAGCTCGACGCCGTTTACAATGCCGCTGCCGACTCCGTGTCCTGAAGGCACTGCAGAGGGCACCGCCGCGACACCGCACCGCGACCCTGGTCTCACCAATGATGCCTGCTGATGCCGCAGCCGAACCGCTGCTCGCACCGCGACCCATGGGCACCGCACTCCGCACCGCCTTGCTTCACGATGACGCCTTGGTATCCCCGAAGACAGAATCGACGCCACTACTTACACCGTCGTTCGAGGGCACCGCTCGCACAGTTAAACAATACACCCCCCTCATCCCGCACTGCAGCCTTGGCCTACCGACGCCGGTGCCATCGACTCCAGTTTGTCAGCCGACGACAGCGCTCCAGCAACGACGACACCGCTGCTTGCACCATGACCTGCCAGCACCGTGACAAGCACCGCCTTCATCTCACACCGCGACCCTGGTCTCACCGACGCCGCCATCTGACGCCCCCACCAAGCCGCTGCTTGCACCGTGACCTGAGGGCACCACACACCGCACCACTGCACTTTGCACTGCAGCACCCGACGTCTGCCGATGCCAGCGCTCCTGACTTCATCAGAGAGGAAATCGACCTGCAACGCATGTGACTTTGAGGGCCCCAACGACTCCTGCATCGACCTCCGGAACCGACGCCTGCGGATGCCGTGTGTTCGGAAGCTCAACAAGAGGTCATCAACGCCCTGCGTTTCTGAAAGGTACTGGTTGCGGGTCTTCCCGACACCATAGCTGGCTCGCGATGCCGCGGTCAGCCAGAACTGTTTGGATTGGTTTGCTCACGACGCCGTGATAGCCCCGGACGGAGCTATCGACATCAAGGAACTGTTTTACAAGATTCTTTTGATAACTGAAGACTTTTAAGTACTGTATTGTGGATTTTTATCGTTTTTGTCTTGTCTTAGGTGTATAAAAATATTGGATATTTTTCGAAACTGGTGTGGTGTCATTTTGTAGTGCTTACACTGTATTACTGTTGGTTATGTGCAAATGCTTTGCACACTGCCTCTAAGATAAGCCTGACTGCTCGTGCCAAGCTACCAAGGGGGTGAGCAGGATTTATTTTAGGAGTGTAACTGCCTTACCCTAACTAAGAAGAAGGGTCCCTATTCAGAGAAAGGTGCAAGCCCTTTCCAACTAGAGACCCTCATTTCTAACAGGTTTAGATGGACAGTACAGTTTCCGAAACTAGACATGATACAAAGTTCGGTCACATCATGGTTGATATCCCAGTGTGAGTGACAACAATGATGCTCCGCTTAGGAAAGCTAGATCATGAGTGACACATCAAAGGGCTTAGTGAGGTCAGTGGAGTCTGGAAGAATTTGTATACTTAGGACATCAGTACAGGGAGGAGTGGCAAAGGATGGGAGGGCAGGGGCTCCCTAAGCTCACGGAACAGCAAATGCACCTTGATGTTAGTGTATGGGTGGGTATGAAGAGGACCAAATAAGGTCACATGTAGGCAGGGCAAGAGGGATATGGGTAGGGCGGAGGGGGAGGGGGGCACCCAGAGATCAATAGCCAGCAGGGAAAGGAGGAGGCTGATTCCGAAAACTACTTGGAGTTGTGTTCAGGTCAGCAGGCATCCCTGGTGATTGCACCCCGTGTGAAAGGCCATGCGCGTCTAGTCCAGAAGAGGACAGATCTGCAGAGCTGTGTGCAGTTCAGAGGCTGTATCCGGAGTGTTGTCCAGATCTAGGCTGACAATGGCACCGACTCTCTCCCAGAGCTTCTGCACAAGGATAAAGAACAACTAGCACGAATGATAGACGGGTGGCCGAGAGGTAAATGGTTAAAACAAACACTACTCTGAATATTAAAGTCTACATCTATTAACTGGATTGAAGTACAGGGAGCTAGAGAGACCCCAGACCTTAAGGAAAACACACAGAGCGGAAGAGCCGTCCTGTGTGTGTGGATCCGGAGACCACAATATAAGACCAATGCGAGGGATGGGCGGGGGAGTGTGAAGTGTGCAAGATCCGGAGATATGATTTACTTTCAAAGCAAGAGTAGTCTTTGAAGGGTATAAGCTTGAAGCACGAGTGGTGGAAGCCACGAGTATAAACCTATGCAAAAAGGCACAGAAGAGAGAGCACGGGTAGACTGGGGGCCATGGAGGGCTGGGGCCCCGTAAAACAGCCATAAGGGCTGGCCTGCTGCCCCAGCCTGCCTATGTATCCGTGACAATATGCGTATGACCTACAGCCACATAGCAAGTATGACCATGGCATATTGCACATGACAGTGCTGCACGCGTGATGCTGTGCATTGCGCACATCAAGTAACCCCAAGTCACACGCGACACTGCCACACAAATAAAGCTTGTGAATGTTACATTGTGCATGACGGTGAGCAGTCTAAATATCGATAATTTAATTTCGACCTACCATAATATCGAGTCTAGAATATCGTAGGGACAGAATATCGATGTCAAGAATATCGATGGACAGAATATCGACCCTAAGGTAAGTAATATCGATTTTTGTTATATCGATGATAGTAATATCGAAGTTAGTAATATCGATATGAAATATATCGATGTTACTAATATCCATGTCACTAATATCGATATTTATAATATTGTTATGTATTTTATTATGTATTTAATATGTATGTGTTAATTATTTTTTGTTAAGTGTTCTACTGTTTTTAAAATATATGTATACAATTTATATATGTTAATAATGGGTTTTTTAAGTTAATTTTGTGTTTTAGTACCGTAGCGGGTTGTGGGTTTATAGGAGAATAGGGTGGGGAGTAATTTAATTATATGAATTTAATTATAAATTTTTGGGAATCATAAATTAATTTTAAATATTTTTTGCGTTTAAATTCTGTAGCGGGTTGTGGGTTTATAGGGGAACAGGGTGGGAAGTAGTTTAATTATATGAAATTAATTATAAATGTTTAGGAATTATAAATTAATTTGAAATAATTTTTGCGTTTAAATTCTGTAGCGGGTTGTGGGTTTATAGGGGAACAGGGTGGGAAGTAGTTTAATTATATGAAATTAATTATAAATGTTTAGGAATTATAAATTCATTTGAAATAATTTTTGCGTTTAAATTCTGTAGCGGGTTGTGGGTTTATAGGGGATTAGGGTAGGAAGTAATTAAATAATATGAAATTAATTATACATTTTTAGGAATTATAAATTTTTTTAAAATAATTTTTGCGTTTAAATTCTGTAGCGGGTTGTGGGTTTATAGGGGAAGAGGGTGGGAAGTAATTTAATTGTAATTAAGTAATATTTATATTTATTTATTGGTATTGATAAATATATTATTGTTAATTAAGTATTAATTGGTAATTCATTTTTATTAATTGGTAATTAGTTTTGAATAATTGATTAATTGTTAATTATATTATTGTTAATTAAGTATTAATTGGTAATTAAGTTTTTATTAATTGGTAATTAGTTTTGAATAATTGATTAATTGATAATTATGTTAACTGTATTATTTTATTATTTGAGTGTTTCGTGCGTTTATAGGGGAATAGTGTTGGAAGTAATTGAAATCTAATTAAGTAATTATTACATTTGTAGTTGGGTATTGATAATTAATTAATTGTAGATTAATTATTAATTGGTAAATATTTAAAATAATACTTTTTGGTTATGAAAAATAATTTATTGTTGATTAATAATCAATTGGTAATTAAATATGTTTAAATATTATTTAGTGATATTTCTAATTAATATATTAATAAGATATTATTAATTGGTAATTAATGTATAATAATTATTATTTTGTGTTAAAAAAATATGTAATTGTTTAAGATTTTTTAATTGGTAATTAATGTTTGATAACTAATTTTTGGTATACAAAATTTAATTGTTCAATAATTTTTAAATTGGTAATTAATATTCCTTAATTATTATTTATTGGTATTTATTAATAATTTTTTGCTAATTAATTATTTATTGGTAGTTATGTTTTCAATAAATATGTATTGGTATTTGTAAGTAATTTTGAGTTATTTAATAATTAAATTATTAATTATTTTAAATAATTATTTTATTTAAAAGTATGTTATTTTTAACTTCTAAGCTATCCAACACTTTCTCTACTGTTGCACTCTCTGGAGTTAGAATAGTAATTTTTACCCCTACGCTATCCAACACTTTCCCTACTGTTGCACTCTCTGGAGTTGGAATAGTGATTTTTACCCCTACGCTATCCAACACTTTCCCTACTGTTGCACTCTTTGGAGTTGGAGTACTAATTTTTACCCCTACGCTATCCAACACTTTCCCTACTGTTGCACTCTTTGGAGTTGGAGTACTAATTTTTACCCCTACGCTATCCAACACTTTCCCTACTGTTGCACTCTCTGGAGTTGGAATAGTAATTTGTACCCCTACGCTATCCAACACTTTTCCTACTGTTGCACTCTCTGGAGTTGGAATAGTAATTTTTAACCCTACGCTATCCAACACTTTCCCTACTGTTGCACTCTCTGGAGTTGGAATAGTGATTTTTACCCCTACGCTATCCAACACTTTCCATACTGTTGCACTCTCTGGAGTTGGAATAGTAATTGTTACCCCTAAGCTATCCAACACTTTCTCTACTGTTGCACTCTCTGGAGTTGGAATAGTAATTTTTACCCCTACGCTATCCAACACTTTTCCTACTGTTGCACTCTCTGGAGTTGGAATAGTAATTTTTAACCCTACGCTATCCAACACTTTCCCTACTGTTGCACTCTGTGGAGTTGGAATAGTAATTTTTAGCCCTACGCTATCCAACACTTTCCCTACTGTTGCACTCTTTGGAGTTGGAATAGTAATTGTTACCCCTACGCTATCCAACACTTTCCCTACTGTTGCAGTCTCTGGAGTTGGAATATTAATTTTTACCCCTACGCTATCCAACACTTTCCCTACTGTTGCACTGTCTGGAGTGGGAATTTTAATTTTTACCCCTACGCTCTCCAACACTTTCCCTACTGTTGCACTCTCTGGAGTTGGAATAGTAATTTTTACAACTACGCTATCCAACACTTTCCCTACTGTTGGACTCTCTGGAGTTGGAATAGTGATTTTTACCCCTACGCTATCCAACACTTTCCCTACTGTTGCACTCTGTGGAGTTGGAATAGTAATTGTTATCCCTACGCTATCCAACAATTTCCCTACTGTAGCACTCTTTGGAGTTGGAATAGTAATTGTTACCCCTACGCTATGCAACACTTTCCCTACTGTTGCAGTCTCTGGAGTTGGAATATTAATTTTTACCCCTACGCTATCCAACACTTTCCCTACTGTTGCACTGTCTGGAGTTGGAATAGTAATTTTTACCCCTACGCTATCCAACACTTTCCCTACTGTTGCACTCTCTGGAGTTGGAGTACTAATTTTTACCCCTACGCTATCCAACACTTTCCCTACTGTTGCACTCTCTGGAGTTGGAATAGTAATTTTTACCCCTACGCTATCCAACACTTTCCCTACTGTTGCACTCTCTGGAGTTGGAATAGTAATTTTTACCCCTACGCTATCCAACCATTTCCCTACTGTTGCACTCTCTGGATTTGGAATAGTAATTTTTACCCCTACGCTATCCAGCACTTTCCCTACTGTTGCACCTTTTGGAGTAGGAATCTTAATTTTTACCCCTACGCTATCCAACACTTTCCCTACTGTTGCACTCTCTGGAGTTGGAGTACTAATTTTTACCCCTACGCTATCCAACACTTTCCCTACTGTTGCACTCTCTGGATTTGGAATAGTAATTTTTACCCCTATGCTATTCAACACTTTTCCTACTGTTGCACTCTCTGGAGTTGGAATAGTAATTTTTAACCCTACGCTATCCAACACTTTCCCTACTGTTGCACTCTCTGGAGTTGGAATAGTAATTTTTACCCCTACGCTATCCAACACTTTTTCTACTGTTGCACTGTCTGGAGTGGGAATATTAATTTTTACCCCTACGCTATCCAACACTTTCCCTACTGTTGCACTCTTTGGAGTTGGAGTACTAATTTTTACCCCTACGCTATCCAACACTTTCCTCACTGTTGCACTCCCTGGAGTCGGAATAGTAATTTATACCTCTACGTTATCCAACACTTTCCCTACTGTTACACTATCTGGAGTGGATATAGTAATTTTTAGCCCTGCGCTATCCAAAAATTTCCTTTATGTTGTTTTTTTGGGAGCTGGAGTAGTAGTTTTATTGTCTCTGCTATTTAATATTTATTTTTATTATTTTAGCTAATGTAGTATATAATTAATTTTAACAATCTTTAAATTAAATGTAATTTTGTAAATTTGTTATACATAATTATTTAATTTTTATTTATGTTATTGTTTTATGTGTGTAATGTGTTTGCAATTTTTAATATTTTTAAATAATTTATAATTTATTACAATAATTATAAAAACATTATTAAGTAAGTATATATATTATATATTATATGTATATGTTTAATTCATTTTTATTAAATTATATTGATTAATTATTAATTTTTAACATTATTAAATATGTTTAATTATATTTATTTTATTGATAAGTATTATTATGTTTATTTAACATATTTATTGTAACAAAAAAAAACGATATTTTTAAAAACGATATTTTTGACATCTATATATTTTTTTCGATATTTTTGCACTTACCATGTTGTAGATAGGATGTCGATATTCTTGACATCGATATTTGTGTTGCGATATTTTTGTAGGTCGATTTTCTGACCTTCGAAATTTTGTCAGAGATCCGTGCATGACACAGTGAGACAGGCGGACCATACACAAAACACCACGCAGCCATGTCACTGCATGTCAGTGGAGCACACAAAATGCCCACATGACAAGGCATTGCACACAACACGGTGGGAAATACAATGTTCACACCAGGCATGTTCATGTCACATTGGACATATAGTTTAAGCTTGTAAACTAATCCCAGATAGCAAACCAAACAAATGTGTGTCATACATTCTAGAGAACCCCATGTGGACAAGAGGAATTGTCATGTATAAACGGTATATTGATGACTTATTTGAATTTGGAAAGGATCCCGTCAAGAACTCGAAAACAACATTGCTATTTTAAATACCCACAATGACCGCATAAAATTCACCCATTCCATTGACGAGAAATCTATTTCTTTTTTGGATGTCAAAGTGACACTAGATCACAATCAGATCACCACTCAAGTTTACACTAAAATGACGGACAAAAACTCTTGTCTTCTATTCCAGAGTTTTCACCCAGAGGCTCTAAAGAAACATTTACCAACCTCTCAATTCATTAGAATGGAACGCATCTCATCGAAAAATGATTTACAAATAATCTTGAAAGAGCAAACGGTGAAATATCGCCAAAGAGGCTACCCTGAAAATGTGTTAAAAACATCTTTAGACATAGGTGCCGATTACGATCCGGCAAAAACCGGGTACGAACCGTCGGACGGAGCATATTCCCCGTCCGACGCGTACCCGGTCGTGTAAATATACAAACATGGAATTACGATTCGGACGGAAACACCTTTTCCGTACGAATCGTACAAAACACCGACCGACTAAAATAAACCTACAAATGCGATCCGGGAAAGCGCCGACCTGACGTCGGGACGCACGCAGCCTGTCATTCACGAACCAGGAATTACGATTCGCACCAACGTCATCCCGCACGGTGATTATTTTCCGGCTGCCAAAAACTGCCGGGAAATCAGGACGACGCGAACAAGGAGAACCAGTACGCGACGGACAGACAGGACGACGCGAACAAGGAGTACCAGTACGCGACGGACAGACAGGACGACGCGAACAAGGAGTACCCATATGCGACAGACAGACATGGACCCGAACCTACATGTCATCCCAGCCCTCATAGCAGTCGACCTCCTCTACAGGTTACGACGCAGACGCCGCGGAAGGTCAGACCAACTAGGGGAGGGGGGGAAAGGGGGGGGGCAGGAGCAGGGGCAGGCCACAAAACCCCCACCATAGTCACACAGCACACATGCCCTGGACATACCTGACTCCCAGGCCCTGGTCACTACGAGGGGGTGGGGCCTTGTCCAGCCAAGCCAGCGACCGCCACAACGGAAGTCCTTGACGACGCGAACCTGCAACACAACCAGACAGGTACGTCCCGTACCCACGCCTTAAGAGCGTGGGTACGAGTCGTACCACGCCCACACCTACGTCACCCCAACAATGGCGGGACGGCTCCTACCCACGTGGCAAAGGCCTGGGGACGGCCCGCACAAGCATCACATAGCGTGGGGACGGATATGTACGGACCGTACCCCCACCCGCGGACGTATGGAGCGTACCCCCCACCCCAACAGTGTAAGTACGACCCGTACCCCCACCCGCGGGCGCATGGAGCGTACCCCCACCCCAACAGTGTAAGTACGACCCGTACCCCCACCCACGGACGCATGGAGCGTACCCCCACCCCAACAGTGTAAGTACGATACGTACCCTCACCCGTGGACGTATGGAGCGTACCCCAACAGTGTAAGTACGACACGTACCCCCACCCGCGGACGCATGGAGCGTACCCCCACCCCAACAGTGTAAGTATGACACGTACCCTCACCCGCGGACATATGGAGCGTACCCCCACCCCAACAGTGTAAGTACGACACGTACCCTCACCTCGAATGCATGGAGCGTACCCCCACCCCAACAGTGTAAGTACGACACGTACCCTCACCTCGAATGCATGGAGCATACCCCCCACCCCAACAGTGTAAGTACGACCCGTGGCCTCACCCGCGGACGAATGGAGCGTACCCCCACCCCAACAGTGTAAGTACGACACGTACCCCCACCTCGAATGCATGGAGCGTACCCACATCCGTGTATGTAATGAGCGTACATATTGTGAAATGGGAGAGGTGTGTGCAGAGTCCTCCCAGCAGTGCCCAGAGACAGGAGGGGTGTGTGCAGAGTCCTCCTAGCAGTGCCCAGAGACAGGAGGGGTGTGTGCAGAGTCCCCCCAGCAGTGCCCAGACATATGAGGGGTGGGTGCAGAGTCCTCCCAGCAGTGCCCTGAGACAGGAGGGGTGGGTTCCTATCACTCCCAGCAGTGCCCTGAGACAGGAGGGGTGGGTGCAGAGTCCTCCTAGCAGTGCCCTGAGACAGGAGGGGTGTGTGCAGAGTCCTTCCAGCAGTGCCCAGAGACAGGAGGGGTGGGTGCAGAGTCCTCCCAGCAGTGCCCAGAGACAGGAGGGGTGGGTGCAGAGTCCTCCCAGCAGTGCCCTGAGACAGGAGGGGTTGGTTCCTATCACTCCCAGCAGTGCCCTGAGACAGGAGGGGTGTGTGCAGAGTCCTCCCAGCAGTGCCCAGAGACAGGAGGGGTGGGTGCAGAGTCCTCCCAGCAGTGCCCAGAGACAGGAGGGGTGGGTGCAGAGTCCTCCCAGCAGTGCCCTGAGACAGGAGGGGTGGGTGCCCATCACTCCCAGCAGTGCCCTGAGACAGGAGGGGTGGGTGCAGAGTCCTCCCAGCAGTGCCCTGAGACAGGAGGGGTGGGTGCAGAGTCCTCCCAGCAGTGCCCAGAGACAGGAGGGGTGGGTGCAGAGTCCTCCCAGCAGTGCCCAGTGACAGGAGGGGTGGGTGCAGAGTCCTCCCAGCAGTGCCCTGAGACAGGAGGGGTGGGTGCAGAGTCCTCCCAGCAGTGCCCTGAGACAGGAGGGGTGTGTGCAGAGTCCTCCCAGCAGTGCCCAGAGACAGGAGGGGTGTGTGCAGAGTCCCCCCAGCAGTGCCCAGACATATGAGGGGTGGGTGCAGAGTCCTCCCAGCAGTGCCCTGAGACAGGAGGGGTGGGTTCCTATCACTCCCAGCAGTGCCCTGAGACAGGAGGGGTGGGAGCAGAGTCCTCCCAGCAGTGCCCAGAGACAGGAGGGGTGGGTGCAGAGTCCTCCCAGCAGTGCCCTGAGACAGGAGGGGTGTGTGCAGAGTCCTCCCAGCAGTGCCCTGAGACAGGAGGGGTGGGTGCCCATCACTCCCAGCAGTGCCCTGAGACAGGAGGGGTGGGTGCAGAGTCCTCCCAGCAGTGCCCTGAGACAGGAGGGGTGGGTGCAGAGTCCTCCCAGCAGTGCCCAGAGACAGGAGGGGTGGGTGCAGAGTCCTCCCAGCAGTGCCCAGAGACAGGAGGGGTGGGTGCAGAGTCCTCCCAGCAGTGCCCAGAGACAGGAGGGGTGGGTGCAGAGTCCTCCCAGCAGTGCCCTGAGACAGGAGGGGTGTGTGCAGAGTCCTCCCAGCAGTGCCCAGAGACAGGAGGGGTGTGTGCAGAGTCCCCCCAGCAGTGCCCAGACATATGAGGGGTGGGTGCAGAGTCCTCCCAGCAGTGCCCTGAGACAGGAGGGGTGGGTGCAGAGTCCTCCCAGCAGTGCCCTGAGACAGGAGGGGTGGGTTCCTATCACTCCCAGCAGTGCCCAGAGACAGGAGGGGTGGGTGCCTATCACTCCCAGCAGTGCCCTGAGACAGGAGGGGTGGGTGCAGAGTCCTCCCAGCAGTGCCCAGAGACAGGAGGGGTGTGTGCAGAGTCCTCCCAGCAGTGCCCTGAGACAGGAGGGGTGGGTGCCCATCACTCCCAGCAGTGCCCATGGAACGCAAAGGGTGGAGTAGCCACAGATACCATGCCCACAAATGTCAGTCAGGTGCACAAAGACCCTGCAGTACATGTGTCACTGTGGGGCTCAGGGACAGAGCGGCCATGAAGGAGTCTTTGGGGGAGATCTGGCCAGGAGAGCTGAGGGGAGGGGATTTGGATGGAGTGGATTGGGTGGAATGCGGACTCCCACTCTGGCTGCGTGTCACACGTTTGCCCCCCGACCCAGTGGGTGTGCCTACTTCACCCTGTGTGTGCGTGTCAGGAGGTGTGCGGCGGACCTTCCCTGCTGGTGTGGTGCCTGTGTGTGTTGTGGTGGGTGCATGCTTACGTCTGGGTGTATGTGGGACAGGCATGGGAGTGGGAAGTGTGGAAGGGGCAGGGGTAGGGGGTGGGACGTAGCGCTGCAGGAGACCCACTGCTGCAGTCAGTGTGGAGTCTATGGACCTCAGCAAGTTGCGTTGGTCAGCCTGCGATGAATGAATGCCCTCCAAGTATGCCTCCATGTTGTTGAGGACCTGGCTGTGGGCATGGAGGACATTAAGGATCGCAGTCTGACCAATCTGCAACTGCTGCTGGATGTCCACAGACTCAGCATTGGCGGCAGCAGTGGAGACAGGGGCAGGGGGTGCGGTGCCTGGCAGGAAGGAGACATGTGGTGACCGGGCACGTTGGGAAGGGACACAAGCACGTGGGAGGCGGCTGATGCCAATGGAGGGGGCGGTGCCAGATGTAGGGCTGCTGTCAGATGGTGGTGCAGCCACCGCCCACTCGGAGAGATCATCCTCGGACCCGTCAGCTTCGTACTCTGTTGTGCCAGTCGACAGGTCCCCTGGTTCACTCTCCTCCGCCTCAGTCCCACTCGAAGTGCCAGCCCCGATGTCACCGCTGGCACTGGTGCTCGGTCCCTCCGCGCCGTCTGTGTCCATGTCTCCCTCCGTGTCCCCCGACGATGCTGTGGGCAGGGTGAAGAGACAGAAATTAATCATACACCTGCATACATATGTCACATGAGTCAAAACTACTTAGGTTACAGTGCATAGCCTGAAACAAAGTAAGAGTTACAATTCCAAAACAAGGTACATATGTAGGCCCTGCAAGACACAGTTGTGTGACCCACCATGCCATGGAAAAACTATGGAGAGCATGACACAATAGCAAATGAGATGACATGGAATTTTGACTGAGGAGCAAGGCCCTGGGGACAATACAGCACTGCATCTGCACCACACAGCGTGGCAGGAAATTGGGATGAGCAGGGACCATATCCAGGAACTAGAGGCACATGCAGCATAGGTAATACTGATAACATGCCCACCCTGACTGGCACACTGCACATTGAGTGTATGTCCAGACAAACATCACACACTGGCCAGTCCTAGCAAGGAGATTACAGGTCTTGACATGTAGGACATGCCCTCACCACCCACCCCCTACATGAGACAAATCTGTGGAGACACAGGAAGCACCTACATCTCTTAGTCTGGGTGAAATACACATGGGATGCAATAATTCAAGATTGCACACCAAATACCCAAGGTGCGCCTGTCCAAATAATCATGTACAAATGGGCATCATCAGATGATTTCAACAAGACACACAGGCAATGGCCACCGTGAGTATGTACTTTGAAAATCAGGTCAGGCTGGACAGTGGACACTTGTAATACATCTCACGTCAATAAACATGGTGCCAGGGGACAATGGCACAGAGCACAACCTATGCTGTAGACACAGAGATTGTCGACATTCTCGGATTACACACATGATACCTAGGAAAATATGCCCCTGGGGACAGTAGTGGCCACACAACTCCATGCTTCTGAATGGGAATGACGGCAACACACGCAAACATCCCTGCACTATGCGTAACGCACACTCATGCACATCATGTCACAGGCCACCACATGGGACATGCCTGCTGGAAGGCCTGGCACTCGAGAGATCAACTCCCATGTCTGGACTCAGCATTAGTGCCAACTGACATGGAACCCACAAGTCCAGAACTGGACAGGGCACAGTCAAGGTCACAAAACCTGTTACACACCACCCCCACACATGATGCTGCAGGCATTGTACACTTGTAGAAGGTGTCAGGCTACATAACCTTGTGATGGAGTGACTACACACAGACCAGGGAACACATTGCAAGGAGGGGAAGGGAGGCAGGAGAGCACTGCAATACTGTGGGGAACAGGATCTGCACAGCACCATAAACCCTGGAAGTGTATCCATGGAACAGTGCACTTACAAATGCTGGTGAAACACAACAAACACACACATGTACCTACCCCCTTCCGGCTGCTGCATGTCCTGTAGACGCCTGTCCAAGTCTGGAAAGACCACCGCCAGCACACGTTTCTGGATGTGGGAGAGACGGTGGCGCCCGCGGTTCTTGTGGCTCTCAGGTGAGTCCCCCAGCAGGACCCGTGCGATCCTCCGCATCCAGCACCGGATATCCTGCCAGCGTTTCCTCACCTGGGACAGGTGCCGCCTCCGACCATCCGCACTCCTCACGGCACTGACGGCGTCCAGCCATATCTGCTCCTTGGCAGAGGCGTCCACCTGTGAGGATGAACAAGTGACACTACATCAATACACCTTGCACATGTCACAGGGACACAGATTAGAACACATTTGCTGTGTACAACAAGGCATAGTGTGCATCCAACGCATTGCACCTTTGTCATAGGGACATGATCCTCTGGGGGAAGGCCAAAAGCAGTACGTGCCATTGAAAGGACACAGGTGGAATGAGGGCAACTACACAATCAATGATCCAGGCTCACACTGTGCATCACACCCACCCCTCCTGTCTCAGGGCACTGCTGGGAGGACTCTGCACACACCCCTCCTGTCTCAGGGCACTGCTGGGAGGACTCTGCACACACCCCTCCTGTCTCTGGGCACTGCTGGGAGGACTCTGCACACACCCCTCCTGTCTCAGGGCACTGCTGGGAGGACTCTGCACACACCCCTCCTGTCTCAGGGCACTGCTGGGAGGACTCTGCACACACCCCTCCTGTCTCAGGGCACTGCTGGGAGGACTCTGCACACACCCCTCCTGTCTCAGGGCACTGCTGGGAGGACTCTCCTCCCAGCAGTGCCCTGAGACAGGAGGGGTGGGTGCACTCTGCACCCACCCCTCCTGTCTCAGGCCACTGCTGGGAGACATCAGGCATTCCCCCCCCCCGGTACCCCCCCTACAGTACATAGCATGTGTGTCACACCTGGACACAATGGCAGAAGTCACAGTCACAAAAAAGGGACACAGTCTGTGGCAGTGGACACTGCACTCACCTGATAACCTGGTCGCCCATACAGCATGGGGTACCGTGGGAGGATCACTTCCACCAAAGCCATGTTCTCCTCCAGGGTGAATGGCTGTGACCTCTCCACAGCCCTTGACATGGTTCCAGGGAATCAGTAGCAGCAGCTGGGTCGTGGAATACAGAGATGTGCAGGCAAGTGCTCCCTCATGGGACCTGGCTGCCGTATATCTGCCTTGCTGGCCCATCTCATGCACAGGAGTACAGAGTGATTGGTCACTCACATTTGCATCCTATGTTTCCTCCAATCCCTTCAAACCTAGCAGTCTGTGAGTTCTCTATCGGTTTTTTTCTCCTGCATGATGTCAGCCCCACAAACACATTGCAACAAAGTAGATTCGTTCCAACTGACTTCTGCTGTGCACCTTCCAGAACAAATTCAAAATTTGAACTTGGTCTCCATGACAACCAGCATGCATGTAGGACTTAATACTTGTCCCTCATGTGTCCCCTATGTAATTTGGAGCTTCACACACAGGTACGGTGCGTTCCGGGGCCCTAGGGCACCCCAAATGCATTGCAACGGCCCGTACACGCGTGCCTACGTTCACTATCACTATGGGTGTCCTCGCGTATGCGTACTCGTAGTGGTACGGGCCGTACAAACGCCTGTACGCTCCCTATCACTATGGGTGTCCTCGCGTATGCGTACTCGTAGTGGTACGGGCCGTACACACGCCTGTACGCTCCCTATCACTATGGGTGTCCTCGCGTATGCGTACTCGTAGTGGTACGGGCCGTACACACGCCTGTACGCTCCCTATCACTATGGGTGTCCTCGCGTATGCGTACTCGTAGTGGTACGGGCCGTACACACGCCTGTACGCTCCCTATCACTATGGGTGTCTGAGTGTGCACGCATTGGTCCCCGTGTGGCATGTGTTGTGATGTGTGTCTCCACCTGCATGTATGGCACGTGAGTCAGAGGTGTGTGTGGGTGTGGCACTGGAGTGATGGTGGCAGTGATGGTTGTATTTCCCCAGTCATAATTGTGACCTAGCATGTTGTCATCCATACATGTGTCGAGTAAATGCACATGCAAGTGGCTGTGCTTTTTGTGGCTGACTTCTTGTGTGTCTCTCTTCCCCAGGTACTTGCGCATGCCGTCTGCTGGTTGCATTGTTGTGGCACTGCTATTCCTCATGGACACGTCATCGTGGGCTGACTCAGCGTTACAGGCACGGACACGTTTGGAAGTCTCCATAGGGTAAGGGATGCATCAGGGGTGTATTGGGTGTGGCAGTTGTTCACGATGTATGCACACTGCCCCTGTCGATGTTTGGTTCCTCTGCAGACATGTAGCATCACCATGGTACACATAACATGCAGCTGGGTACACCTGAATAGATGGTCAGACTTGTTGACAGTCATCAGTGATGGGATAGTGGATTGTGATGATGGCATCAATGTGTGTAACACTGCCCTCGGACACATACGGTTTGCATTGGCTTGACATGGTGTGGGACTTCTACATCAGCGGATCAATGGTGTATGGCAGTCTCTCCGTGAGCAGCTGTGGGTGTTTAGCTGTTGGCCGACAATTGTGTGCCAGTTCCATGGCTATCACGCATTTGTGCTGCAGAAGGGGGGTGCCAGTGTTGGACCCACATGTCACTCCACATGATGTGTTCATGTGTACTTCAAGTTGCCTCTGCAATCCCGAAAACATGACTAATAAAGGTGTCCCTATGCCTCTAAGGTGCCTCTTCTCAGTCAATGCTGGTGTGTTGCCACGGTGCATCCAGCGTGTCTGGCATGGTTTTCCCGGATAGTGGCTATGTGTCGATGTGTTGAGTAGCAAGATGCAAGCTGTGTGTGTGGGCTGAGACTGTGTATTGGGCATGATGTCCATGACTGTGTGGGTATTGTGACATGTGCCATCCCCATGCATCCAACGTTGGCCAGGCCCCCATTCTCTGCATCCACCGGACTCAAGCTTGCAGGACATGGTTCTGCCACCTGTCTACACATACCTGGGTGCCCCCCAGGACACTCCACATGATCCCTGACCTCTGCGCATGACTGTTGCTGTACTCAATGTGTCTGTCAGCACGGTTGTGCAGCCACCCCCTCAGCTGGTTGGGCCCATCACGGGTGTGTATGGTGCTCCATGTCTGTCTTGCCTAATACACTGTGACCCGTGTGTCCTGTGCCAGACTCAGGCCCCAGGGTGTGGATGGTTGAAGTCAAAAGAGAACTCAGGCATGTTTAGACTTTACAACACACATGTAAGGTAATAATGCAACCAGCAGGCATCTTCTCTTCATGGTGTGATATTTTA
Organism: Triturus cristatus; assembly: GCF_964204655.1. Lineage (NCBI taxonomy): Eukaryota > Metazoa > Chordata > Amphibia > Caudata > Salamandridae > Triturus > Triturus cristatus. The sequence goes on along the minus strand of NC_140589.1, from coordinate 745,073,378 downwards.
TTTTGGGGGGGGGGGATAAAGTGAGGGGCTTTCCGGGAGTTTGGAATCCAAAGTTCAGTAGGGGAGTTGGTGTCCTTGCCATTGGAAATCCTCATTGTCCATGCCACAGTCTTTGTCAACATTGGTCAGACAGTGATCAGCAGGGCCATGTGGCAGAGAATGTCTCTTGATGCTGTGATGCTGTTGCTCCAGTGGGCCAGGTGCCAGGCCAGGTGTCCTGGGAGATGGTGATGTAGCGCTGACCCTCGCGGTCCTTTCCGTGGACGACCCGACCTCCTGCGGGGACCCTCAGGAGCAGGCCGTGACGATGTTTGGGATGCTCCGTCGGATGTCTCCTCCTGATCCCTCCCTGTGGGTGGTGATGTTCTACGCCGTCTGGCACAGGGAGGGTTGCCCATGTTGTCGGCCATCCGACGGAGTGTATCGTGAATCCCCTGGAACACCGTCACTTGCACAGCCTGTCTTTCCTCCATCCTCCGTTGGTGTTGCAGTAGACAGGCATGTTGCTGGGCCTGCTGGGTCTTTATCTCATCGAGGCTCCCCTTGATCTCATTGAGGGTGGACACAACCTGGGCCATGCCCGTGGTGTCCTGCCTGTATGTGTCCAGGATGTTACGGACATGGGAAAATACCGGTTCCCCAGCCAACTGGTCAGGCTCGCGCCTCCGCCATCCTCCACTCCCACCACCCCTGCCCACTTGCACCTGGCCTGCCCTTGTGGGTACATCGGGTCTCCGGGACCCCTGAGGGGTGGCATTGGCGTTGTCGCCTGCCTCCTCCTGGGTGCCCGGGACACCGTGTCCCTCCTGGCCAGCTTGGCTGCATTGTGGTGGTGGGGCAGGGATCCTGGGTGTCTCCTGGGATGTGGCAGGAGTGGGGGTGGTGGTTGGCATAGTTGTACCTGACGCAGGTGCTGCAGGTGGTTGGACACCAGATGGGCCAGGTCGGTCGGGGTCGGGGTCGTCCACAGAGTGGTGAGAGTCGTCGCTGCCGGTGGGATCGGGCTCCCGCAGATCCGGGTCCTGTGAGTCTTCCCCCCTGTTGGGGGGTGAACCACGACGTTGACCTGTGTGTGAGAGAGACAATGTTAATTTTGGTCCATGCAACATCCATGTTTCATCAGTTTCAAAGTTGGCACTTTTCCTCTTGGAATTAGGATCTGTCTTGCAATCCACTCACAGTGCACTTGTGCAAGGGTGTGTCCCTTGGGCACCACTTTGGCCCCTTTAACTATGTGTGGCACAGTCTTACTTGCTGCGTCAAGTGTGACTGCAGTCAGCAGTGGAGTGGGCAGGTGTGGCGAGCCATGCATTGGCGCCTTCCGTGTAGCACTGTACATGTGCACATGGAGTGGATCCACACACTTATATAATGCAGGTAGCTGTCGTTGTGCTCGTGAACAGGTTGTGACATGGCCCTGTGTTTTGCCATGGTGAAGAGGGGGGGTTCTGGCACTGGCCACCCTTGGCTACATGCACGCAGTCTACCTGCTGACGAGCAGACATTCCCACACACCACACGGCTGATTTGCTCTCCCTGTGTCTCCCTCCCTCTCTGTCCCCCTCTCCCTCCCTCTGTGTGTCAGCATCCTCCCTCTGTCTGTGTCCCTGTGTCTCCCTCCCTCTCTGTCCCCCTCTCCCTCCCTCTCTGTCCCCCTCTCCCTCCCTCTCTGTCCCCCTCTCCCTCCCTCTGTGTGTCAGCCTCCTCCCTCTGTCCGTCTTCCTGTGTCTCCCTCCCTCTCTGTCCCCCTCTCCCTCCCTCTGTGTGTCAGCCTCCTCCCTCTGTCCGTCTCCCTGTGTCTCCCTCCCTCTCTGTCCCCCTCTCCCTCCCTCCGTGTGTCAGCCTCCTCCCTCTATCCATGTCCCTGTGTCTCCCTCCCTCTCTGTCCCCCTCTCCCTCCCTCTCTGTCCCCCTCTCCCTCCCTCTCTGTCCCCCTCTCCCTCCCTCTGTGTGTCAGCCTCCTCCCTCTGTCCGTCTTCCTGTGTCTCCCTCCCTCTCTGTCCCCCTCTCCCTCCCTCTGTGTGTCAGCCTCCTCCCTCTGTCCGTGTCCCTATGTCTCCCTCCCTCTCTGTCCCCCTCTCCCTCCCTCCGTGTGTCAGCCTCCTCCCTCTGTCCGTGTCCCTGTGTCTCCCTCCCTCTCTGTCCCCCTCTCCCTCCCTCTCTGTCCCCCTCTCCCTCCCTCTGTGTGTCACCCTCTGTCACCTCAGCCCAGCTTCCTAGACACACACTTTTTCCAGTCCTTTGAATGGCCCTTGGCTTGTTGATGTGAGTTTGTTTCTGATCTCCAGGCACCCATTGGGTGTAGTGTCTGTGTGTGCGCTGCTGCTGTGGTTGTGTGTGCTGCCACTCTTTCACAGTGTTGGCTGTTCATTAGCTGCTGTCATGTGCAAAACAGTGCCTTCACCCCCATGTGTTGATGCAAGGCGTCCGCCATTTGCTGGCGAGTCTTTCCTGTGTGGGGACACACTGTTTGTCTGGCTGTGACCTGGGCCATATGGGCAGTGGGCATTGTTGTCTGCTTCTGAGTTGCACTATGTGAATTTTGTGGCCCACCCTCCCGCCATCCGGGTTACCGTTTCATGTGTTGGTGTCTGCTGTGGCCTGTGACTTGACATTGTCCAGCTGGGTGCATGGGGCATGGTGGCGGCAGTGGCATGTGCGTGTTCATGGAGTGTGGGTGAGTCATGCGATAGCTTGGGGTGGTTGCGTGCCTGTTTGTGAGTTTGGTTGTGGATGACGTTCCCCCCATGTGAGGTGCGTTGTTTGTGCACTCACCCGGGTCTCGGAGTCCTCCTAATCCTTCGACTGCCTCCACCGGCTGTATGGCCATCACCCTCTCCTCCCAGGGCTGGTAGTGTACGGGTCTGCGGGAGGGCCCTCCTCCAGTGGCGTTGGCCTGGTTGTGTTCCTCCAGCATCTTGGCTCAGACCCTCCTCCGCAGATCGTACCACCTGGCTTGGCATTCCTGCCTGGTCCTTCTGGTGTCCGCAACAGCATTCACAGCATCGACGATGGTCTGCCACATGGCTGTTTTTGCTGCCATGCTGGTCTGTCTGACCAATGTTCCAAAGAGCTGTGGCTCGACTCTGAGGATTTCATCAACAAGGACCTCCAACTCTCGGTTACTGAACTTTGGATTCTTGTTAGTGGGCATGGTGAGGGGTGTGGGTGTGGATGGTGGGGGGTGTGTGTGGATGGTTGTGGGTGTGTGGGTGTGGTTGTGCAGGTGTGTGTGCGTGTGAATGTGATGAGGGGGTGTTTGTGGAGGTGGTTGTGTGAAGGTGTGCAAGTGTAAGGTGTGGTGAGGCTTTTAGTATGGTTCTGTGGTGACTGGCAGCAGTGAGTCTGTTGCAAAGGCTCATGGTTTGTGTGTGTGGGCCCTTTTTATTGGTCCATGGGTGGGTGTGGCTGTGTTTGAAGTTTGGGTGGGTGTGTTATAAGGAGTGGTGGTGTTTTGGGCCTCTGTTTGTTTTTGGCAGTTGCAGGTCAGTGAATGTGTTTTTTTAGTGTTTGTTGGCCATGTTTAGTGGCTTTGTGCCATTCGAATAGTGTATTCTTGTGTTGTTTTGTTTTGTCCTGGTTGTGTACGTGCGTTTTGAGGGTGTGTACGGTGTGTACATGGGCCATTTGGTTGTACGGTGCTGTCCTTGTGTGTGGCTTGGTACGACTCGTACATGCGGTTGTGATGTTGGGGCCTGGGGTGCGCTCCGTACTTAGGAGGTTGTGTTGGGGGTGCGACGGGAACGTACTGGGGTGTACATAGACGGTGGTACGACACGTACAGGGGTGGGGGTACGACTCGAACGTACTGGGGTGTACATACATGGGGGTCGGACACGTACAGGGGTGGGGGTACGAATCGAACGTACTGGGGTGTACATAGACGGTGGTACGACACGTACAGGGGTGGGGGTATGAATCGAACGTACTGGGGTGTACATAGACGGTGGTACGACACGTACAGGGGTGGGGGTACGACTCGAACGTACTGGGGTGTACATAGACGGTGGTACGACACGTACAGGGGTGGGGGTACGACTCGAACGTACTGGGGTGTACATAGACGGTGGTACGACACGTACAGGGGTGGGTGTACGACTCGAACGTACTGGGGTGTACATTGACGGTGGTACGACACGTACAGGGGTGGGGGTACGACTCGAACGTACTGGGGTGTACATAGACGGTGGTACGACACGTACAGGGGTGGGGGTTCGACTCGAACGTACTGGGGTGTACATACATGGGGTCGGACAAGTACAGGAGTGGGGGTACGAATCAAACGTACTGGGGTGTACATAGACGGTGGTACGACACGTACAGGGGTGGGGGTACGACTCGAACGTACTGGGGTGTACATTGACGGTGGTATGACACGTACAAGGGTGGGGGTTCGACTCGAACGTACTGGGGTGTACATACATGGGGGTCGGACACGTACAGGGGTGGGGGTACGAATCGAACGTACTGGGGTGTACATAGACGGTGGTATGACAGGTACAGGGGTGGGGGTACGAATCGAACGTACTGGGGTGTACATAGACGGTGGTACGACACGTACAGGGGTGGGGGTACGACTCGAACGTACTGGGGTGTACATTGACGGTGGTACGACACGTACCGGGTGGGGGTACGACTCGAACGTACTGGGGTGTACATACATGGGGGTCGGACACGTACAGGGGTGGGGGTACGACTCGAATGTACTGGGGTGTACATACATGGGGGTCGGACACGTACAGGGGTGGGGGTAGGACTGGAACGTACTGGGGTGTACATTGACGGTGGTACGACACGTCCAGGGGTGGGGGTAGGACTGGAACGTACTGGGGTGTACATAGACGGTGGTACGACACGTACAGGGGTGGGGGTACGACTCGAACGTACTGGGGTGTACATACATGGGGGTCGGACACGTACAGGGGTGGGGGTAGGACTCGAATGTACTGGGGTGTACATACATGGGGGTCGGACACGTACAGGGGTGGGGGTAGGACTCGAACGTACTGGGGTGTACATTGACGGTGGTACGACACGTACAGGGGTGGGGGTACGACTCGAACGTACTGGGGTGTACATTGACGGTGGTACGACACGTACAGGGGTGGGGGTACGACTCGAACGTACTGGGGTGTACATACATGGGGGTCGGACACGTACAGGGGTGGGGGTAGGACTCGAACGTACTGGGGTGTACATTGACGGTGGTACGACACGTACAGGGGTGGGGGTACGACTGGAACGTACTGGGGTGTACATTGACGGTGGTACGACACGTACAGGGGTGGGGGTAGGACTGGAACGTACTGGGGTGTACATTGACTGTGGTACGGCACGTACAGGGGTGGGGGTACGACTCGAACGTACTGGGGTGTACATTGACGGTGGTACGACACGTACAGGGGTGGGGGTACGACTCGAACATACTAGGGTGTACATACATGGGGGTCGGACACGTACAGGGGTGGGGGTAGGACTTGAACGTACTGGGGTGTAAATAGACGGTGGTACGACACGTACAGGGGTGGGGGTACGACTCGGACGTACAGGGGTGTACATACACGGGTGGGGATGTACATACACGGGGGGTACGTCTCGGACGTACGGGGGCGGGGGGGAGTGTTGGGCGCGTATGCGGGCACATGTCTCCATGGTTGCTATGGGAGTTCGGTGCAGACGGTGTTTTTTCCATACGGTTGTAACATCGGACGCACGGGATGGATCGTGATTCCTCGGTCGGACTTCACCTTTCACATTTGTACGGTACATCGTCCGAGGACGTGTCGGACACATTTTCCGACCCGAGGACATGTGGGAAATCATTCCCGATGCGGTTCGTATGGACTTTTTACCATGCGAATCGTGATTGCCAGTTCGTACGGCACTTGTACGATTCGTACGGGAAAAAGACCGGATACGAGTCGCACGGGGAATTTTTTTACCGGATCGTAATTGGCACCATAGTGTCAACACAATCATGTGATGATCTACTACAAGAAAAAACGATCAATCAAAAGAACAAGACTGTATGTGTCTTAAAATACTCTACAGAATCATCAAAGATTAAAAAAGCCATTAATAAACATTGGCGAATCATACAAATGGAGCCCGATTTGAAAGATCTATATGATGACAGAATAACTTTTGCATTCCAACGATCCAAAAATTTGAAAGAAATATTAAGCACACCACAGAAAACCATGAAGAAATGGCATGGGATGCTTCAATGCCATAACTGCACACATTGCGGGAATGTTATTATTGGCAATAAATTCACCCATCCTACTAAAGGTTACCCCATAGCTCTCAACCACACCAGTACCTGCGACACGCCCAACTGTATTTATGTCATCAAATGCCCGTGTGGCAAAGTATATGTTGGTCCAACTGAAAGGAAAATCAAAATCCGCATTACAGAACATAAGAGTAACATCAGGCTGAAGAACCTTAAGTCTTCTTTAGCTAATCATTGGATTGAGGCTAAACATCAAATTTCTCAATTATGTTTCACCATACTTGAAACGATCACACAACGCCGAGACCAGGATCCACTCAAACAAAGATTAAGAACGGAGTATTTTTGGATCAAAAAACTGAACTGTACCCATCCCAACGGGATGAATGACCGTATAGAGTATGCATGTTTCCTATAACGTGCTGAATGGACACCGCATTGGCATGAGGAACATTCTGGTCCGAATATTACTTGTAACATTTTGTGTGTATTTGAGTTGTATAGTGCAGCTTTTTTATATTTCATTTTTTATATTTCATTTTTATTTTTCATTTTTAATTTTTCTGGTGTTAAACTTGCACTTTTTCACTTCGTACTTTCTGATATCGCATCACATATGTTGTATATCCACTGCACGCTGTTCATCACACTACTTTATTGAACTCAACGCGCTAACACCAATGAAGCCGCTGCCTCCCCAATCACGTGCCACTCACGTTCATTTGCGATATGATATCATTGGTCTTTCAAACACACGTCACTATTAGCTTTCCCCTCATCACGTGATCATGATTTCATTAAACCATTTTGACCTATTACATTTCACGTTACAACAGTCAGCGCGAAATTCTTCTTCGACCTAGAGCGTCTACGGCAACCGAGACCCGCCGGTCCCCAGTAAGTTGCTTTTGAAATACACGCGCAGAAGCGTTTTATGGCTAGTTAACTTTAGGCTCTTTTTAATCTTAACCACGACGTTCCTTCCCTAAATTGGTTCGGTCCCGATAGTAGAATATCGTGTTCACTTAACATACGGGCGATTTTCACAGGGTCGTCTCCAAACACGCCATCACTTTTTGTTTGTCACTATATTACATAGACAGTTTTATGTTGAAGTCACTTGTATTCACATTATCCATCACAGTTTAAACTTTATGAATTGCATTCCCCGATTTTCGATGTGCTAGATGTACTTTTTGCTTCGCATTTATCTCATTTATCTCGTATTTGGTAGACAATTATTTGTGCGCCAATCATTTGATTTTGTTCATGCTTGTAATGTGCAGTGAACTTAATGGTCCTGTTTCATTTTGTTATAGACCCCTGAAGAAGGGTCAGATTTGATTGACCCGAAATGCATTGGGTGGACATATAAAGTTGAACACAAAGAATGCTTTATCAAAAGAGGATTATCGATATTTAAGTGATTCATGAACTAATGAATTGTTGAAACATAACTTATGGAGTAATCCTTGATTTCAATTAATAAATTGAACTATGTGAAGAAACCGCAGAGTTTCATTGTACACAGTGCGCACTTGTTCAGTGGGAAGGTGACACTCCCCACAACATTCTCTACATTCGATGACACGGCTGGACTCCGTGTGACACAAGAGGCGCCGACATGAATGTTTGAACTACCTATCATATTTGAGTGCACAGGGATAATTCAGTCTTGCACTTTCAAATTTAGCCATGAATGTATTTGGGTAGGATGGTGCCCCCGCAAAACCCATGAATGTTCCACTACATTGTTCATAAAATTCATTTTCCCATTCCAGGTAACTGTGAAATAGCGCAAAGTGTAGCAGTTCCAACATAAATACTTTATCGGTTCCTGTTATGTCATTTTTCAGTAGACTCCATTCCATAGCTTCTAGCCCCTCATTGTGAGGGATGGAGGTGTATAGTGATGTTACGTCGATGGAGCATAACCATATTTCTTCATTCACTGGAATTTCAATGCTGTTCAGCATATTCAAAAATGCGGTGGTATCCTTAACGTAAGTACAGCAATTCTGTACCAGAGGTTGCATGAACCAATCTAGGTATTGCCCTAGAGGTTCAGAAATTGATCCACATGCGGACATTATAGGTCTGAAGGGTGGTTTAGTGGCATGCCTATGAATTTTTGGGAGCATGTAGAACTGAGGTCTCCGAGGATATTTTATGTTCAAAAATTGATATTTTTTTTCTGTGATCCATTTCATCTCGAGTGCCTTATCCAGGATATTTTTCAATGTATTTGCAAATATATCTGTAGGATCTTGGTCCAGTTTATGATATGTGTTAACATCTTGTAAATGTGTACGCACACTCTCCGTGTAAAATTCCGTGTTCATTACCACTAGGGCTCCCCCTTTATCCGCTCTTTGTATGGTAATGTTTGTCATTTCCTTCAAAGATCTTAAAGTTTTCCATTCTTTTTTGGAAAAATTACTTTTGGTACCACTTTGGTAATTGATTTTCCTCATTTCAGTGGTGATAATTCTTTCATAAGCATCAATGGTTTTGTGTGAGGTAGGTGCACAAAATGTGCTCTTAACTCTGAACTCTTTGGTGGTACTTTCAGGTTTTTCTGATGGTGGAAGATTACTGAAGAAATTCTTTAGGCGCAATGTGCGCAGAAATTTAAAGATGGATATTTCCGTTTCTTGGGGATTCGACTTATATACTGGAACAAATGTCAGACCTTTATTCAGGAGATTAGTTTGAGCCGTAGTCAAGTGGGTATCCGATATATTTATGACAAGGTCATCTTCTTTTTTTGCTGATCGTAGTTCTCGTTCTGTCTCCGTTTCCTTTATTTTTTCTTTTTCCCCTCCTTGTTTTGGGGGTTCTCCCATTGTTACGGACGTTGAAGGAACATTGTTTGCAGCCGGGCTTGTTTCTAAAAAAGTCACCTTATTTTGTTGATCTTTACGTGCAGTTTGTACACTTTTTCCCATTGGCTTCCTGTTTTGTGCTGTTTCTGAATCGGATATGACACTTTCTTGTGACGAGCTGACGTTGACTGGTGGTTGTTGCCACTTTCTTTGATTGTACACTTCCGCCCAACTATAACTTCCTCTAGTTTATAATCTATAGTATCACGTCTATATTTTTTAATCTTCCTGTCTTCAATTTCTTTGGAGTATTTTTCCAGTTTATTGTTAATATCTTCCAATGTTGCAGCCAAATCTTCATGAGTATTAAGTTCACGCTTTATTCCTTCAAGTTCTTCTTCCAATGTTTTAATTTCTTTTGAAAGCTCCTCTACAATCAATAAAATCAGATCCAAACTGCATTTATTTAATATTTGGTACCATTTATTGAGGAAAGCTCAATCTAGGGCGTTTATTTTTGATAATTTGATAGGGTAACCTTCGGGTGACAGCAAGATTAGTTGGTACCTAATTTAACAACAGAAAGTGTCATATCATAACAGCAATATATGTATGAAGAACATTACGTGTAAACTTTTTAGAGTTTTATGTTTGATAATGTGGCTGATGGGCTCAAAATATTTCTTTGTTTTTCCATTAGAGACCGCTGAAGAAGGGTCACCCCATGACCTGAAATGCATTGGGTGGTTGTGAAATGTAATTTAAAGATGTCTCAGCAAAGAATGAATTTGCTAATAAAATGAAGAACGTCTAAAGAATTGAATAAAGTTCAATGGATTGACATTGAAATTAACTTTGTAAGAATTACTTTTGAATTAACTGGAACTTGAATAAGACCTAGATAGGTCTCAGTATACTTGTGCGCACCTCCATTTGGAAGTGGAACCCCCATTTTCTCCAAAGTTACCTAATTAGAGATAGTGTTTCCAGACAAAACACTGGGAGGAAGCTGCACACAACAAAAATTGTGTACAATTTTTTAAAAAAATACGAATACACATGAGTGCCTGATGGACTTCTAATAGTGTCATACAACCTGAACACATATAAGTAACTTAATCTATGCACAGTGCGGATAGCACAGAGTGCAAGGCAGCGCACACACACATTTCTCAGATAGGGCCTACACATTGCTCCAAATAGGAAATGACATGCACTGTCAGCCAGCGCTCTCTGCCGTGACCCCACTACTCCTGACAGCGGCTCGTGCGCCCTCACCCATCCTTTTCACTCTCCTGTCTCTGCGCCTGCCACTGGTCATGTTGCCTCTCTGTGTCGGTTGATTTTGCAGCTCTGCACACACTTTGTGTTGTTGCCCCTTTCGGCACTGTACCCTCCCTCCCCATCCCCGTACACAGTTGCCCATCTCCGTGCCCTGCTGCCCCATCATTGTGTCTCGTTGCCCCTCTCCCTGCCTCCTGTTGCCTCTCGTTATGTCCTGTTACCCCTCTGTGTGACCAGCTGTGCCTCTCTCGGATTTTGCCGGGTTACTCCTTTCCCTGTGTCTCATAACCCCTCCCCCCCTGGCCCCGCGGGCCCTGTTGCCCCTTGCCCTGTGACCCTGGGGCGTGCCATGATGCCAGTCCCTGGTGTCATGCTAAGACCAATGCGAGGGATGGGCGGAGGAGTGTCAAGGGTGCAAGCTCCCGAGATATGATTTACTTTCAAAGCAAGAGTAGTCTTTGAAGGGTATAAGCTTGAAGCACGAGTGGTGGAAGCCACGAGTATAAACCTATGTAAAAGGCACGGAAGAGAGAGCACGGGTAGACTGTTGGCCATGGAGGGCTTGTGCGCCGTAAAACAGCCGTAAGGGCTGGCCTGCTGCCCCAGCCTGCCTATGTATCCGTGACAAAATGCATATGACCTACAGCCACATAGCAAGTATGTCCATGGCACAATGCACATGACAGTGCTGCACGTGTGATGTTGTGCATTGCGCACATCAAGTAACCCCAAGTCACTCGCGACACTGCCACACACATCAAGCTTGTGAATGTTACATTGTGCATGACACAGTGAAACAGACGGACCACACACAAAACACCACGCAGCCCATGTCACTGCATGTCAGTGGAGCACACAAAATGCCCACATGACAAGGCATTGCACACAACTTGGCGGGAAATACAATGTTCACACCAGGCACGTTCATGTCACATTGGACATATAGTTTAGGCTTGTAAACTAATCCCAGATCTCAAACCAAACAAATGTGTGTCATACAACCTGCACACATATGCGTGACTTAATCTATGCACAGAGCGGATAGCACAGAGTGCAAGGCAGCGCACACACACATTTCTCAGATAGCGCCTACACATCGCTCCAAATAGGAAATGACATGCAGTGTCCGCCAGCGCACCCTGTCGTGACCCCACTACTCCTGACAGCGGCTCATGCGCCCTCACCCACCCTTTTCACTCTCCTGTCTCTGCGCCTGCCTCTGGTCATGTTGCCTCTCTGTGTCGGTTGATTTTGCAGCTCTGCACACGCTTTGTGTTGTTGCCCCTTGCGGCACTGTACCCTCCCTCCCCATCCCTGTACATAGTTGCCCATCTCTGTGTCCTGCTGCCACATCATTGTGTCTCGTTGCCCCTCTCCCTGCCTACTGTTGCCTCTCGTTATGTCCTGTTACCCCTCTGTGTGACCAGCTGTTCCTCTCTCAGATTTTTCCCAGGTTAAACCTTTCCCTGTGTCTCATCCCTCCCCTCCCTAGCCCCGCGGGCCCTGTGGCCCCTTGCCCTGTGACCCTGGGGCGTGCCGTGTTGTCAGTCCCCGGTGTCATGCTCTGACGCCCATGCTTAATCCTCTCTCTCCCAGGGCCCTGTCTTTCCACTCTGCGCCTGTCTCAGTTGCCCCCTACCAGGATCCCGTTTTTGGACCCTTCTGCCCAGTGAGCACCCTCTCCAGTCCAAGCCCAGGGTCAGAAGGCTCCATACCTGGCCGCAGTGCTGCTGCCAGACTCTAGTTGCTGCCTGTCCGGGGCTCCTGTGCCGCCTGGGCCTCTCCTGCTGCCATCTCCGCCCTCAGGTGAGTTGAAGAGACATGGACTAAATATTTCAAATCTATTCCACGAGTGCTTATGTCACTCCCACGTGAAATGTTCAAAAGCGTTTTATGCGTGCACATGTAAAACAAACCCACTCGCCTTACAGTAATCATTCACAGAGTACTGAAAAACACCGGTAACAATATTTCGGTGGGTAACGAGCACTGCCAGTAGCTTGAAAGTGACCTGCCTTGATTAAGCAAACCCTTCGACAGTTCCAAATTGTGGGGGCTTTAAGAAAATGCTTTGTTTTTGTACATTTTCTTCCAGATTCGCGCACCCAGCGCGACTCCGGACGAATTTCTTTTTCTGTTTTTTAATGCTTTTTTTGGGCCTGGCCGTCCCTGTGGGACACCCTGAGCAGGCCTGGGGCTCAGGGTGTTTCTATCCTGCCCCCTTTTCTTGTTTCTCACCTTCTTTTCTTCTGTTTTCTTGTGACTCGGTTCTATATATACATCAACAAGCAAAGGCAACAAGAACCTTCATTCAAGAGTAGAGACTGTGGATATATTAAGACCCTAATCCACCTACGAGAAGTGCAAAATAAATTCTCTGCTCAATTCAAATAAGAGAAGCTATTCCTCAATACAGTGCAGGTAATTGAGTTAATTAGAAGCGATAGGATTAAGTTACATAACATTAGAAAAGGTAAAAAACTGTATGTCCCTAGTAATTGTTCTCACGTGTCTTTTAGGCACTGCTTCAAAGGTCTGCAGAGTTAGCGGAAGTCCAATTGAGAAGTAGACGAAACCTATTGAGGAGTCTCTCTTTATGTCCCATTCCCCTTTACCCCTTGCTGGTACTGGAGATAGATACATAAATCATCTGTCTCTGATAGTAGTGTTGGGACTGAGGACATCTCTTCTACTTCTGTGGAATTAACCATCAGATCTTGAGTGAATTTGCATATGGTAACTCCCTATAGTCAAACACACAAAAGATGATGGAAGGAATGCTTGCAATATGTCTAACCAAAGGCATTCTCTTGTGGTAGCATTCCAACAGATCAATATTTTGCCCACTGTGCCACCTCAGTTTGAACTCAGCCATATGCAAATCAGTCATGATCCTGCAACAATAGGAACAGTCCAACAAAACTGATAGGCCAGGTCCTCCCTCCCCTGAAACACAATGGGACCCAGGTTTGGGCATACCTTCTCCACTAAGGGAGCTACATCAAACACACAAAAAATGATGTTATGTGAGTGTGTTATCTGCAGTTCATGGTGGTGTTGTGGCTAATGTCGGCCTTGTGGACAATCTGGGCTGTGTAGGTGGGCGTATGCAGTTCTGTTTAACATTTTCTATTGATTGGTTTACTTTGTGATATATGAGGTAGGGTGTTTGATGCTACGAGATTGGCTTTAGCCAACTCTAAGGAATATCTGTAATCGATGTGTGTGGGGTGTTATGTTCAATATGTTATGTTGTGTGATTTGTGTGTGTTGTTTTCTACGTGATTAGTACTGATACAATCACTTCTTTGATATCCAACTATAATGTATATATGCACAGTGTGGATGTGTGTGTAATTCAGTTCATCGGATGTGTTGTGTTGTATGTTTATGTGTTATTTTAGTGGAAATGGTGTTGAGAGCATTTTAGTATTCAACTATGCAGTATACCTCTACTGTGGCGTACAGTTTAACATTGAATCACACACAACTGAGGGAAGAACAGGTTAAACTCCTATATCGACCTCTCCTATAATTATCCCAACATACAAAAGAGAAGTAGGAGTATACAGAAACATGCTGATGTACTAGGTGGCACTTGCTTTGCATTTTTTTTTAAACTGCCCTCACCCACAAATTGTGGCATGCTTCATCTTAGGGCTTGCTAACAACACCCCTGCACTGACCAAAGCCTGGGGTGGAGCAAAAGGGAGAGGGAAGATAATACAAACATAAAATTGTAGGGATCCAAACAACGAAATATTGGTGCAGAAAATAGAGTCTAAAACTGGCTCAGGAATGTCCGCCTTCACATTTTATTCCTTGACTTCCCGGTCGGGATTAAAATAAATATAGGATGGTGGTGTCGGTGATTTTTAGTAGCCCCTAAACACTCCTGTCTGTAGGTTTGTCAACATGTTTCAGCCGATTTGATGTAGCCCATACATGGCTTTCCTCAAGACCTAAGATCCCCTATTTCCCCTTCTCGCCTACCTTACTTTAGTTGGTTGAGGATAGACCCAATCTGGTCTGGGGCTGCTAAACACACTGCAGAAGTACAGTTTTACCGTAGTTGAAGCTCAAAAAGGTGCGGGAGCAATTGTGGCTCCCTGTAGTCAAACATTCATCAAGGTGAGGCCGCCGTCTCTGCACGTCTCTCCACGCACCGTGAAGATTGGGTCTGCTGAAACATGTAGATAAACATGCAGACAGGAGGGATGAGGGGCTACTAAAAAACCTCGACACCACCATCCTATATTTCTTTTAATCCTGAACGGGAAGTCTACTCGTTTCCTCCTGGGAAGTGCTGGTACTTTCCCATTAAATGTATTACAGCAGTACTGAGAAGTGGAGGTACTATCCCTTTCAAATTAGAAAAGTTCAGGTACTCAGTACCCAGCAGTACTGACCCATTTAAAGCACTGAGTAAAAGTATCATCAGACATAACTATTGTGTCCTAAATATTATTTGCAAAAATATCAACTCCTTCGGTGTAAATTTGCAATCATTTTCTCCAATGTGGTGACATTTTATACACAATATTGTAGTATTTTGGGGTTAGTCTGCCACCATATTTTTTTTTCACCCACTATACCACCCTTTACAAAGACCAGCCATATGCAAAGCAGACATGCATGCCACATCGTGCAGGAAATGGGGGTGCAAATACAGGAGGGCACTAAATGTGCCCCCCATGCACCCCCCCGCCACCCAATCCCGGCAGCGGCCGCTGTTAGGCCCCCTTTGTTGCCTTTCTGCCACCCTTTTCATGGCTGAATCACCGCCATGAAGAAGGTGACAAAAATGGAACTTGAAATATGCTCGGCAGTGCCCGCATATTGCATACGGTTGCAGACTGCCAGTCCAGCGGGAACATTGATCCCAGCAGTGCCAGCCGTCTTGTGGTGGCCGACCGTCGCAGTCCTAATATTGCGAGCGGTCCCACAGTCTGCGGCGGTGCGTACATTGGGGGCGTTGGGGCGTATCCCCCCGCCCGTAGCTCCCTCGGCGTGCCGCGTTTCTGAACTTAAGTAAACTGAATCACTCAGTTTACTTAAGTTCAAAGACGACGCCGAGGGAGAACTCAACTGACAATCATGTCAGCATGACGTCGGACCGCCCACCCCCTTCAGAGTCTGAAGGGGGTGGGCGGTCCGACATCATGTTGACTGACATGATTGTCAGACCAGGGGCAATAGGCAGCAGCACAAGTGCGCATGAGTGGGGAAGGTGAGCGAATTTTACACGCGCACTTGTGTTTGCACTGGTTTGCGCATGCCCATTAGGAGCCCCTCGGTCTCCTAATGGGCAGGCGGCGGGCGTAGCGTAAGCTGTGCCCTCAGCCAATCCTGGCGCTGCTGGCAGAGCCAGGCTTGGCTGAGAGGGGTTGGCAGGCCCCTCCAGTGCCGTTAGTGAAGGCGCCCAGGGGAGCAGAGGTCTGAGAGGTGGCGTGGACCCGGCCGGCTGTGAGGTAAGTTTTTTGTTTAATATATTATTTCATTCCCCCCGTGCGTGACCCCCCCCGCGCGAGCCGCGACTGGGTATTACTATGACGAGGGGGGGTTCCATGGGTTAATGACTGAGTTAAGGTGGATTCACACTGAACCTCTAATAAATAAACTAAAGGCTCTTTACACATTCCAGTGCTGCTGATCTTCCAAAGAAGCCCCTCGGTAGTATTTTAAGAGAGGTTAAATATTAAACCTGCGTTGTTTCATGTCCGAAAGGAGCACCCCTTTCCTCACCACAGAGGAACGGAATTCGCCATTAAAGCGCTGCAGCTGCTCTGTGTGCTCCTCGGCCTGTCCCTGGGCGTCCACGCACTGGCGGTGGCCACTGTAAGTTTGTTGTTCTTTGCAGCGCCAAAACTGTACTGCATTTAGCATCTAAATAGCGCTTCATAACTTGTATTCTAAAACTGCTGCTAACTTAATTTGGGGGCGCTGGTATAGTGCTAAGTGTAACGCTGAAAGTTTCCGGGCTCTTGTTGAGGATTATTACTCTTGAAACATGGAAACGCTGTTCATATTACAAACCTAGGTAGTGTACATTCCGGTTCTCGAGAGGGTGCGTACTTCAGTCCACGTCGATCGGTTTCTATTCTTGCACGAATTACAAATACGTCAAGCATAATTCTTGAAACATTTGCTTCTGCAGGCCAGGGGGCAGAGGAATGGGGATTAAATGGTCCGCGCGGATGGCATCACAGTCAAGCATTACAAATGTAATATTGTGCAAGATTGTAAAGATACTGTAGGAAGGTGGATATCTGACTATGGTTACCCCCAAATTTTTGCCTAGTGTCTAGCTGGTTTTTCGACTTAGTTGGCCTGAGATCCTGCCATTCAGGATCTCAGCCTGGCTGTTCTCTCTACTAAATTTACACTATGCACCCTAGGTGCATAACCAATTGGAAGTGGATCACCCTGTGAGCCCCTGTACCAGTGTACACTAGGTACCCAGGGCATTGGTGTATCTAAGGCCTACCAGGGGCTGAAGCATGTATTGTGCCACCCCTGGCCTAACAAATTTGACACAACTGGCTGATCACTCAGCTGGGGTAAGTTGGTGTAACCACCTCTTACTTAGGTGTAGTATACCTATACCTAACCTTAAATGGGACACATGTTAACCTATAAGTCACTCCTATGGCAGGCCTTAACAATCCTGAAGGCAGAGTGCTTGGTTCCATGTGAGATGGTGCTCTGGCATGAGCTGAGCCTATCTGCAGTGGTCGGAACAACTTCCTTCTACTGTTTCCAGATATCGTCATACCATATACTCTTAAGTGCATTATGAACCTCGCGGTTAAATGCTATCTTTGGTTTGGCTTTATCAAAACATGTCGAGTAAGGTGTCATACGAATTGGAATACTAACCCCTCGCCAATTCTGGCGACGGGGTTAGCATTCCACCCTTCTAGAGGGACACGACATGTACAGTACCTGAAACCCGGGTAAAATCAGACATAGCCTCAGCTCCACAAAATGGATGCTGCCACCACAGACACAAGTCTGCCCTCCTGCTGCTGGGAGTCCTTCCAGCTTGGGAGGTGTGGACAAAGGGTTTCCTGCCAGGGGAGGTGCGTGCACCACCCCAGACAGGATTTTGTGTATTGGTCAGGTAGGGCTTGAAAGGTACCAGACATGCCTGAGGCTCACAAGGAGCCTCGGTGCATATGCCAGTTCAAACCGGTCCTGGGGCACACCAGCCCTGGACCTGGGGCAAGCTGGACAAAGGATTGGGGGTGTAACCACCCCCCTTCCTGGTCCCACCCATAGGGAGGGACCTAGCAGGTAGTCCGGCCCCTAGAATCTGAATAAAGGTAGGAGCTGTGTCCTAAGACTTTAGACATCCTGGAGTCAACTTGAAACTAAGAAGAAGACGGGAACTTCGACGCTCTGCCGCACAGAGGACTGAAGCCAATCTCCCCTGTGGTCAGGGAGTGACCACCTTGCTAACGCAAGCACCATCCAGCGAATCAACGTCTGCTTTGCCGCCGCCTCCGCCTCCCGCCGGAGCCCGAGCCCAGAGACTGACAAGACCTGGACCTCCAGACCTCTCACCGCCCGATCCACAGTCCCTGAAAAAGAGAGACCCGTGGAGGCAACGAGACACGTGGAGCCAGCCATCTTGAAACGACCATGACAAGCTGCAAGTGCAACAACCGAGGCTCCCTCCAAGTTGTGCTTTGGGATCTGAGAAGCCCAACCCTCGAGCAGCATCTGCACCAAAGGTGAGCCCTCCAGCATCTCCACGATCTGCGTGGGGCCCTTCTGCATTTTGCCACTCGACGCGCCTAACCGGTTGCTGGCCCGCTGGCTAGTGGCCATCTTGGCGACTAACTTCAAGAAATACACTGCTGGTCTGGTTGCTCCAGACTGGCCCTTGCTCCCCTCCAAAGGAGCAGTCCCTCTGACCTTGCTGGTCAGAACCATCAGCTTATTTTGTTTTCCACAACAATTGCTTTTGCCAAATCTTGTTTGCTTCGATCAAGTCGCCGACACCGCCGACAGCGAGAGCCTGCATGGGACAGCTCGTGAACTGACTCCTGGACGTGGTCGACCTTCAGGGACCACGTGGATGCAGAGACAAGCTACACCTTTCTTCCTGTTTGCACCCGACATCGCCTGGTACCCACCTGGTGCCACGCTGGTCACTGGCTAGTGACTATGAACACTGTCCCCTCTGCTTACAGGTCTTCTACAACTCCGATCCACTCTTGGATCCACCGCATCTCTTCTGGACCGACCGCCTGCGTCTTCAGGCTCCATTGAACAGATAGAAGAAACCCGACGCACTTCGAGGCCTATGCACCCGCTTCCTGTGGGTGAGGTAAAGCTGGCACTCCGGTGCCCAAGTGTAGAGAATCATCTCTAGTGTCTGTGTTTCCAATCTTGAGTTCATAGTCCATCCGGAAGATCCTTTTTGCAGTAACTTTGTAACTTTTACGCACCCATTGAAAACCTCTGGGAGCACGCGTGTGACTATTTGCTCTGCACACGCAACCCGTGGAACTCCTGGTCACTAACTAAAGTTAGCTCCTTGTAGGCCCAGCGATTCTAGAGGCCCTAGGCCTTTTCCCTTTCCTGTTCGTGGTACTTATACCACTATTTTAGTATATGGTTCGAGCGGCCACCAGGGCCTATCCATATAAAGTGCAACTTCTGTGTATTCTAACGTATTCTTGTTTAACGATTTGTGCTCCTGTGCTCATAAAGAGTCTCGGGGATACTTTGAGAAATAAATACATATATATTTTCAATGTATATCTGTGTGGTGTCCTTTCATTGGTATAAAGGGGGGTTACATTTGGTAAAACAGCCTGCTTAACACGTTTCACGAGTTTAGCCTCAAAGACTGCTTAGCCTACGCTACCACTAGGGCAGCTGGTCCGAAAAGGTTGACTTACAACCACACCATAAGGGTTGCTTGGCATGGTACAAGGTGGTCACTTTAACTAGTGAACATCATATACTAGGCCAACTTCTCACATTGGTGAGCAGCGGTGGGATTTGAGCTTGCTGTGTTTTACCATTGTAATCTCTTGGTTACCAATTGAAAGATCACATAGGTACCTATAGGTACATATAAAACAAGATTAGATATACTTAAGTTCTACTGAACTTAGTGTTGTAGAGCAAAGGGAGTAGCACACCCTGACTACAACTACTAGATAGGTTTAGTAGGTAAACCCAAGTGTAGGTAGATTGCAACACATCCACCCACACTTAAGAGCAATGGCTGGGGCAGAGGGGTCCACTGTACCCATCTCTGTTGAGAGTGACCCCCAGAGGGCACCATCCATCTTTGCTACCCTTAATCAAAATGAGCTCAGGCAGTTGGCAAATATCAGGGGCCTTAAACAGCCCAAGAATCCTACTTCTGCTGAACTCAGGGAGCTTTTACAGGCTGATGAAGATCAGAAAGCTCTCAGGAAAGCCTCCCAGTTAGGCCCCTTAGGGACAGGAACAGGAGGCCCCCCTTCTGAAGATGCTACTGGAGTACCCCTTTCCAATAATCACCCCTTAGATGAGATTCATACTACAGAGGATGAAAGTGATAGGGATACAGATGCTAGTGGGGATGAAGGGAGAACTAGCCCAGTGCCAAGTGTTATAAGTGGCCCAGCTAACTTAAGGCTACTGGGGACTGACAATGGGATCACCCCATTGGATCTCCCTAGTGGACTTAACCAGGGGCTTGGGAGGCAAAGGAATCACTCAGGTGACTCTAATGCTTCTCATGCCTCTAGAGGCTCTCAAGGTCACTCCAGGAGAAGGATGACCACCCCTCAGAGGAGGGAACATGAGGCCAGAATGCAGGAAGCTCAGCTGAGAATCAGGAAACAGGAGCTAGAAGTAGCTCTGATGGAAGAGAAACTGAGTAAGGCTAGGCGACCTAAAGAGAGTGGGTCTATACCCACTGGTGGCAGCATTGTCCCTAAGGACAAAGATAGGGTCTTTGATAATAGGAACCTGTCTAAGGTTGTGCCCCCCTACAAAAGTGGGGATGACATCCACAAATGGATGACTGCTCTTGAGAGAGCCTGCAAAGTGCAGCAGGTTCCTGAAGACCAGTGGGCAGCAATCTTATGGCTCTCCTTTGAAGGAAGAGGCAGAGATAGACTCCTCACTGTTAGAGAGGAGGATGTCAGAAATTACAGAGTCCTGAAGAGTGTCCTAGTTGTTGGGTTAGGCTTAACCACTGAACAGTACAGGTTAATGTTCAGAGACACCCAGAAGACACAGACTCAGGACTGGTCTGAATATGTTGAATGTGCCACTAAGGCTTTGGAGGGTTGATTGCTGGGAAGTAAGGTATCTGATTATACAGGATTGTACAATTTGATGATGAGAGAACAGATTTTAAGTAACTGTCAAAACCAGCTCCTCCATCAACACCTGGTAGACTCAGATTTGACCTCTCCCCAAGAATTGGGAAAGAGGGCAGATAAATGGGTCAGGACCAGGATCAGGCCTAAGAATCAGGGTGGTGACCAAAAGAAAGATACCACCAAACCTCAAGAGAAGGGTGGGGATAAAGCAAAAGAGAAATCTTCCTCAGGGCCCCAAAACTCCACACAGGGTGGTGGGTCCCAAGCTCCCTCCTCTACCACAGGTAAAAAGCCTTACTGCCATGAATGTAAAATTCCTGGGCATTGGAAAACTGACAGCAGTTGCCCAAAGGATAAGAACAAGACTGTTCCTCCAATTACTCCTGTCACACCACCTATTACTGTCAGCAGTAATCCCCCAGGTGGTGGGAGTGCCCCCAGAAATTTGGGTGGGTTTACTTGGGGAACACAGGGGGACCCTGGCTTAGCCAATTCCCCTACAACAGATACTCTTGTCTGTGATGGTGGCATGGGGTTTGCCAACTTCACTGCCTGTCCCAACACTTTGGGTAGGTACAGACAGGAGCCCTACATCAATGGTACAAAAGCTGAGGCCTACAGAGACACAGGAGCTAGCCTCACGATGGTGGCCCGTTGGCTAGTTCCCTCTGAGCAGCTTGTGCCTGGTTTTTCCTACCAGGTAACTAACATTGATGGCAAACAGAACAGTCATCCCATGGCAGAGGTATGTCTCAGCTGGGGAGGTGTCACTGGCCCTAAAAGGGTGGCAGTGTCCCCAACCTTGCCTGTAGACTGCTTACTGGGGAATGACTTAGAACTCTCAGCTTGGGCTGGAGTTGAACAAGACACCCATTCTAAAATGGTAGGCCTTCCACAAAAGGGTAGCGGGGTTGTGCCATTCACAACCCCTGTCCAAATAGATTTCCTCCCTGGAAAGGTTGGAAGGGCAGTGGTAGCCACAGCCCAGGCACAGACAGACTTCCCTGTAGAGACTGGCAGAGCTGTGACAGTCACAGCTCAAACACAAACTGAGTGCCCCCCTGAAAGGGTTGGCAAGGCTGTAATGGTCTCAGCCTATACTCAGACTGACATAGGTGTAGTGAAGCCTGAAACTATGGATCACTCCACAGAAACAGAGAGTAGTGGGGAGGAAGAAAAGTCTCCCTCTCCCCAGACATTAGGAAAAGGTCAGCCTCCTCAGGGATCTGACCTCACCCCTTGTGAAGGAACTACCCCAGAGGTAGCCAGGCCTGGCCTGGCAGAGCCTCTGATGTCAGTGGCCCCTTCCAAGGTGGGACCCAGTCTGGTGCAGGTAGCCTGCCTCTCTCTACCCTGCCTCAGTCAGCCCAGGGCTGCAGAGGTCAGGGAGGCCAGTGGACCCCCAGAGGGCCCCTGTCCACAAGAACCCCCCCATCAAAAGAATGAGGATTGCCTGGCTAGTAGCCCTAGTCAGGTGATGGGTAAAAACATTCCTGAGGGATCTCCTTTACAGGTAGTTAGGGACCTCCCCCAGAGGGATTCTGTTGGGCACAGGCAAACATGGGACCTTAGGGCCCCAAACCTGACCTGTCCCTCCAGTAAGCCCACAAAAGGGACCCAGCCTCCAGCTTTAGGTAGCCAGAGGCTGACCCTGAGAGCACAGTGCAACTCAGTTAAGGAAAGAAAGGCATCCATGGTGGAGGATGATTGGAGGAAGCTGAGGCCTCGCTTTGAGGACACTCACTTCAGTACTCCATCTCAACCCCAGCCTTTTACTTTGCCAAGACACACCAAAGGTAGAGATTCCCTATGGTGGAGACCCTCTGATACCCTTAGGGTGAGGGATTGCTTAGTGGACCATGAGACAGGGGGTAACCATGCCAGTGCTGGTTCCTCCTTATATGGCCACTTGGGCAATATAGGCTTACCTGGTCAAGGTCAGCCTTATCTCCCTTCGTTTGGGGGGGGTTGTGTAGGAAGGTGGATATCTGACTATGGTTACCCCCAAATTTTTGCCTAGTGTCTAGCTGGTTTTTCGACTTAGTTGGCCTGAGATCCTGCCATTCAGGATCTCAGCCTGGCTGTTCTCTCTACTAAATTTACACTATGCACCCTAGGTGCATAACCAATTGGAAGTGGATCACCCTGTGAGCCCCTGTACCAGTGTACACTAGGTACCCAGGGCATTGGTGTATCTAAGGCCTACCAGGGGCTGAAGCATGTATTGTGCCACCCCTGGCCTGGCCTAACAAATTTGACACAACTGGCTGATCACTCAGCTGGGGTAAGTTGGTGTAACCACCTCTTACTTAGGTGTAGTATACCTATACCTAACCTTAAATGGGACACATGTTAACCTATAAGTCACTCCTATGGCAGGCCTTAACAATCCTGAAGGCAGAGTGCTTGGTTCCATGTGAGATGGTGCTCTGGCATGAGCTGAGCCTGTCTGCAGTGGTCGGAATAACTTCCTTCTACTGTTTCCAGATATCGTCATACCATATACTCTTAAGTGCATTATGAACCTCGCGGTTAAATGCTATCTTTGGTTTGGCTTTATCAAAACATGTTGAGTAAGGTGTCATACGAATTGGAATACTAACCCCTCGCCAATTCTGGCGACGGGGTTAGCATTCCACCCTTCTAGAGGGACACGACATGTACAGTACCTGAAACCCGGGTAAAATCAGACATAGCCTCAGCTCCACAAAATGGATGCTGCCACCACAGACACAAGTCTGCCCTCCTGCTGCTGGGAGTCCTTCCAGCTTGGGAGGTGTGGACAAAGGGTTTCCTGCCAGGGGAGGTGCGTGCACCACCCCAGACAGGATTTTGTGTATTGGTCAGGTAGGGCTTGAAAGGAACCAGACATGTCTGAGGCTCACAAGGAGCCTCGGTGCATATGCCAGTTCAAACCGGTCCTGGGGCACACCAGCCCTGGACCTGGGGCAAGCTGGACAAAGGATTGGGGGTGTAACCACCCCCCTTCCTGGTCCCACCCATAGGGAGGGACCTAGCAGGTAGTCCGGCCCCTAGAATCCGAATAAAGGTAGGAGCTGTGTCCTAAGATTTTAGACATCCTGGAATCAACTTGAAACTAAGAAGAAGACGGGAACTTCGACGCTCTGCCGCACAGAGGACTGAAGCCAATCTCCCCTGTGGTCAGGGAGTGACCACCTTGCTAACGCAAGCACCATCCAGCGAATCAATGTCTGCTTTGCCGCCGCCTCCCGCCGGAGCCCGAGCCCAGAGACTGACAAGACCTGGACCTCCAGACCTCTCACCGCCCGATCCACAGTCCCTGAAAAAGAAAGACCCGTGGAGGCAACGAGACACGTGGAGCCAGCCATCTTGAAACGACCACGACAAGCTGCAAGTGCAACAACCGAGGCTCCCTCCAAGTTGTGCTTTGGGATCTGAGAAGCCCAACCCTCGAGCAGCATCTGCACCAAAGGTGAGCCCTCCAGCATCTCCACGATCTGCGTGGGGCCCTTCTGCATTTTGCCACTCGATGCACCTAACCGGTTGCTGGCCCGCTGGCTAGTGGCCATCTTGGCGACAAACTTCAAGAAATACACCGCTGGTCTGGTTGCTCCAGACTGGCCCTTGCTCCCCTCCAAAGGAGCAGTCCCTCTGACCTTGCTGGTCAGAACCATCAGCTTATTTTGTTTTCCACAACAATTGCTTTTGCCAAGGCTTGTTTGCTTCGATCAAGTCGCCGACACCGCCGACAGCGAGAGCCTGCGTGGGACAGCTCGTGAACCGACTCCTGGACGTCGTCGACCTTCAGGGACCACGTGGCTGCAGAGACAAGCTACACCTTTCTTCCTGTTTGCACCCGACATCGCCTGGTACCCACCTGGTGCCACGCTGGTCACTGGCTAGTGACTGTGAACACTGTCCCCTCTGCTTACAGGTCTTCTACAACTCCGATCCACTCTTGGATCCACCGCATCTCTTCTGGACCGACCGCCTGCAGCATCTTTGTCTTCAGGCTCCATTGAACAGATAGAAGAAACCCGACGCACTTCGAGGCCTATGCACCCGCTTCCTGTGGGTGAGGTAAAGCTGGCACTCCGGTGCCCAAGTGTAGAGAATCATCTCTAGTGTCTGTGTTTCCAATCTTGAGTTCATAGTCCATCCGGAAGATCCTTTTTGCAGTAACTTTGTAACTTTTACGCACCCATTGAAAACCTATGGGAGCACGCGTGTGACTATTTGCTCTGCACACGCAACCCGTGGACCTCCTGGTCACTAACTAAAGTTAGCTCCTTGTAGGCCCAGCGATTCTAGAGGCCCTAGGCCTTTTCCCTTTCCTGTTCGTGGTACTTATACCACTATTTTAGTATATGGTTCGAGCGGCCACCAGGGCCTATCCATATAAAGTGCAACTTCTGTGTATTCTAACGTATTCTTGTTTAACGATTTGTGCTCCTGTGCTCATAAAGAGTCTAGGGGATACTTTGAGAAATAAATACATATATATTTTCAATATATATCTGTGTGGTGTCCTTTCATTGGTATAAAGGGGGGTTACATTTGGTAAAACAGCCTGCTTAACACGTTTCACGAGTTTAGCCTCAAAGACTGCTTAGCCTACGCTACCACTAGGGCAGCTTGTCCGAAAAGGTTGACTTACAACCACACCATAAGGGTTGCTTGGCATGGTACAAGGTGGTCACTTTAACTAGTGAACATCATATACCAGGCCAACTTCTCACAGATACAGACCATAATAACGATTTAGTGAGATAAACTTAGCTATCGTTGTTGCAGCCAGTGCAATCGCACAGGCTCAATCTTGCAAGTCTAGTAATATTGTTTCTGTGTTCAGGGGTGTAACATGGTCCTGCAGCCGCTGTGGGGCAGAGGGGTTTCTCATCACATTCTGTAACAGGGGCCCGTCTCCTGCGCTACGCCATTTACTGTGCACTGCTGCCCCGAGGCAGAGGAGTACAAAACGTACTTGGCGGTACTGTAACACATGGATTAACGAGATGGAGGTTCATTGGCAAAACCGCTTGTGAGTGCCTTTAAATTATTATTAATCCCCTCCCCGCGTGCTCACTCTCCCCCAATGCTCCCTCCACCATTTCTTACTGGCAGCCGCACTGGGGACTGGGAGGAAGTTTGTGCCGTTATGACGTGGGGAAGCTTGCACCATTGTGCTGTGGGGAAGCTTGCACCATTGTGCTGTGGGGAAGCTTGTATATACTGTTGTGCTGTGGGGAAGCTTGCACCGTTAGGCCACGGGGAATCTTCTACCGTTATGCTGTGGAGAAGCTTGTACTGTTGTGCTGTGGGGAAGCTTGCACCATTAGGCCGTGGGGAATCTTCTACCGTTATGCTGTGGAGAAGCTTGTACTGTTATGCTGTGGGGAAGCTTGTATGTACTGTGGTGCTGTGGGGAACCTTGCGCCGTTAGGCCGCGGGGAAGCTTCTACCGTTATGCTGTGCATCTCCTGTGTGTAAAGAAGCACGCACTGCTGCTACCTGTGTTTTACACGGCTGTGGGTGCCACCTGCAGTACTCCTGTTCTTTGTGTATGGGAAGCTGCAGTGCTGTTGTCCATGCTGTACGTTGTAAATGAAGATTCCTAAAACATGTTCTCTGTACAAGAGCCATAATGATTGGCCTTGTTAGGTTTGCTCTGGTTGTACTGCGCCAGGCACTGCAAACATCTCATGTAAGGGAGGATGTGAACCTATGAAATGTACAGTGCAGCAATGACAAACAAGCTTCGCTGTAGAGCAGGGCTGCATACATGGTGTTTTGGGACGAGGAATGATATGACATGGTGTTAGAAGGGCGCCCTCCGGGAGCCTGATGGTGTCGGACTGACCACCCCGAGGGCCACCGTTCCGTAGGCGAGTAGCCGAGCGCCGCTGAGAAGCCTCCTGGGCGAGGTCCTTCTCCTATGATCGTATCAGCCAAGCAACCCCACCACCACAAAGGGACACAGCCAGGGTATTTATTCGTATAAGATTTTATCGGTTATCAGGGCAGGTTCCTGTGGCAATATTTACAGGTGGATCGAGGGATCCAAGAGAGTCTCAAAGTCTGGTTGGTATGGGGTAGCGGGACAGTCTCAGACTTGGCCTGATACTGGACACCCTGCGCCTAGCTCTCAATCCTCGAGCCGGGGGGGTTCCGGGAGCCGGGACGTCGTCCGCACGGTTCGGGGGATTGCTGCGGTGAGGTCGAGCCGCGACGAGGTCAGCAGGGCTCCGAGGGTTTACTTCTGCGAGGTCGAGCCGCGACGAGGTCAGCAGGGCTCCGATGTTTCGTGAGGGTCTTCTTCTCAGCAAAGGGGGGGAGCCGCGACGCAGTCAGCAGGGCTCAGAGGTCCAAGTTCCAAGTAATGAGTCTTTCTCCGTAGGCTCAGCCGCGATCCGTACAGCAGGGCTCTTGACTCCAGGATACAACTGCCGTCCTGGTTTGAGGCGGCCCCAGATATAGGTCTGGACCCCTTTGATGTCCGGACCCTTGCGCCTGGGGGGCGGAGGGGCCGGGATGGGAGAGGCTAGACACCCAGCGGGAGAGGCGCCAGCGCCCAGGTAGGCCGGAGGGCGATCGAAATCAGGCGTTGGGGACCGGTTGGGGGTCCCATCGAAACTCCCCTCCTCCGGGATCGGTGGAGTGGCCACTTGGTGCCCCCTGGCCGGATCTTGGTGCCTCGATGTCGGGGCTTCGCTGGGGCCAAGGCCGGGGCGAGCCGTGTCGCGTAGGCTGGTGCGGGTAGCAAGGTACAATCCGGAGGGACCCCGAAGGGTGGGTGCTGCCCCCGTCGGGTCGGGTAGGAGGGTTCGGGACCACGCCACGAGGCCGGGTCCAACAGGCGTCCCCCCCAGCTGAAGGCAGGGAGAGTCACCCATCGTCTTGGGGGTTCTCCTCGCCGAGGCGGAAGAAGCGGGACAGGCCGTCGGCGTTGGCGTGGTTGTTGCCGGGCCGATGATCTACAGTGAAGTCCATCCCCTGCAGAGAGATGGACCATCGCAACAACTTCGGGTTCTCGCCTCTCATCTGCATCAACCACCACAAGGGTCGGTGGTCGGTTTGGACCCGAAAGTGGGTGCCAAAGAGGTAGGGGCGGAGCTTTTTGAGGGCCCACACCACGGCGAAGTCTCTCGCTCGATGGTGCTCCATCTCTGCTCCCGGGGCAGCAGGCGCCGGCTGATGAAGGCCACCGGCTGGTCAACCCCCTCCAAATTCACTTGGGACAAGACAGCCCTGATTCCGTACTCCGAGGCATCCATCTGCACCACAAACTCCTTGCTGTAGTCGGGGGCTTGTAGAACGGGAGCGGTACACATCGCTGTCTTGAGAGTCTCGAAGGCCGCCTGACAGCGGGGCGTCCAGTGCACCTTCTTGGGCTGTTTCTTTGATGTGAGCTCCGTGAGGGGGCCCACAATGCTTCCATAGTTCTGAATAAACCGCCTGTAATAGCCCGTGAGTCCCAGGAAGGCCCTCACAGCGGTTTGGGTGGTTGGGGGTTCCCAGGCTACGATGGCGTCGATCTTTGGCTGGAGGGGAGCCACATGGCCGCTCCCCACTTGATGTCCCAGATAGGTTACGGATCCTTGGCCTATCTGACACTTGCTGGCTTTTACGGTAAGTCCGGCCCTTTGGAGGGCGGTCAGGACCTCCCCGAGGTGCCTCAGGTGCTCGGCCCAGTGGCTGCTGAACACCGCAATATCGTCCAGGTAGGCGGCGCTGAACGCTTCTAGGCCGGCCAGTACCTTATTTACCAGCCTCTGGAAGGTCGCCGGGGCATTTTTCATGCCGAAGGGGCATCACTCGGAAGTGGTAATGGCCATCGGGGGTGGAGAAAGCTGAACGCTCTTGGGCGCCGGGGGTGAGCCCGATCTGCCAGTATCCGGCGGTGAGGTCGAAGGTGCTAAGGTAGCGGGCTGCTCCTAGGCGGTCGATCAGTTCATCTGCCCGAGGAATGGGATGGGCATCGGTTTTGGTGACGGCATTCAATCCCCGATAGTCCACGCAAAACCGGAGCTCCGGGGTGGTGCCGGGGGCGGCAGCTTTCGACACCAGGACCACAGGGCTGGCCCAGGGACTGTCGGAGGGTTCGATGACCTCCAGGGCCAACATCTTGGCGACCTCGGCGTGGATGTAGGCCCGCACTCGCTCGGGGACCCGGTAGGCTCGGTGTCGCACGGGGGGCTGTCCCCGGTGTCGAAGTCGTGGACGCACCATCGTGTGACTCCGGGAGTGAGGGAGAAGAGAGCAGCAAAGCGATGCAGCAGTCCTTGACACTCTCGTCGCTGATCGGGAGTCAGGGTGGCAGAGAGGATGACTCCCTCCACGGAGCCGTCCTTTTCGGAGGTTTTCAGGAGGTCGGGTAAGGGCTCGGAGTCGTCCTCGGCCCCATCGTCCGTAGCCATCAACAGGCTAAGTTCTGTTCGGGCAAAGTGGGGTTTGAGCCTGTTGGCGTGGAGGACCCGGAGGGGGTTCCTGGGGGATTCCAGGTCGACCAGGTAGGTGACGGAGCTCTTCTTCTCGACCACCTTGAAGGGCCCGGTCCACTTGTCTTGGAGGGCACAGGGGTCGACGGGCGACATGACCCAGACCTGCTGGCCGGGCTCGAACTCGATGGAGGAGGTGTTCTGGTCATACCAGCGTTTCATCTCCTCCTGGCTGGCCTCGAGGTTGGCTTCGGCCAGCTCCCTGAATTTCCGGGTTTGGTTTCGCAGGGTCAGGAGGTACCGATAGACGTCGGGGGGAGCATCTTGGATGGTGGTCTCCCAGCCTTCCTTGACCAGGCTGAGAGGGCCTCGGACAGGGTGTCCGTACAGGAGTTCGAAGGGGCTGAACCCCAGAGATTTTTGCGGGACCTCCCGTTAGGCAAACAGGAGGCAGGGCAGCAGGACGTTCCACTTGCGTCTCAGGGGCTCCTCCAGGCCTTTGATCATCCCTTTCAATGTCCGGTTAAATCGTTCGACTAGACCGTTCCCCTGGGGGTGGTATGGGGTGGTGAATTTGTAGGTGACCCCGCACTGTTGCCACAGGGACCGCATATACTTCGAGATAAAGTTGGTGCCTCGGTCGCTCACCACCTCCCGGGGGAAGCCTACTCGGGAGAAGATTCCCATCAAGGCCCGGCCCACCACGGGGGCCGTCACTGTTCGGAGAGGGATGGCCTCGGGGTATCGGGTGGCATGGTCAACCAGGACGAGGATGAAGCGATGCCCCTGGGAGGTTCGGGGGTCCAGGGGCCCCACGATGTCGATCCCCACTCGCTCAAACGGGGTGTTGACTATTGGGAAGGGCTGGAGAGGGGCTTTGACCCTTCCCCCGCTCTTCCCGCTGGCTTGGCAGGTCGGGCAGGTCCGGCAATGATTGTCCACGTCTTTCCGCATGCGGGGCCAGTAGAAGTGGGTCACCAGGCGGCTGTATGTTTTGTCCTGTCCCAGGTGCCCGGCGAGGGGCACATCATGCGCCAGATTGAGGAGGAAGTCCCGGAATCTGAGGGGGTCCACCAGCACGCGGCTGGCCCCCAATTCTGCGGTCTTCTGCTTGCTGTAGAGGAGGTCATTGTCCCAATAGACCCAGTGGGTCCCCGCCTGGTCTCCGGCGGCCTGGGCGGCTGCTTGCTGTCGGGTCCCTTCGAGGGAGGGGCAGGTCTTTTGTTCTTGGCGGAACTGCTCCCTTGTGGGGCCACCTTCTTGGCGCCATTGGGCGAGTTCGGGGAGGTCGCCGAGCGTGGCGACCTCGTCCGGGGCGAGTTCTGGCGGCCCGGCCTCGGTGTCGGCTTCTTCTTCGACGGAGGGGGCTGGTGGTTCGGGCCATTCCGGCTCTTCGGGGGGAGTCTCGACGCTCGGTTGGATGGCCCGGGCGGTCGTGGACCGGGTGGTTGCGCAGACCCATTCGGGCAGTCCCAGCATCCCCAGATGCTCTTGGCGCTCAACGTGGGCCCAGGGGGAACTTTCCAGGTCGTTCCCGAGGAGGCAGTCCACGGGGGCGTCGTCGCGGACGGTGACCTTCAGCATGCCCGACACACCCCCCCACTCGAAGGGGATCCGGGCCATCTGGCACAAGCTCTCAGTGTTGTCTGCCGACCGGACGGGGCACAGTACATTAGGCAAGATCTGTTCGGGGGTCACCAAGTGGCAGCGGACGGCTGTCCCGCTGGCTCCGGTGTCTCGGAGGGCTTCGGCCCGGCGTCCATTAATGGTGACCCA
Organism: Triturus cristatus; assembly: GCF_964204655.1. Lineage (NCBI taxonomy): Eukaryota > Metazoa > Chordata > Amphibia > Caudata > Salamandridae > Triturus > Triturus cristatus. The sequence goes on along the minus strand of NC_140589.1, from coordinate 745,042,501 downwards.
CTGTTGGTACTTCTGGGTGTTGCTCGGGATGGGAGCCCGGGGTACCATCTCCCGACTGGCCAGGCAGACTAATGTCATGGCGGCGGGTTCCCACTCGGTTGGTCCAGCGTCGTAGTTTTCTTCCTCTTCTCCCCCTTCCCCCAGGGCAGCGGCCGCCAACTGGCGGGGGGGTGGCCCGCTGGTCCCCGCCCGTCGGTTCACGGGGCAGGTAGGGTCACTGGCATAGTGCCCGGGTTGTTGGCAGTTGTAGCACGTCACCGTCGGTCGAGGCCCTGGTCGGGCTGGGGGGGCCCCTCTTCGGGCGAGGGATGGGGACGTGCGGTTTGAGGGCGGTCCCCGGGGAGGACTCCGGGGTGGCCCCGCTGGAAAGTCTCTGTTTCTGTTCGATCCCCCTCCTCCGCCCTGCTGGCGGGGGGGCCCCGTGGGGTTCCGTTGGTACTCCCCCATCGAGTTCCGAGGGACCAGGGTGTTCACCCATCGATCGGCCTCGGCGGCGAGCTTCCGCGGCTCGGTCAGCTTGCTGTCGAGGAGGTGCTGTCTCAGCTCGATGAAGCAGTTGTTGGAGAGGTGCTCCCATACAATGAGGTCGAACAGTTGTTCGTAGGAGGCGACCTTGCTGCCCTTGATCCAAACTTTCAGGGCTCTGCTAAAAAAGTCTACGTATTCCACCCAGGTGGTACCGGGGAGCTTCTTGCAGTCCCGGAAGCGTTGGCGGTACATCTCTGGGGTGAGCCCATAGCGGGTGAGCAGGGCCTCCTTCATATGGTCATAGGAGGTCATCACTGCGTCTGGGAGCTGTAGCAGGGTGTCTCTGCCTTCGCTGAGGAACCGTCCCCATAGGCCGGCACCCCAATCTTTCCGGGGTACCCGATGGGCGGTCATGGCTACTTCGTAGGCCTTGAACCAGTGTTGGATGTCGTCGTTCTTGTAGTACTCTTTGACGACATCCTTGGGGATATGTACTTTCGCCTCGACCGGTGTGGGGGTGTCTCGGTTTCCGGGGGTGCCGGTCTCTCCATTTCTGGACTTGATTTCAAGTTCTTTGAGGCCCCGCTCATGCTCGAGGGTTAGCCTCCTCTCTTCCAGTTCTCGGTGTCGCTTTTTCTCCTCGATCTCTTCTTGCAGCCGCAGTTGCTCTAGGGCCAATTTCTTTTCGGCTAGTAGGAGTTCGCCGTCCAGGCTGAGTCGGGCGAGCTCTAACTCGTGGGTCCTGACCCTCTCCCGTTCTCGTATCTCTTCCGGGGAGAGGCCGGTCTCTATGCTGGTTGTCCTCCCCTCTGCCGGGGCTGCGGTTGGTTGCCGGTGTACGTTTGGCACCGGGTTCTCTTCGGTTTGGAGGGAGGCCGCTTCGGACTCTACCCAGGTCTTTAGGGCTTTTTGCAGGTCCTCTTTTGTGTTTAATCCGGTGGTTGCGATGCCTTTGTCTTTACAAAACTGTTTTAGTTCCTTATGTGTATATTCCTCCAATCGTTCTTGTCGGAACTCCGCGGTTGGGGTGGTCTCTTGGTTGCTCATGGTTACTCTGTGTCTGGGTAGGTAGTGGGTGAGTTACTCGCTGTACGATCTGCGTCGGGCTCGGATCGCACCGCTGGCCACCAATGTTAGAAGGGCGCCCTCCGGGAGCCTGATGGTGTCGGACTGACCACCCCGAGGGCCACCGTTCCGTAGGCGAGTAGCCGAGCGCCGCTGAGAAGCCTCCTGGGCGAGGTCCTTCTCCTATGATCGTATCAGCCAAGCAACCCCACCACCACAAAGGGACACAGCCAGGGTATTTATTCGTATAAGATTTTATCGGTTATCAGGGCAGGTTCCTGTGGCAATATTTACAGGTAGATCGAGGGATCCAAGAGAGTCTCAAAGTCTGGTTGGGATGGGGTAGCGGGACAGTCTCAGTCTTGGCCTGGTACTGGACACCCTGCGCCTAGCTCTCAATCCTCGAGCCGGGGGAGTTCCGGGAGCCGGGACGTCGTCCGCACGGTTCGGGGGATTGCTGCGGTGAGGTCGAGCCGCGACGAGGTCAGCAGGGCTCCGAGGGTTTACTTCTGTGAGGTCGAGCCGCGACGAGGTCAGCAGGGCTCCGATGTTCCGTGAGGGTCTTCTTCTCAGCAAAGGGGGGGAGCCGCGACGCAGTCAGCAGGGCTCAGAGGTCCAAGTTCCAAGTAATGAGTCTTTCTCCGTAGGGTCAGCCGCGATCCGATCAGCAGGGCTCTTGACTCCAGGATACAACTGCCGTCCTGGTTTGAGGCGGCCCCAGATATAGGTCTGGACCCCTTTGATGTCCGGACCCTTGCGCCTGGGAGGCGGAGGGGCCGGGATGGGAGAGGCCAGACACCCAGCGGGAGAGGCGCCAGCGCCCAGGAAGGCCGGAGGGCGATTGAAACCAGGTGTTGGGGACCGGTTGGGGGTCCCATCGAAACTCCCCTCCTCCGGGATCGGTGGAGTGGCCACTTGGTGCCCCCTGGCCGGATCTTGGTGCCTTGATGTCGGGGCTTCGCTGGGGCCGAGGCCGGGGCGAGCCGTGTCGCGTAGGCTGGTGCGGGTAGCAAGGTACAATCCGGAGGGACCCCGAAGGGTGGGGGCTGCCCCCGTCGGGTCGGGTAGGAGGGTTCGGGACCACGCCATGAGGCCGGGTCCAACACATGGGTATAAATGCTGTAGGGTGTAATGGGGAGGGAGTGGGGGTCGCTAGGGAATAGTCAATTAAAGCACACTCAGTCCGTGGCCTAGAACGCATCTTTGGCGGAGAGGAATCGTAAGAGCCTCCACCACTGAGGTACCCAGAATGTCCAAGTTCTGTCTGGAGTTCTGGACCGACTTATGGAAACGGCTGCGCTGCCCCTTCCATCGGCACTCGGCAGAGTCAGTTCTGAGAAAAGCGGGCCGGGGAGGAAGTGTGGACCCCGCGACAGACGACGGGTCTCTGGCTGCAGAGTGATTAGAGCGCGCCCTCCACTGCGGGCGGCGGCAGCGAGAGGAGGGGAGCAACCGGTCTCTGAGACTTGAAGCAACGAGACAGACCCCATTAGTGCAAGGTCTAGGGGCATTAACCGGCGCGTGGAGACGATGTTAGGATGCAGCAGGTGGGGGTTGGTGAACAGGCACAGCCCGCTCCAGGGACCATCCCTATGTGCAGCTAGCCTGTAACTGGACCCTGCCCGAGTCACCGGCCCCTGTCCTCCCTGCCCGCTTTGAGTTTCAGACAATTAGTGGACAAAGAGCCCCTGAAAAATTAATGCTCCACCCAGCCTCCTCCCCACACTCAATCTAACGCTAAAGAGCGTGTCCGTAATTGTGCAGTTCTCTGAGGCAGGTCATGACACCCCTCACATGAGGGGTTATACAAAAATAGTTTGTAGGAAGAAGTGTGCAGCTGCAGTCCTCAATAAGGAAGAAAAAATGTATGACTTTGCTGTTTAAATATTATTACTCTTTCGGTACAGCGTATGGCAGACCCTTTCCCTGGCTGAGGTTCTAGTTGAATAGATACAAATACTTCCTACTGTTCCTAGCGTTACCACTATTGATCGAAACGAATTCACATTTATATTTTAATTTTGCAATGACCACGCTTGGTATGAGATCATCAATATGACATGAAGGTCCATGAAACCCATCCGAATCACACTTTGGTCCTCTTGCAATAATACTCATCCCCCAACTTTTCCGCCCACCTTTTTCAAATGTCACCAGCTGCCACTGCCCACAGTGTGGCGGTGGTCGGACCGCCAATACAGGTTCAGCGATCTTATGGACCACTAAACTCACAATAAGGCCCTTAGTGTGTCTGACTTAGAAAAACAAAAAAGTGACAGGAGGAACGCTTGAATTAATAACAGTGGGGCATATTATCAAGCCAGGCGATACAATTATCGCCGCTTTAGCGGCAGAAAACTGCCGCTAAAACGGCGATAATGGGCTTGATAATATGCTCTATGGAATTCCAATTGAAGCCCATGTTAAATGTGAAGGACATCTAACATGGGCTTCGATTGGAATTCCATAGGGCATATTATCAAGCCCATTATCGCCGTTTTAGCGGCAGTTTTCTATTGTATCGCCTGGCTTGATAATATGCCCCAGCCTTTGGCAATTGCACGAGCAACGTTCAAGTCGATTTCTTTTTTGTCCAATTTGTGGCGCCATAAAAAGAACAGTTATATACAAATCTGACTGAGTCCTGCTTTAATAGGAACACTCCCGTCCAAACTGCCAGGCCAGAACGTGCCTATCAGTCATGTTGCGTGGTCTTTCGATCGCTGTTCTCTTAAAAACTCCTTATTAGTAGTTCACAAATTCTATTACACTCCTCTGGATGAATTCAGATTAAACTCCAGTTTTTTATTCGAATGTTGAATCGGCTGTAATATCGTGATGTGAGCACGACGGCCATCTGTCCCCGCGTTTCTTTTGCCCGCAGGGAGACAGAGGAATTCACACAGGGCGCCGGTCCAGCCTGGGCACTTGCTGGGTACATTGCAGCCAAGCACAGGCGGGCTTCCACCAGCGGCGCGCGCATCTGGCATTCTGTCCAAGCAATAGACTACCTCTCCCAGCAGATTCAATTCAATCAAGGGATTATCTGTCATGATTGACAACATAGTGCGTGTCGGCAATGAGAGATGTACAGGGCCCGTCAGTATCTGTTGCTGGCAGAGACGCCGGCCCTGTGTCACATCTTATTTCTAGAACTGCGGCCCTAATGAGAGCTTCATGGCGTCCTCACAAGCGCAGTCAGTCTGTGTCAGGCAGCAGTCTGCTAATAATAGGGCCTGACAGTTAGCAGATGAAGTGACAGATGAAATGGCTTGCCCTCCTATATCGTTTAATACGGCTGCAGGTTGATGAGGTACCGCTACGTTTGCATTTCACTCTCCGATACGCAGCTCCCTCCTACTCCCCTGAATGGCGGGCAGCCGGGCCACTGGGGAGCTCCGTGGCGGCTGAAAGGAACAAATGGACTGCGTGCCCCGAAACCCACGGGGTAGCATCATTTATGAAGTGGTAGGAACAAGACATTTTGTGCAGAAACGCGCTCGGGTAAGATTAGTTTCTTATTGATCTACGCTTGAGATGTCTAGGGGCGAGTATCATTTCTGGACTACAACTAACCGAGGGACCCCCCGAAGCAATGTACAGGTCAATTTCACTTTACTGAAAAACCTTTCTCATCTGGGCCTTGCAGCATTAAATATTGGAAAAGCAGAACCAAGCCTGCTTGACGCTTCCTATCGGTGAGAGAGAGCAGTGTGTGGTGTATGCAATTAGCATTGATGTTTAAATCTGTTTTGTTGTGTGTATCCCTTTTGTTTGGGGAGAGATAATTTATGGGCATAACGTGATGACTACTAAAAAGGTGGGCTTAAAAGGAAGCACATCTGGCACATCTGTGAAGCTGAATTCAGTGTTTTCAATTGATGCCTCCCATGAAGAGTAAACATGGTAAAAATACTATTGTGTGTTCTGCATCGCACCACGAGCCCCATCTTCAGTCACACTCACCCTGACCTTCCTTCAGAAAAACAGCGTCACATTCCATCACTGCCACATCTGTCGCCTGACTCGCCTCCATGCCTTTCTCCGCATCTCGTGTCATGTTTTTTCCTAAATGCATGCCACACACCAGGCCTTCAACTGGTTCAAAGGTACATTTAGCATATACACTGAAACAAAACAAATGTTCTTCTTTTATTGTAGGAAGTTGAAATAGAGTGTCTCAAATCCAGTGAGAAGCAGTGCGTTTTACAGAGAAACATGTTATTGTGATGCTGTAGGAATAAATATATGCTGCGTTCGGTTTGGCTGGGACGTGGGTATAAAAACCAGCGTGTAACGGGGAGGAGGGGTGTATAATTGGAACAACAATGTATAGACGATTTTAAGTGACACATTTTTACATTTCAAGGCAAAGGAAGATGAAGTGATTTTCCCCAAATCAGACATTTTTATTAGTTTTTTTTTCTACTAAGGGAACAAAATGAATACATTCAGTGTTTCAGATGCCATTCATTTAATATGCTCATTCCTACTTTGGGTAGCCAGCTTTCAAAACCATCATGTGCCTTCCTAAGGCAGAGTTGATCAAATTCTATAACCAGGGTCAGACTGGGACAGAAAATAGGCCTGGGCAACAAAATAAAAGTGGCCCACGTTAGCGAATCAGATAGTAAAATAAGTGGCCCATGTTTGCAAATTCGGGCCGTTTTCAACTTGTAAAGATCATATCCTGTATAAGAGTTTTACAATGTTTGGAAGACTGCACGGATTTGAGCTTGCTGAAAGCAATGTTTTTAGGTCTCACCTAGCGTGGCAGCGCATGCGCTGCTCGCGCGGCGAGATTTATTGTTAAGGAGGACTTTCAGAAGAGGGCCTGAAGCCCCGCCCCTCATTTCCATTGGCCTGTGTTTGGAAATTAGAGTTTTGGGTTCACGCCCTTTTGCCATCGATCCGGACTTGGTGGCCTGCTTTGCTGCTGTTGCAAAGCACTTTCTTATCTTTATGGGGCCATGTGTTTCTAATTAGAAATCGAGAAGAGCTAGCTATACTGGTGATGCTCATGTAGTGTGTGTCATAAAAACATATTAGTTTTTCAGAAAAGCATATTAGTTTTTATGAAGGCCCTCACCCACCAACCTAGTAGGTGGCATGCTTCACCGAGTGTGCCTCAGGTGTGCTGCGACAACTGTTTACAGCGGAGCGGATGGTGTTTAGTGAGTGTGCAGTGGTGGTGTTAAGAGTTAGGTTTAAAAACTGTCCTGAGGGTCCCCGTGTCCCGAGGGTAATTTATTTGTGGGCCCTTGGCAGTATTAAAAGTAAGGCTAGTGGATGTGGTTGGAGAGACTTATGGTCTCCCACATGCCAGTGTTGCGTGTGCTGCATGATCACGAGTGAGTCAGGAGCTGTGGTCCCTGCTGGGTTCCATCCTCCTACAGATGACAGCCAGGGCTTTAAGTGGGCCGGGTCCTGCCGGTGCTCTGCACTGGCAGTTCTATAAAGCAGTTGCCAAACCGGGTCTCTATCGGGCTCTCCATTTTTGCCCTCGGGGTGAAAAAAAAATCTTACCTCTGCAGCAGTGCCACTCATCACTGCTTTTGAGGTAACTTCAAGGAGACTTGTTATAGTTCTTTCAGTCTCATCATTTCAGAACAGAAGCATTTTCAATGTGATATACAAGGAAGCCGTAGTTGTTGCTGATTTATCTTACACAAACAACAACCATTGGCAAAGCCAATAGCCCTGGCTTGCTGTAGGTGTAATGTTACTTGCTTTATCAGTATTATATATCTGTATGCAATAATAGAAGCAGCAAAATACAAGTCGTCGTACATGACCACCAGCAAGGCTCTTTTTAATGGCGCTGTGCGTCTTAATCTCCACGTCTGTCCAGCTGCAGGGTTGACTGTGGTGTTAAAACCAGAACTGCAGAATTTGGAATTTGAGAACCATGATTGAATCTCAGCGTGCTCAAAATCCTGTGATTCTGGGCACATCACTTCTCTCCGTGCCTCAAAACATGAATGTGATCTTGTGTAATTTAACCGGTGCTCATGCACAGTGATCCAATATCTTTGTGTGGAGGTCGTGCTATATAAAACTGCAATAAATGCTATTCCATCATGGTTTTACATTTGTTTTCATCTTGTTACTTAGAGGAGTCCAGCGAAATGCTGTGCATGGGTGGCCTGCTATGCCATTTCTTTTCAATATTCTAGTACTTGGGCCGGCTCCTCAGGCGTCTCACCCGGCCCCAGCTGCACAAAAAATCTCTTGTGTGCCTGCGCAAGTAGCCAATCTTCCTCACACTTTTCAGGTTACTGCTGCTTCACTTTGACTCTAGGGAGCACTTCAGCTGCATGCTGCAGATCCTCGCTGCCCCCCCGGCTACCCCACTGTCGGGGTCTTTAATGGTGCACTCGTGTGTGCCCCCGACTGAGGCCAACAGAGGGCACCTTGGCCCCAGCACTGCAGCAGTTCGTATTCCTCGAAAGCGTTTGCCTCGAGGTTAACTGCAAACGTGAAGCACTCTTCAGAATTTCACCACGCAGCACGCTGTTTATTTGCAGTCTGCACACATTATTGTGTGCCACTGTGCTTGTGCAAATTAACAAAGCAGCACTTTCTTTTAGCTACATAAATAAAAACATTCCGATTTTGAAATGCAGCGGTCACTTTATTTTCAGTTGCCATTTACGGGTGCTTTTTGTTGAACATGTTTTATGTTTAACGCACTATTCATTTATTTATAGCCTGTAAGATGGATTGCTCAATGTTCCTCATTTTTGTGCTGGAATGAGGGGAAAATGACTTAATTGGCGTTAGTTCAACGACGATGCACAGCGGTAGGGCTGTTTCAGGGGTCTCCCTTCTGTTGCTCTTCCCCCCACATCTGTGCTTTTATGGCTCTCTCGCCAGTGTTAAACAAAAAGAAGTATGCTGTTTCTCAAACTGTACATGCAAGACCTATTAAGTGTTGGTAGGCGTGCAGGTAGTGTCTCAGGCACCCAAAAAGGGGGGGGGGGGGAATTATCCTTTCGGAACTAGGGCCCTCACACACCCAGCAAGCTAGGTGTCATGCTTCATCATATGGGCCTACTCCTCGTCCGGTCGGCGCTGCAATACCCGACGGGCACCCATAAAGGGGCTCTTTGCCTGAGATCTTTTGTTCCTGCCATATGGGTGCCGTTGGTATGAGGAGCCTGGTGTATGTGTAGATGTGCTCAATAGTGAAGTTAAAACAAGTAGGGAATCCTTAGAGCAATTTTAATCTATGAGGATCCCTTCCTGAATAAAAATAATAAGGAGAGGCAACTGTCCGGCTATCAAGAGTCAAGAGGCGCTCCACTCCTGGATGGTCGGCATGTTTCATGCCAAATAGTCCGAGGGATCAGGCGGCGTTTCTTCAGGACCGTGAAAAATCACTATCTACAATAAGTGAGGTGCACTATGTGTCGCTAAATAAAATTGATACAATACGGTGGCCTGGTAAAGGTTTACCTATCAACACAAGGAAATGCGGGGTACTACCCGCAGGTGCTGGGACGAACCTGCATGGAAGAACATGGGATGACATATAATTATTTATGATAGTGCCCAAAAGTGCTGACCATACGTCAAGTCATGCAGGGATGATAACCCCTTATTATTTGTTAATTTCACTGTACTTGCGGTCGAAACAAGTAGCAAAGCACAATAGAAGACAATGATAGCAGCAGCGATAAAAATTCGTGGTGACTTGATAAATTACATCCAATGGGGCAGATTTATGTTGCACTTGCGCCACTTTTGCGCTGCCGTTGCGTCACTTTTGTGACGCAGCAGCGGCGCAAATCCTGCGCCATGGTGCGGGGTATTTACAACGTGACGCATCTGGGAGATGCGTCACGTTGTAAAGCCCTGCGCCACATGTAGGCGTTCCAGGGCAGGTGGGGGCGTTCCGGCGCAGGAACGCCTCCTAAAAGTGGCTGAGTGAAATCTACAAGATTTCACTCAGTCACTTTTAGGCCCATGCTGCGTCAAAACCCTGCGCCTACTTGAAGCAGGCGTAAGGATTGACGCAGCATTGTACAGATAGGGCCCCCCAGAGCATTGCTGGAGCTGCGTCGCGCTTGCGACGTAACTCCAGCAATGCGCCACTTTTACGGCACAGATGGGTCATGCATCTGTGCCGTTTTTGCCCCATGGTGCGCCGCATTATTAATGCGGCGCATCCATGGTGGCGCAGCTGTGGCGCATAATAACTGGCGCATCCCTGCTGATATGCAGGGATGCGCCAGTTATTATAAATCTGCCCCAATGTATATTACTAATAGTGCGGATGTGAGGGGTGGTTGAACTTATGCTCTAATACTCACCTCTAATTGGTAAAGAATGCAACCCTTCTGCTTCAGCACAACTTAAGACATCTATATTAGGATGTCAATGTAATAAAGGAAGAAAGCTTATGCGAGAAATGTTTAAGTCTTCGTGAAACTGTTCCTGTATTATCGAAAGAAGGAAGGTGCACTCGTTGAAATCAAACGCAGAATCAGATAGTCCAAAAATTATTCCTTTCTTTATTCTGATAATCTTTAACAGAAACGGCACACAGCCAACGCGTTTCGTTCCAAGCAGGAACTTCATCAGGGCTGCAGTGATCACAAAGGAAAATCAGACATTTACAAAATACATATATAACACCCATTAATAAAGACAAATATCATACAATGAATCAATCTTAGAAGATAGAAGATATTTGTCCTTATTAACACATATTTTGCCATCAGCCTCCCATCAGGCGCAAACCACCTTATGCGCCAACTTAGAACTCTGCGCCCTATGTCCAGTAGAGTCAGGGCATAAGCTGCCAAGGCAGCAAAAGTACGCAAAAGACTGGCCTAAACATGGCAGCTGCCCACTACTTGCTGGGCAGCTGTGTAATCACAAAGAGGGCACCAGCACTCTGTGTGCTCTTTTTTGCCAACATGCGCAAACCGTTGCAGCTGCCTGCGCTCTCGCAGGACAGCCGGGGTCATGGAACAGCGGGCCCTGGCACGACTGCACCCTCTCGGCTTTTCTGGGGCTCTCAAAACAATATTGCCCCTGTTGGAGCCACACGGGCTCTAAAGTAATTATGCCCAAGCGTTGGAGTCCCGATCTGGGACTCTGAATAATCAAATGGCCCGACGTAGTAGCTGCTGGGCAGCTGTGAAGACTTGCGCGGGCACCAACACTTCGGCGCCACTCTTATTATTTAAAAATGCCCCCGATGTTGGAGCGACCCCCCCCCCTATCAGGTGGGGGCCGCCCAGGAAATAGGCCGGGCTTAGACCGGCACCAACATTAATCCCCACGGAGCCCCCCAGCCCTTCTACACTCACCGGGCTTGCTTCGGGGGACTCCGCTCCGTCTGCGGCGGTCTCCTCGTCGGCAGGTCAGGCTTGGAAGACGGCGGTGCTCTCCACGAGCACGGGAGCGCGGGGTAGGCTCCCTTCTGCTTCTTTCCGCCTTAACGACGCGGGTCTCTCTTCACCCGGGCCCCCTCCTGGGACCCGGGACTTGGATGCGGAGCCTGCCGAGCTCCAGACCTTCAAGGCAGCACGTCCCAGTGCGGGGTGGGCTCCCGCCTGGGTCTTTGGACGCGGCGCTTCCTGGAACACAGGCACGGCTCCGCCTGTGTTCCGACCGGCGCTTCTCTTCCGGGCTCCTCTCAAGCCCCGCCCGCAACCAAGGCTGCCGAGTTCCACTTCCGGGTCGCCGCGGGCAGCGCGGCGGCCCTCAGGGTTTCAGTGGCTCCTTCAGGCAGCAGTACGGGGTAGGCTCCCGTTTTGAGTGAAGTCACTTGCGGGGTGGGCACCCGCTAGGGGGATATGTTCAAATAAAGTCGCCTGATGGATGGGCACCTGCTAGGAGTATTTAAAAATAACAGCAAATACGCGGGGTGGGCTCCCGCCTACAAAACAAATGGAAAAGGCAGCAGAAACGTGGGGTAGGCACCCGTCTGCTCAAATATGCTAAAAAGCGGCTGTTATGCGATGGGAACCTGCTTCCTGGAATACAGAGGATCGTGGGGGAATCTACACGCCGGGGATTCCCTTTTCAAAAGGATCGCAGCTCCGTGCTGCAACTAAGATTGGAAGCGCTGCTCCTAGGCTACAGAGAGCAAAGCGCTCTTCCCAAATAAAAGGCAAAAGTCAGGGGGCACAAGGCTGGGCTCAGGCAGGCCAGCACACAGGGCCCTCCAGCAGGGAGGCAGTCCCTAGTGGCGGTTCCTCCTGGAGCCCAGCAGCGGCAGCCCCCAGCGTCAGGACCAGCACAGCAGAACCCATACATGGGGTCATAGACCCTTTTTATTCACACATTTCCTTTGTTACAACTGTAGGGCAGGGGGGGAACCAGTTACAACTGGTTCTGGAGCACTTTTATTTATAAAGTTTTATATAGCGCGAACAAGATCCCAAAGGATATCAGAGCGCTTTACATTAGAACTAGAACTAGAAGGACAATAATGCAAAAACAACAACAGGTAGGGATTTGTTTTGCTCAGCCCCTCTCCCTATTCACAGGACAGGCTAGGGACATCAGACGCACCACATTGTGTAGGGAAGGCACAGCCCTATTCAGGTCCCAGGTGCAATTCCTCCCTCCCATCTACATGCAGATCTCTCCATTCACCACCGGGCAGACCCATCCTGGCTCCTGAAATTCCCCACACCATCCAGCGCCTGTCAATCACAAGCCAGACATGCACTCCACATCAGGAAGGCAGACACACAGTACACAGAAATGCCAACTTCTAGAAGTGGCACTTCTCTTATAGTTATAATAAATCTGCGCACATCATTGCAAAGCATTTATACTTACGAGTTCGCACATATGAAACTTGACCCTGCACTCCTCTCACATCAGGAATTACCATGGACACACATATTCCCCATGCATTCCTATGGGAGGGCAGGTCAGTCTCACTAAATGTAACACAGAGCGCATGCACTTTACACTGGGACACAGTGCTAAAGTGCCTAGAGGCCTAAAACCACTAACACTACATAGGGACAAAGGCTAAGATAAATGCAAAAAGTTTAGGGGTGAACCTGCCAAAAGGGCCAGGTCCATCACTTACCAGCTTCAGTTCGAAGCCGCGCAGCTCACCTACCCCTTCGCGCTGAAGCCGGGATGGTGTTAGGCGGTCAAACAATGCCACTTTTAAACGCCAAACCATTTTCTGTACGATGGTGGCGGGAAGCTAATTAAAGTCAGCTGTGGGTAGGCCGTGTCACGTGACTGCTCGATACATGCTGGTGAGAATGGAAAACCAAGTCGGCCATCTTGGAGTGGATACTAGTTCAATGCCAGAAGTGTAATCATAGGTTTATAAAGAGGTTATAGTCTTATGAGTGATCTTAATGGACAGTAAACAATGGTGTCTCTGCTCGATTAGGACTTCAAATGATTAAAATCCCCTCATGAGTCAAATAGTTAAGAGGTCAATTTGTATCATGAATTTGATCAAATTAAAAGTTGGTATGAAGTCATTTTGGATGAATGAAGAACACAATACCAAGTTAAGGAGTGTTAATTAGTATCAGCTACTGGTTAGGGAGGCACATGTAGAGTGCATGAGACCCTGAAACTCTGTCGCTAGAGGTCATGTGCAGCTAGTGATTCGAAAATACACTATCAGGTCTAAGACAGGGAACCCCATGGTATTTCATCATTTAGTCCCTGGTGGTCTAAGTTTAGGCGATGCACCCATTGTTGTTCAATCCTAAATAGTGTTGATTGCGTGATGCGTGGATCAGCCATTGCAAACTTTCAGGGGGATGGTTGTGTTCCTAAAAATGGGTGTACAATTTTGTGGTGGTCTTCTGACAGCAGATATTGCTTTTGTGTTCCAAGATCCTGTTTTTTACTGCCCTCATGGTCATACCCACGTATTTCTTGTCACAGGGGCATATCAGCAGATATATACATTGGGATGTATTGCAATTTGTGTGAATGCGTATCCGCCAGGTGCAGGAATATGCTAGTGTGATCTCCTTTCTAGGTTTGGTTTGTGGGCAAGCGGCACAGGAGCCACAGGGATAGTGGCCCTGTACCGGTGGAAGGTTCCATAGGGTTCTTTGCACACTCATGTTAGCTGGTTTGGGTCTTGTGTGCACAAGCATGTCTTTTAGATTGCTTGTGCGTTTGAATGCAAATCTGGGTTTGGGGATCTCAAGGGACCCTGTGTTGAGGATACCCCAGTGTTTATTAATGATTTTCTTTAGTCGGTTGGATCCAGATGTAAATGAAGTCACACATGTCAAGATCTAACTTGGTTCTTTTAGTTTAGCTTCTAGCAAGGCGTCCCTGTTGTTATTCCTTGCCCTTTTTAATGATTTTTCAACATGATGAGGGGATAATGTCTCTTGAACAGTGTTAGAAATGGGGGTCTCTAGTTGGCAATGGCTGGCCACTGTCCAAGTAGGGACCCTTCTTCCTAAGTCAGAGTAAGCAGCCTACACCCTTTGACAACCCCTGCTCAACCCTGTGGTAACGTAGCACGAGCAGCTAGGCTTATCTCAGAGGCAGTGTGTTAAGCATTTATGACCATACACAGTAATATAATGAGGAACACTACAAATGGACACCACTCAAGTAGTTATGAAAAATAGGTATTTTTATATAGACTTAATCACAAGACCAATAACAGTAAAAATCCACAATACGATAAAAATATAATTACTTTAGAAATGCTGCAAAAATAGTTCAAGGTGCACAGAAGGATGTTTAGTTCAAGGCAGTGGTCTCTGCGACCCTTTTACTCACAAAGTATCTGGTTCCTGGAGCAAAGCAACAAAAATGTCGCTAAGGAGCTGTAGCGATAAATTTCCTCCCGCTAACCAGCGATGCGTTGAATCCTTACCGCAAGGGAGGATGATGCGCTGGGTTGCGGGCAGGACAAAGCGACAAACTTCTTCACGCTAAGCCGGTGATGCGATGAAATCCTTGCCGCGAAGGGAGGATGATGCACCGGGCCTGTGCGTGTGCGATCGTGCTGCGATGACGAAAATGGCGCTCCGCGAGGGAACGACGATCCGGATGCGATGCGGGGAAAATGGCGAACGCTCTGCGTCCGCGCTGCGATGATCCTGTTGCGATGATTTTCAGATAGCGGGCGTTTTCGGGCCCGCTGACAAATGATGCGATCTTCTTGGGGATAGCGAGCACTCGGCGACAGCGGAGCGGCGATTTTCCTCACGCTCACCAGCTGCAGCGGCTCGCTAACGGGGGTTAGCGACGATTTTCAGCGCTCTCTTCTCAGCAGTAGAAATAGAGGCCCTGGAACACACAGGAGCCTCACCTGCAGATAGTAATCCTCGCTGGGAGGAAACAGGAGGCTGATGGTGGAGTCTGATGTGCCTGAGACTCCAGCAGGAGGCTAGCTCTCTCCTAGCCCTTGGGTAGTTGCTGTAGCAAAATAAATAAAAGTCCAATCAAAGTTCCTTTCCTCTTCTTGAAGTCCAGTAGTAACAGCTGCAGGTCAGTCCCAGAAACAGCACACAAGCACAAGGACAGTCCTTCTCCTGCAGATTCTTGTAGCCACACGGACAGAGGTTCTTCTTGTTATCCAGGAGCAATACCAATTGTAGGGGTTTGTGCACAAATATTTATACCCCCAAAGTCTTTGTTCTTAGGGGTCCCAAGCCTCTGAACCCAGCCAGAACCAGTTTTGCCCAGCCCTGGAGCACTTTGTTGATCAGGCTGCATCCTTCCTTTCAGAAAGAGGGGGTCTGCCTCAGACGCACAGTGGGAGGTGGAGCCAGCTTTCACATTGCCAGGCACAGCCCTATTGAAGTGCAGGAGCTACCCCTCCCCTCACACCTAGGCAGGTCGCTCTATTCAACCCAGGTCTGACTCAGCCTGCCCTGTCCCTCCAAAACCAGACAGCCAATACACATAATAGCAGAGCAACTGGAAGGCTTAGGCAAGAAAGTACCTATACTCTAAAAGTGGTAGTTTCAAACACAGAATATAAAAATAACCTTCACTAAAAGATGTATTTTAATATTCTGAGCTCAGGCATACTAGATTCGTTTTTCTACCATGTTCTGTGGGTCAGTTAGGACTATAGGATGTAATAGCCCAGACCTCCCATTCTGGCCTATGGAGAACAGGTAGCCTTACAGTAGTGAAAAACGAAATTGGGTGTAATTCACTACTAGGACATGCTACATACAACAGGGCATGTCCTACCTTACACATACAATGCGCCCTATCATAAGGGGGGCTTACATGATGCCAAGGGAAGGTTTTAGGGGCTGGGAAGCGGGTGCACTTCACAGCCAAGATGGCAGTTCTGGACTGCACGCAGACACTGCAGTGGCAGGTCTGAGACACACTTTACAAGCTGCTTCTGTGGGTGGCACAAACCAGTGCTGCAGGCCCACCAGCAGCATTCGGTTTACCAGCCCTGGGCACACACCGGCCACGCTACTAGGGACTAACAGGTAAACTGAATAAGCCAATCATGGATGTACCAATTCATATGTCATCTTTACAAAGGGAGCATTCGCGCTGTGGCACTGAATGGCAGTGGCACAGCTCCCAGAGCATCTATAACCAGCAAAAACAGAGGAGACACAGCGAAAAAAGGAAGGGAGACTCACGCCAATGGTGCCAGGTCTAACACGCGTCCCCTCCAGCTGAAATGTGGGGAGAACTACCCATCCCCTTGGAAGTTCTCTTCACTAAGGCGGAAAAATCTGGACAGACCATCAGCATTGGCGTGTTCTGTACCAGGGCGATGTTCCACCGTAAAGTCCATACCCTGTAGGGAAATGGACCACCTTAACAATTTGGGATTCTCAACCCTCATCCGCATCAACCATCTGAGGGGCCTGTGGTCTGTCTGAACCCGGAAGTGAGTCCCAAAAAGGTATGGTCTCAGCTTCTTCAGTGCCCAGACCACAGCAAATGCCTCACGCTCTATTGCACTCCACTTCTGTTCCCGTGGAAGTAACCTCCTACTGATGAAGGCTACGGGTTGGTCTAGTCCCTCCTCATTCATCTGTGACAGAACAGCCCCCACCCCATGCTCTGAAGCATCTGTCTGGACAATAAATTCCTTAGCAAAGTTGGGCGCCAGGAGCACGGGCGCTGTACACATGGCAGTTTTGAGGGCATCAAAAGCTTTCTGACAGGTGTCAGTCCAGTTCACAATCTTGGGCTGCTTCTTGGAAGTCAGCTCAGTCAAGGGGGCAACGATGCTGCCATACCCCTTGACAAACCTCCTGTAATAACCCGTGAGTCCTAAGAAGGCCCTCACCTGGGTCTGGGTCCTTGGGGGCTCCCACGCCAGGATGGTTTCAATCTTGGGCTGTAGAGGTGCCACCTGGCCACTCCCTACCTGGTGTCCTAAGTACACCACCGAACCCTGCCCAATCTGGCACTTACTGGCCTTGATTGTGAGGCCTGCTCGGCGCAGCGTCATCAACACTTCCCAGAGGTGGTGTAAGTGGTCCTCCCATGAGGAACTGAATACTGCAATGTCATCCAGGTAGGCGGCACTGAAATCCTCCAGCCCAGCCAACACCTGATTGACCAACCTCTGGAAGGTGGCAGGGGCATTCTTCATTCCAAAGGGCATCACACGGAACTGGTAGTGCCCATCTGGGGTGGAGAATGCTGACCTCTCCTTTGCCCCATCAGTTAAGGCGATCTGCCAGTACCCAGACGTTAGATCAAGCGTGCTGAGGTACCGGGCAGCCCCTAACCGATCTATGCGCTCATCAGCTTTGGGGATGGGGTGCGCGTCGGTCCTCGTGACCGAATTGAGACCTCGATAGTCCACACAGAACCTAAGTTCTGGAGTGTCACCAGGCGCTGCAGCTTTTGGTACCAAGACCACGGGGCTGGACCAGGGGCTGCTAGAGGACTTAATCACCCCTAGAGCAAACATTTTGGAGACCTCCTCCTTGATGTAGGCCCTTACCCGGTCAGTCACTCGGTAAGCCTTGTGCTTGACAGGAGGACTGTCCCCGGTGTCCACCTCATGGACGCACCAGTCAGTGACACCAGGCACCAGGGAAAATAAATCAGGGAATTGCCCCAACAGCTGGCGGCAATCTAACTGTTGCTCAGGGGTCAGTGTGGTGGGGAGGACCACACCCTCCACTGACCCATCCTTTTCTCCTGCACACAGGAGGTCAGGAAGAGGCTCACTTTCCTCCTCCATCCCGGCATCTGTGGCAAGGAGCATGCCCACTTCAGACCTCTCAAAGTGGGGCTTCAGGCGATTCACATGCAGGACCCGCAGGGGGTTCCTGGGAGATTTAAAGTCCACCAAATAGGTAACTTGACTTTTGCGCTCCACCACCTCAAAGGGACCGGTCCACTTATCTTGGAGCGCACAAGGCTCCACTGGGGCCAGTACCCAAACCTTCTGACCAGGTTGAAATTCGACCAGAGTGGCATTCTGGTCGTGCCAACGTTTCATCTCCTCCTGGCTGGCTTCCAGATTTGCCTCAGCAATTTTTCTGAAACGCCGAGTTTGGTTCAGGAAGGCCAGGATGTAGCTAAATACATCCTGGGGAGGTTTCCTGGGAGATTGCTCCCAGCCTTCCTTGACCAAACTCAGAGGTCCTCTTACCGGATGGCCATAGAGCAGTTCAAAGGGACTGAACGCTAAGGACTTCTGTGGCACTTCACGGTATGCAAACAACAGGCATGGCAAGAGGACGTCCCACTTACGCCTCAGGGGCTCTTCTAGGCCCATGATCATGCCCTTCAAGGTCCGGTTGAATCTCTCAACCAGACCGTTACCCTGGGGGTGGTAAGGAGTGGTGAACTTGTAAGTCACCCCACACTCCTTCCACAGGGACTTCATATACTGGGAGATGAAGTTGGTCCCCCTGTCGCTCACCACCTCTCTGGGGAACCCCACACGGGAGAAGATCCCCATCAGTGCACGTCCCACCACGGGGGCCGTCACTGTCTGGAGCGGGATGGCTTCAGGGTACCGGGTGGCATGGTCCACCAAGACCAGGATGTACCTGTTGCCCATGGCTGTCTTGGGGTCCAGAGGCCCCACAATGTCGATGCCCACTCGCTCGAATGGGGTGCTAACAACTGGGAAGGGTTGGAGTGGGGCTTTGATCTTCCCCCCACTCTTCCCACTTGCCTGGCAAGTCTCACAGGTCCTACAATACGTATCTGAACTCTTGCGCATCTGGGGCCAATAAAAGTGGGTGACCAGCCTTTCAAAGGTCTTAGTCTGCCCCAGATGTCCTGCCAATGGGATGTCATGAGCCAACCCCAGTAGGAAGGTTCTGAAGCACTCGGGTACCACCAGCACACGGGCTGACCCCGGCTCAGCAACCTTAGGCTCGCTATACAGGAGACTGTTCTCCCAATAAATCAG
The DNA here is from genome assembly GCF_964204655.1 of Triturus cristatus. NCBI lineage: Eukaryota > Metazoa > Chordata > Amphibia > Caudata > Salamandridae > Triturus > Triturus cristatus. Next base: position 745,023,624 of record NC_140589.1, on the reverse strand, counting down.
ATGTGAACCGGACACATCACCTGCTGCCTGGGCTGCAGCCTGTTGCCGCATACCCTCAAGAGAGGGGCAAGTTCTCTGCTGTTCACAAAACTCCTCCCTGGTGGGCCCCCCTTCCTGCTGCCACTGGGTCAGCTCAGGCAGGTCCCCCAGGTCGGTACTCTGCTCCCCGGTAGGCTCCAGGGCATCCCCCTCAAGGTTGCTCCCTCCTGGGCCGTGGGAACCAAGGGGGCCGGTTTCCCGCGCCCCCTGCCCCCTCCCTCTAAGGCAGGTACCTGGGCCATATTCTCAGGCTCCAGGTCTTTCTCAATACTCTCTTTGGCTGCCATGGACCGAGTGGTAGCACATGCCCACTCAGGCAGTCCCAACATTTGCAAGTGAGCTCTCTTCTCCACCGTAGCCCACGGGGAGTTCTCCAAATCATTGCCCAACAGACAGTCCACAGGCATGGCGGGCCTCACAGCTACCTGAAGAGTTCCTGAGACCCCCCACCTCACAGTGGCTCTCTGTGTTGTCTGCAGACACTACTGGGTAGAATGCATGGGGCACAACCTGCTCTTTGGACACCAACCGGGAGCTGACAGCAGTTACACTGGCTCCTGTGTCCCTCAGAGCCTCCACTCTATGGCCATTGATGGTTACCCACTGCCTGTATTTTTTAGTGTTATCAGGCAGTGCAGGCTTAGGAACCATTTCAAAGTCTCCTAGTGAGACAAGGGTCAACTCTACGGGGTCCCACCCACCTGGGGCACCCATCTCCTCCTCCCCCAGGGCTACACTAGCAAGCTGGCGGGGCGGTGCACGGGGTGGTGCAGGAGTATCCTTTTGGAGACACTGGGGGTCAAAGTATCTGTGGCCCACCTGGCCACATTTAAAACAAGTAGGGGGCCTCCTTGGAACAGGATTACCTGTTGGAGGCACGGGCTTCTTATCCGGGGGAGACTGGGATACCACTGCCTGGTTCCCTTGGGAATTATCTTGGGGCCCTCGGTGGAACTCCCTTGGTTTAGCCCTGTCCCCCCCACCTCTCTGCTGGGGACCCTGCCCACCTTTGGCGAAGTCTCCCACTGGACCCTTGCGAACCCGGGTGCTCACCCAGCGGTCCGCCTCCTCAGCAAGCTTCCTAGGGTTAGTCAGCTTGCAATCCACTTGTGGGACACCCCCGCGCCGCACGGCCACCAGCTGCTGCGTGTGCCCCATCGCCTTGCCCTCTGCCTCGCTGCCTGCCTCGCTGCCGGCTCTCCCGGCTGTTGTCTGTTTTTGATTTGTTTTTCTTGTTTTGTTCGACACTTGTGCCTGTTTTTCCTGTCAGTTTCGGCCCGTGTTAACGCTGTTTATTTTCCCTTCTGTGCCTGGTTTTTAATCTGTTTTTCTTGACCGTGATAGTGTTTTCCTTCCTGTTTGCCCGCCTACCTCGCCGCCCTCCACCTTCCCTCCCCGCTCCCCGCTCCCGCCACCACCGCTGACCCCGCCCCTTTTTTCTTTCTGTTCCCTCCCCGCTCCCGCCTCCCAGCTGCTCCGCCCACCCGCCCACTTGGCCTTAAATGGCGACCGTGCGACGCAGGTGAGTGTGACCCACTTGTGGGACACCCCCGCGCCGCACGGCCACCAGCTGCTGCGTGTGCCCCATCGCCTTGCCCTCTGCCTCGCTGCCTGCCTCGCTGCCGGCTCTCCCGGCTGTTGTCTGTTTTTGATTTGTTTTTCTTGTTTTGTTCGACACTTGTGCCTGTTTTTCCTGTCAGTTTCGGCCCGTGTTAACGCTGTTTATTTTCCCTTCTGTGCCTGGTTTTTAATCTGTTTTTCTTGACCGTGATAGTGTTTTCCTTCCTGTTTGCCCACCTACCTCGCCGCCCTCCACCTTCCCTCCCCGCTCCCCGCTCCCGCCACCACCGCTGACCCCGCCCCTTTTTTCTTTCTGTTCCCTCCCCGCTCCCGCCTCCCAGCTGCTCCGCCCACCCGCGCACTTGGCCTTAAATGGCGACCGTGCGACGCAGGTGAGTGTGACCCACTTGTGGGACACCCCCGCGCCGCACTGCCACCAGCTGCTGCGTGTGCCCCATCGCCTTGCCTTCTGCCTCGCTGCCTGCCTCGCTGCCGGCTCTCCCGGCTGTTGTCTGTTTTTGATTTGTTTTTCTTGTTTTGTTCGACACTTGTGCCTGTTTTTCCTGTCAGTTTCGGCCCGTGTTAACGCTGTTTATTTTCCCTTCTGTGCCTGGTTTTTAATCTGTTTTTCTTGACCGTGATAGTGTTTTCCTTCCTGTTTGCCCGCCTACCTCGCCGCCCTCCACCTTCCCTCCCCGCTCCCCGCTCCCGCCACCACCGCTGACCCCGCCCCTTTTTTCTTTCTGTTCCCTCCCCGCTCCCGCCTCCCAGCTGCTCCGCCCACCCGCGCACTTGGCCTTAAATGGCGACCGTGCGAACGCGCAGCGGTCACGCGCAGCGGGCGCGCCGATTGTGCGCCGAAGGTGCGCCAAAGGTAAGCCCGTCTACGCCCGTCCGCGCCTGGACCGCGCCCAGTGCCAGGACCCCTGGCCCACGAGGACCCCGACCGACCCGCCTGACGTACACCGCCGCCACCCTCATCGCACTCAACACCGGCCGAGTCCCGGGATGCTGCAGAGCCACCCCACGACACACCCACGGACCCTTCAGCTGCAACACCTGCAAATTCACCTGCATCGGGACCTGCCCGACACCAGCACCCGCCAAGCCGAGCACCAGCAGCAACCACTTCAAGTGCATCCTGCTCAACACCCGCTCCGTCCACAGACACGCCATCGAACTCTGGAACCTCCTCGACACCACAGCCCCCGACGTCGCCTTCATCACGGAGACCTGGATGAACGCCTCCTCAGCGCCCGACATCGCCATCGCAATCCCTGAAGGTTACAAGATCACCCGGAAGGACCGCAACACCAACCAGGTGGGAGGAGGCATCGCCATCATCCACAAGAACACCATCCGCATCACGACCAGCACCGACAACACCCCACCCTCCGCCGAACACCTGCACTTCCAGATCCACACCGACCCGAAGACCACCCTCAGAGGCACCCTGATCTACCGACCTCCGGGACCACGCACACAATTCAGCGAGGACATCGCCGACTTCGTCAGCCCGCACGCCCTCCCCTCCGCTGACTACATCCTCCTGGGGGACTTCAATTTCCACCTGGAGAACAACAACGACTGCAACACCAGCACCCTGCTCGACAACCTCGCCAAACTTGGACTCAAGCAGCTGGTGTCCACCCCCACCCACCTCGCCGGACACACACTCGACGCCATCTTCTCATCCAGCAGAGACATCACCTTCAGCCACGCCACAGAACTCCACTGGACAGACCACAGATGCATCCACTTCACCTTCAGAAGAACGACGACCCACCACCAACAGCAACAGGTTGCCCGAAGAAGCTGGAACAAGATCACAGCCGACCAGCTCGCCGCCTCCCTGAGCCAGCACCCTCCGGCCAGCTCAGCGAACCCCAGCCAGGCCGCCGACAACCTCACGAAGTGGATTAGCAACTGCGCAGACGAACTCGCCCCACTGAGGACCCCGCCCAGCAGACCCGGCAGTAAGAGAGCTCCATGGTTCACCGACGAACTCAAGAGCTCCAAGAAGGACTGCCGAGCCCTCGAGAAAGCCTGGAGAAGGGAACCCACGCCGGACAACAGGACCACCCTCAAGCTCGCCACCCGGAAACACCACCAACTGATCCGCATCGCCAAGAAAACAGCTTTCAAAAACCGACTAGACAACAACGCACACAACTGCAAGGAACTCTTCAACATCGTGAAAGAGCTCTCCAACCCCAACGCCAGAAACAACGACATCACCCCCTCGCAAGACCTCTGCAACTCCCTCGCTTCCTACTTCCACAACAAGATCGCGGACATACACGACAGCTTCAGCACTCAACCGACGCACGCCACGACCGCAGGACCTCCACCCACCACCACCCTCCGCGCCTGGACCCCGGTCAACACCGAAGACACCGTCCACACGATGAACTCCGTCCACTCCGGATCTCCTACCGACCCCTGCCCTCACCACGTCTTCAACAAAGCCGACGTTGTCATCGCACCCCACCTGCGGGACATCATCAACACCTCATTCGACACCGCCACCTTCCCCGAGAGCTGGAAGCACGCCGAACTCAGCGCTCTACTGAAGAAACCTACAGCAGGTCCCACCGAACTCAAGAATTACCGCCCCTTCTCGCTCCTCCCGTTTCCAGCCAAAGTCATCGAGAAGACCGTCAACAAACAGCTGGCCGCCTTCCTCGAGACAAATGGATCCCTCGACCCATCACAGTCCGGTTTCCGTGCCAACCACAGCACCGAGACCGCCCTCATCGCCGCCACCGACGACATCCGAGCCCTGATGGACAACGGGGAAACAGCGGCCCTCATCCTCCTAGACCTCTCCGCGGCTTTCGACACGGTCTGCCACCGCACCCTAGTGCAGCGCCTCAGCAACGTCGGAATCCAGGAGAAGGCGCTGGAATGGATCGTCTCCTTTCTCGACGGAAGAACACAAAGAGTCCGCCTACCACCGTACAAGTCAGAGGCCACCAAAGTCATCTGCGGCGTCCCACAAGGATCCTCACTGAGCCCGACTCTCTTCAACGTCTACATGAGCCCCCTCGCGGCCATCGCACGCCAACACAACCTCAACATAATCTCCTACGCCGACGACACCCAGCTGATCCTCTCCCTGACCAACGAACCCGCCACCGCCAGAGCCAACCTGCACGAGGGGATGAGAGAGGTAGCCGAGTGGATGACGACGAGCCGCCTGAAACTGAACTCAGATAAGACGGAGGTCCTCATCCTGGGCTCCTCGCCCTCCGCCTGGGACGACTCCTGGTGGCCCCCCGCCCTGGGCACCGCACCCAAACCGACGGACCACGCACGCAACCTGGGTTTCATCTTGGACTCCTCCCTCTCCATGACCAAGCAAGTCAACGCCGTCTCCTCGTCATGCTTCAACATCCTGCGCATGCTGCGGAAGATCTTCTGGTGGATCCCCACAGAGACCAGGAAGACCGTCACCCAGGCCCTCGTCACCAGCCGACTGGACTACGGCAACGCACTCTATGCCGGAACCACCGCCAAGATCCAGAAGAGGCTCCAGCGCATCCAGAACGCCTCAGCCAGACTCATCCTCGACATCCCACGACACAGCCACATCTCCGGACACCTAAGAGACCTGCACTGGCTCCCGGTCAACAAGAGAATCACCTTCCGCCTCCTTACCCACGCACACAGAGCTCTCCATGACCAAGGCCCGAGCTACCTCAACAACCGAATCAACTTCTACGCTCCCAAACGCCACCTCCGATCCGCCAGCCACGCCCTCGCCGCCGTCCCACGCATCCGCAGAGCCACCACAGGAGGAAGGTCCTTCTCCTACCTGGCCGCCAAGACCTGGAACTCCCTCCCGGCAGACCTGCGCCTGACCCAAGACCACCTCTCCTTCAGGAAGAAGCTCAAGACCTGGCTGTTCGAGCAGTAGCGGCACCCCCCCCCCCATAGCGCCTCGAGACCCTACGGGTAGGTAGCGCGCTCTATAAATGTCTTTGATTGATTGATTGATTGATTGATCTATCAGATGCTGGCGTAGCTCAGGAAAACAGTTACTAGAAAAATGCTCCCATGAAATCAAGTCATACAGTTGCTCAAAAGTTTCTACTTTGCTGCCTTTTACCCAGCGCTCCATTGCTCTGCCAAAAAAAGACACATATTCTACCCACGTGGTACCCTCTATCTTCTTGCAAGTTCTAAATCTCTGCCTGTACATTTCAGGGGTCAAACCATAGCGGGTAATCAAAGCTTCCTTCATGTGGGCATAAATCATTCTACTTTCTTGGGGTAGGTCCAACAAGGTATCCCTCCCCTCACTCACAAAGCGTCCCCACAACCCCGCTCCCCAATCCTTCTCAGGGACCCGGTGGGACACCATAGCTAATTCATAAGCGGCAAACCATTGCCCAATATCCTCACTTTTATGAAAATCCTTAATAACCTCTTTAGGTATATACACTCTACTCTCATTATGCACTACCGGTATGCTGCCACCAGAGGGGGAGATCTCAATACTCTTGGCCTTAATCTCCAACTCCCTCAAAATTCTCTCATGTTCAAATTTCATCTTCATTATCTCAACTTCCAACTTCTTATTCTCTAGGTCTCTCTGACCATCCAATTTAAGCTTAGCCATCTCCATATTATGCCGCCTATCTCTCTCCCTGTCCTCCATCTCTTCTGGAGTCAGGCCCCTTGAGGACACACTAATGCCCGGGCTGGAAACTGCTTTATCCCCTACCAAATTTACAATTTCGTCCTGCCGCTCTCCTGCATCCTCTCCTCCCTCCACAGGCTCTTCTACATTCTTTGGGGCATCCCTGGCTTCTAACCAGGCCTTCAGCGCCTTGTAATACTCTTCCCTTTTAGTGAGACCTGTGATAGGGACTGTGAAGCGTTTGCAAAAATATTTGAGCTGCTTGGCATTGTAGGTGTCTAATTTCTCTTCTTCCCAGGAGAGATCCTCAGAGGCATTGGATCTGGGCTTGGCCATTGTAATAATAACTGGCAATATCGATCAAAAATGGAATCAAAAATCTCAAAAACGTACGTGGTTGTGTTATGGTCTGCACTCACTAGTAGTGTACACTATAATTACTGTATGCAATCATAAATGCAAGTCCAGATCCTCACCGCTGACCACCAATGTTAGAAATGGGGGTCTCTAGATGGCAATGGCTGGCCACTGTCCAAGTAGGGACCCTTTTTCCTAAGTCAGAGTAAGCAGCCTACACCCTTTGACAACCCCTGCTCAACCCTGTGGTAACGTAGCACGAGCAGCTAGGCTTATCTCAGAGGCAGTGTGTTAAGCATTTATGACCATACACAGTAATATAATGAGGAACACTACAAATGGACACCACTCAAGTAGTTATGAAAAATAGGTATTTTTATATAGACTTAATCACAAGACCAATAACAGTAAAAATCCACAATACGATAAAAATATAATTACTTTAGAAATGCTGCAAAAATAGTTCAAGGTGCACAGAAGGATGTTTAGTTCAAGGCAGTGGTCTCTGCGACCCTTTTACTCACAAAGTATCTGGTTCCTGGAGCAAAGCAACAAAAATGTCGCTAAGGAGCTGTAGCGATAAATTTCCTCCCGCTAACCAGCGATGCGTTGAATCCTTACCGCAAGGGAGGATGATGCGCTGGGTTGCGGGCAGGACAAAGCGACAAACTTCTTCACGCTAAGCCGGTGATGCGATGAAATCCTTGCCGCGAAGGGAGGATGATGCACCGGGCCTGTGCGTGTGCGATCGTGCTGCGATGACGAAAATGGCGCTCCGCGAGGGAGCGACGATCCGGATGCGATGCGGGGAAAATGGCGAACGCTCTGCGTCCGCGCTGCGATGATCCTGTTGCGATGATTTTCAGATAGCGGGCGTTTTCGGGCCCGCTGACAAATGATGCGATCTTCTTGGGGATAGCGAGCACTCGGCGACAGCGGAGCGGCGATTTTCCTCACGCTCACCAGCTGCAGCGGCTCGCTAACGGGCGTTAGCGACGATTTTCAGCGCTCTCTTCTCAGCAGTAGAAATAGAGGCCCTGGAACACACAGGAGCCTCACCTGCAGATAGTAATCCTCGCTGGGAGGAAACAGGAGGCTGATGGTGGAGTCTGATGTGCCTGAGACTCCAGCAGGAGGCTAGCTCTCTCCTAGCCCTTGGGTAGTTGCTGTAGCAAAATAAATAAAAGTCCAATCAAAGTTCCTTTCCTCTTCTTGAAGTCCAGTAGTAACAGCTGCAGGTCAGTCCCAGAAACAGCACACAAGCACAAGGACAGTCCTTCTCCTGCAGATTCTTGTAGCCACACGGACAGAGGTTCTTCTTGTTATCCAGGAGCAATACCAATTGTAGGGGTTTGTGCACAAATATTTATACCCCCAAAGTCTTTGTTCTTAGGGGTCCCAAGCCTCTGAACCCAGCCAGAACCAGTTTTGCCCAGCCCTGGAGCACTTTGTTGATCAGGCTGCATCCTTCCTTTCAGAAAGAGGGGGTCTGCCTCAGACGCACAGTGGGAGGTGGAGCCAGCTTTCACCTTGCCAGGCACAGCCCTATTGAAGTGCAGGAGCTACCCCTCCCCTCACACCTAGGCAGGTCGCTCTATTCAACCCAGGTCTGACTCAGCCTGCCCTGTCCCTCCAAAACCAGACAGCCAATACACATAATAGCAGAGCAACTGGAAGGCTTAGGCAAGAAAGTACCTATACTCTAAAAGTGGTAGTTTCAAACACAGAATATAAAAATAACCTTCACTAAAAGATGTATTTTAATATTCTGAGCTCAGGCATACTAGATTCGTTTTTCTACCATGTTCTGTGGGTCAGTTAGGACTATAGGATGTAATAGCCCAGACCTCCCATTCTGGCCTATGGAGAACAGGTAGCCTTACAGTAGTGAAAAACGAAATTGGGTGTAATTCACTACTAGGACATGCTACATACAACAGGGCATGTCCTACCTTACACATACAATGCGCCCTATCATAAGGGGGGCTTACATGATGCCAAGGGAAGGTTTTAGGGGCTGGGAAGCGGGTGCACTTCACAGCCAAGATGGCAGTTCTGGACTGCACGCAGACACTGCAGTGGCAGGTCTGAGACACACTTTACAAGCTGCTTCTGTGGGTGGCACAAACCAGTGCTGCAGGCCCACCAGCAGCATTCGGTTTACCAGCCCTGGGCACACACCGGCCACGCTACTAGGGACTAACAGGTAAACTGAATAAGCCAATCATGGATGTACCAATTCATATGTCATCTTTACAAAGGGAGCATTCGCGCTGTGGCACTGAATGGCAGTGGCACAGCGCCCAGAGCATCTATAACCAGCAAAAACAGAGGAGACACAGCGAAAAAAGGAAGGGAGACTCACGCCAATTGTGCCAGGTCTAACACGCGTCCCCTCCAGCTGAAATGTGGGGAGAACTACCCATCCCCTTGGAAGTTCTCTTCACTAAGGCGGAAAAATCTGGACAGACCATCAGCATTGGCGTGTTCTGTACCAGGGCGATGTTCCACCGTAAAGTCCATACCCTGTAGGGAAATGGACCACCTTAACAATTTGGGATTCTCAACCCTCATCCGCATCAACCATCTGAGGGGCCTGTGGTCTGTCTGAACCCGGAAGTGAGTCCCAAAAAGGTATGGTCTCAGCTTCTTCAGTGCCCAGACCACAGCAAATGCCTCACGCTCTATTGCACTCCACTTCTGTTCCCGTGGAAGTAACCTCCTACTGATGAAGGCTACGGGTTGGTCTAGTCCCTCCTCATTCATCTGTGACAGAACAGCCCCCACCCCATGCTCTGAAGCATCTGTCTGGACAATAAATTCCTTAGCAAAGTTGGGCGCCAGGAGCACGGGCGCTGTACACATGGCAGTTTTGAGGGCATCAAAAGCTTTCTGACAGGTGTCAGTCCAGTTCACAATCTTGGGCTGCTTCTTGGAAGTCAGCTCAGTCAAGGGGGCAACGATGCTGCCATACCCCTTGACAAACCTCCTGTAATAACCCGTGAGTCCTAAGAAGGCCCTCACCTGGGTCTGGGTCCTTGGGGGCTCCCACGCCAGGATGGTTTCAATCTTGGGCTGTAGAGGTGCCACCTGGCCACTCCCTACCTGGTCCTAAGTACACCACCGAACCCTGCCCAATCTGGCACTTACTGGCCTTGATTGTGAGGCCTGCTCGGCGCAGCGTCATCAACACTTCCCAGAGGTGGTGTAAGTGGTCCTCCCATGAGGAACTGAATACTGCAATGTCATCCAGGTAGGCGGCACTGAAATCCTCCAGCCCAGCCAACACCTGATTGACCAACCTCTGGAAGGTGGCAGGGGCATTCTTCATTCCAAAGGGCATCACACGGAACTGGTAGTGCCCATCTGGGGTGGAGAATGCTGACCTCTCCTTTGCCCCATCAGTTAAGGCGATCTGCCAGTACCCAGACGTTAGATCAAGCGTGCTGAGGTACCGGGCAGCCCCTAACCGATCTATGAGCTCATCAGCTTTGGGGATGGGGTGCGCGTCGGTCCTCGTGACCGAATTGAGACCTCGATAGTCCACACAGAACCTAAGTTCTGGAGTGTCACCAGGCGCTGCAGCTTTTGGTACCAAGACCACGGGGCTGGACCAGGGGCTGCTAGAGGACTTAATCACCCCTAGAGCAAACATTTTGGAGACCTCCTCCTTGATGTAGGCCCTTACCCGGTCAGTCACTCGGTAAGCCTTGTGCTTGACAGGAGGACTGTCCCCGGTGTCCACCTCATGGACGCACCAGTCAGTGACACCAGGCACCAGGGAAAATAAATCAGGGAATTGCCCCAACAGCTGGCGGCAATCTAACTGTTGCTCAGGGGTCAGTGTGGTGGGGAGGACCACACCCTCCACTGACCCATCCTTTTCTCCTGCACACAGGAGGTCAGGAAGAGGCTCACTTTCCTCCTCCATCCCGGCATCTGTGGCAAGGAGCATGCCCACTTCAGACCTCTCAAAGTGGGGCTTCAGGCGATTCACATGCAGGACCCGCAGGGGGTTCCTGGGAGATTTAAAGTCCACCAAATAGGTAACTTGACTTTTGCGCTCCACCACCTCAAAGGGACCGGTCCACTTATCTTGGAGCGCACAAGGCTCCACTGGGGCCAGTACCCAAACCTTCTGACCAGGTTGAAATTCGACCAGAGTGGCATTCTGGTCGTGCCAACGTTTCATCTCCTCCTGGCTGGCTTCCAGATTTGCCTCAGCAATTTTTCTGAAACGCCGAGTTTGGTTCAGGAAGGCCAGGATGTAGCTAAATACATCCTGGGGAGGTTTCCTGGGAGATTGCTCCCAGCCTTCCTTGACCAAACTCAGAGGTCCTCTTACCGGATGGCCATAGAGCAGTTCAAAGGGACTGAACCCTAAGGACTTCTGTGGCACTTCACGGTATGCAAACAACAGGCATGGCAAGAGGACGTCCCACTTACGCCTCAGGGGCTCTTCTAGGCCCATGATCATGCCCTTCAAGGTCCGGTTGAATCTCTCAACCAGACCGTTACCCTGGGGGTGGTAAGGAGTGGTGAACTTGTAAGTCACCCCACACTCCTTCCACAGGGACTTCATATACTGGGAGATGAAGTTGGTCCCCCTGTCGCTCACCACCTCTCTGGGGAACCCCACACGGGAGAAGATCCCCATCAGTGCACGTCCCACCACGGGGGCCGTCACTGTCTGGAGCGGGATGGCTTCAGGGTACCGGGTGGCATGGTCCACCAAGACCAGGATGTACCTGTTGCCCATGGCTGTCTTGGGGTCCAGAGGCCCCACAATGTCGATGCCCACTCGCTCGAATGGGGTGCTAACAACTGGGAAGGGTTGGAGTGGGGCTTTGATCTTCCCCCCACTCTTCCCACTTGCCTGGCAAGTCTCACAGGTCCTACAATACGTATCTGAACTCTTGCGCATCTGGGGCCAATAAAAGTGGGTGACCAGCCTTTCAAAGGTCTTAGTCTGCCCCAGATGTCCTGCCAATGGGATGTCATGAGCCAACCCCAGTAGGAAGGTTCTGAAGCACTCGGGTACCACCAGCACACGGGCTGACCCCGGCTCAGCAACCTTAGGCTCGCTATACAGGAGACTGTTCTCCCAATAAATCAGATGTGAACCGGACACATCACCTGCTGCCTGGGCTGCAGCCTGTTGCCGCATACCCTCAAGAGAGGGGCAAGTTCTCTGCTGTTCACAAAACTCCTCCCTGGTGGGCCCCCCTTCCTGCTGCCACTGGGTCAGCTCAGGCAGGTCCCCCAGGTCGGTACTCTGCTCCCCGGTAGGCTCCAGGGCATCCCCCTCAAGGTTGCTCCCTCCTGGGCCGTGGGAACCAAGGGGGCCGGTTTCCCGCGCCCCCTGCCCCCTCCCTCTAAGGCAGGTACCTGGGCCATATTCTCAGGCTCCAGGTCTTTCTCAATACTCTCTTTGGCTGCCATGGACCGAGTGGTAGCACATGCCCACTCAGGCAGTCCCAACATTTGCAAGTGAGCTCTCTTCTCCACCGTAGCCCACGGGGAGTTCTCCAAATCATTGCCCAACAGACAGTCCACAGGCATGGCGGGCCTCACAGCTACCTGAAGAGTTCCTGAGACCCCCCCCACTCAAAGGGAACCTGAGCCACCTCACAGTGGCTCTCTGTGTTGTCTGCAGACACTACTGGGTAGAATGCATGGGGCACAACCTGCTCTTTGGACACCAACCGGGAGCTGACAGCAGTTACACTGGCTCCTGTGTCCCTCAGAGCCTCCACTCTATGGCCATTGATGGTTACCCACTGCCTGTATTTTTTAGTGTTATCAGGCAGTGCAGGCTTAGGAACCATTTCAAAGTCTCCTAGTGAGACAAGGGTCAACTCTACGGGGTCCCACCCACCTGGGGCACCCATCTCCTCCTCCCCCAGGGCTACACTAGCAAGCTGGCGGGGCGGTGCACGGGGTGGTGCAGGAGTATCCTTTTGGGGACACTGGGGGTCAAAGTATCTGTGGCCCACCTGGCCACATTTAAAACAAGTAGGGGGCCTCCTTTGAACAGGATTACCTGTTGGAGGCAGGGGCTTCTTATCCGGGGGAGGCTGGGATACCACTGCCTGGTTCCCTTGGGAATTATCTTGGGGCACTCGGTGGAACTCCCTTGGTTTAGCCCTGTCCCCCCCACCTCTCTGCTGGGGACCCTGCCCACCTTTGGCGAAGTCTCCCACTGGACCCTTGCGAACCCGGGTGCTCACCCAGCGGTCCGCCTCCTCAGCAAGCTTCCTAGGGTTAGTCAGCTTGCAATCCACTTGTGGGACACCCCCGCGCCGCACGGCCACCAGCTGCTGCGTGTGCCCCATCGCCTTGCCCTCTGCCTCGCTGTCTGCCTCGCTGCCGGCTCTCCCGGCTGTTGTCTGTTTTTGATTTGTTTTTCTTGTTTTGTTCGACACTTGTGCCTGTTTTTCCTGTCAGTTTCGGCCCGTGTTAACGCTGTTTATTTTCCCTCTGTGCCTGGTTTTTAATCTGTTTTTCTTGACCGTGATAGTGTTTTCCTTCCTGTTTGCCCGCCTACCTCGCCGCCCTCCACCTTCCCTCCCCGCTCCCCGCTCCCGCCACCACCGCTGACCCCGCCCCTTTTTTCTTTCTGTTCCCTCCCCGCTCCCGCCTCCCAGCTGCTCCGCCCACCCGCGCACTTGGCCTTAAATGGCGACCGTGTGACGCAGGTGAGTGTGACCCACTTGTGGGACACCCCCGCGCCGCACGGCCACCAGCTGCTGCGTGTGCCCTATCGCCTTGACCTCTGCCTCGCTGCCTGCCTCGCTGCCGGCTCTCCCGGCTGTTGTCTGTTTTTGATTTGTTTTTCTTGTTTTGTTCGACACTTGTGCCTGTTTTTCCTGTCAGTTTCGGCCCGTGTTAACGCTGTTTATTTTCCCTTCTGTGCCTGGTTTTTAATCTGCTTTTCTTGACCGTGATAGTGTTTTCCTTCCTGTTTGCCCACCTACCTCGCCGCCCTCCACCTTCCCTCCCCGCTCCCCGCTCCCGCCACCACCGCTGACCCCGCCCCTTTTTTCTTTCTGTTCCCTCCCCGCTCCCGCCTCCCAGCTGCTCCGCCCACCCGCGCACTTGGCCTTAAATGGCGACCGTGCGACGCAGGTGAGTGTGACCCACTTGTGGGACACCCCCGCGCCGCACGGCCACCAGCTGCTGCGTGTGCCCCATCGCCTTGCCTTCTGCCTCGCTGCCTGCCTCGCTGCCGGCTCTCCCGGCTGTTGTCTGTTTTTGATTTGTTTTTCTTGTTTTGTTCGACACTTGTGCCTGTTTTTCCTGTCAGTTTCGGCCCGTGTTAACGCTGTTTATTTTCCCTTCTGTGCCTGGTTTTTAATCTGTTTTTCTTGACCGTGATAGTGTTTTCCTTCCTGTTTTCCCGCCTACCTCGCCGCCCTCCACCTTCCCTCCCCGCTCCCCGCTCCCCGCTCCCGCCACCACCGCTGACCCCGCCCCTTTTTTTTTTCTGTTCCCTCCCCGCTCCCGCCTCCCAGCTGCTCCGCCCACCCGCGCACTTGGCCTTAAATGGCGACCGTGCGAACGCGCAGCGGTCACGCGCAGCGGGCGCGCCGATTGTGCGCCGAAGGTGCGCCAAAGGTAAGCCCGTCTACGCCCGTCCGCGCCTGGACCGCGCCCAGTGCCAGGACCCCTGGCCCACGAGGACCCCGACCGACCCGCCTGACGTACACCGCCGCCACCCTCATCGCACTCAACACCGGCCGAGTCCCGGGATGCTGCAGAGCCACCCCACGACACACCCACGGACCCTTCAGCTGCAACACCTGCAAATTCACCTGCATCGGGACCTGCCCGACACCAGCACCCGCCAAGCCGAGCACCAGCAGCAACCACCTCAAGTGCATCCTGCTCAACACCCGCTCCGTCCACAGACACGCCATCGAACTCTGGAACCTCCTCGACACCACAGCCCCCGACGTCGCCTTCATCACGGAGACCTGGATGAACGCCTCCTCAGCGCCCGAGATCGCCATCGCAATCCCTGAAGGTTACAAGATCACCCGGAAGGACCGCAACACCAACCAGGTGGGAGGAGGCATCGCCATCATCCACAAGAACACCATCCGCATCACGACCAGCACCGACAACACCCCACCCTCCGCCGAACACCTGCACTTCCAGATCCACACCGACCCGAAGACCACCCTCAGAGGCACCCTGATCTACCGACCTCCGGGACCACGCACACAATTCAGCGAGGACATCGCCGACTTCGTCAGCCCGCACGCCCTCCCCTCCGCTGACTACATCCTCCTGGGGGACTTCAATTTCCACCTGGAGAACAACAACGACTGCAACACCAGCACCCTGCTCGACAACCTCGCCAACCTTGGACTCAAGCAGCTGGTGTCCACCCCCACCCACCTCGCCGGACACACACTCGACGCCATCTTCTCATCCAGCAGAGACATCACCTTCAGCCACGCCACAGAACTCCACTGGACAGACCACAGATGCATCCACTTCACCTTCAGAAGAACGACGACCCACCACCAACAGCAACAGGTTGCCCGAAGAAGCTGGAACAAGATCACAGCCGACCAGCTCGCCGCCTCCCTGAGCCAGCACCCTCCGGCCAGCTCAGCGAACCCCAGCCAGGCCGCCGACAACCTCACGAAGTGGATTAGCAACTGCGCAGACGAACTCGCCCCACTGAGGACCCCGCCCAGCAGACCCGGCAGTAAGAGAGCTCCATGGTTCACCGACGAACTCAAGAGCTCCAAGAAGGACTGCCGAGCCCTCGAGAAAGCCTGGAGAAGGGAACCCACGCCGGACAACAGGACCACCCTCAAGCTCGCCACCCGGAAACACCACCAACTGATCCGCATCGCCAAGAAAACAGCTTTCAAAAACCGACTAGACAACAACGCACACAACTGCAAGGAACTCTTCAACATCGTGAAAGAGCTCTCCAACCCCAACGCCGGAAACAACGACATCACCCCCTCGCAAGACCTCTGCAACTCCCTCGCTTCCTACTTCCACAACAAGATCGCGGACATACACGACAGCTTCAGCACTCAACCGACGCACGCCACGACCGCAGGACCTCCACCCACCACCACCCTCCGCGCCTGGACCCCGGTCAACACCGAAGACACCGTCCACACGATGAACTCCGTCCACTCCGGATCTCCTACCGACCCCTGCCCTCACCACGTCTTCACCAAAGCCGACGTTGTCATCGCACCCCACCTGCGGGACATCATCAACACCTCATTCGACACCGCCACCTTCCCCGAGAGCTGGAAGCACGCCGAACTCAGCGCTCTACTGAAGAAACCTACAGCAGATCCCACCGAACTCAAGAATTACCGCCCCATCTCGCTCCTCCCGTTTCCAGCCAAAGTCATCGAGAAGACCGTCAACAAACAGCTGGCCGCCTTCCTCGAGACGAATGGATCCCTCGACCCATCACAGTCCGGTTTCCGTGCCAACCACAGCACCGAGACCGCCCTCATCGCCGCCACCGACGACATCCGAGCCCTGATGGACAACGGGGAAACAGCGGCCCTCATCCTCCTAGACCTCTCCGCGGCTTTCGACACGGTCTGCCACCGCACCCTAGTGCAGCGCCTCAGCAACGTCGGAATCCAGGAGAAGGCGCTGGAATGGATCGTCTCCTTTCTCGACGGAAGAACACAAAGAGTCCGCCTACCACCGTACAAGTCAGAGGCCACCAAAGTCATCTGCGGCGTCCCACAAGGATCCTCACTGAGCCCGACTCTCTTCAACGTCTACATGAGCCCCCTCGCGGCCATCGCACGCCAACACAACCTCAACATAATCTCCTACGCCGACGACACCCAGCTGATCCTCTCCCTGACCAACGAACCCGCCACCGCCAGAGCCAACCTGCACGAGGGGATGAGAGAGGTAGCCGAGTGGATGACGACGAGCCGCCTGAAACTGAACTCAGATAAGACGGAGGTCCTCATCCTGGGCTCCTCGCCCTCCGCCTGGGACGACTCCTGGTGGCCCCCCGCCCTGGGCACCGCACCCAAACCGACGGACCACGCACGCAACCTGGGTTTCATCTTGGACTCCTCCCTCTCCATGACCAAGCAAGTCAACGCCGTCTCCTCGTCATGCTTCAACATCCTGCGCATGCTGCGGAAGATCTTCTGGTGGATCCCCACAGAGACCAGGAAGACCGTCACCCAGGCCCTCGTCACCAGCCGACTGGACTACGGCAACGCACTCTATGCCGGAACCACCGCCAAGATCCAGAAGAGGCTCCAGCACATCCAGAACGCCTCAGCCAGACTCATCCTCGACATCCCACGACACAGCCACATCTCCGGACACCTAAGAGACCTGCACTGGCTCCCGGTCAACAAGAGAATCACCTTCCGCCTCCTTACCCACGCACACAGAGCTCTCCACGACCAAGGCCCGAGCTACCTCAACAACCGAATCAACTTCTACGCTCCCAAACGCCACCTCCGATCCGCCAGCCACGCCCTCGCCGTCGTCCCACGCATCCGCAGAGCCACCACAGGAGGAAGGTCCTTCTCCTACCTGGCCGCCAAGACCTGGAACTCCCTCCCGGCAGACCTGCGCCTGACCCAAGACCACCTCTCCTTCAGGAAGAAGCTCAAGACCTGGCTGTTCGAGCAGTAGCGGCACCCCCCCCCCCATAGCGCCTCGAGACCCTACGGGTAGGTAGCGCGCTCTATAAATGTCTTTGATTGATTGATTGATTGATTGATCTATCAGATGCTGGCGTAGCTCAGGAAAACAGTTACTAGAAAAATGCTCCCATGCAATCAAGTCATACAGTTGCTCAAAAGTTTCTACTTTGCTGCCTTTTACCCAGCGCTCCATTGCTCTGCCAAAAAAAGACACATATTCTACCCACGTGGTACCCTCTATCTTCTTGCAAGTTCTAAATCTCTGCCTGTACATTTCAGGGGTCAAACCATAGCGGGTAATCAAAGCTTCCTTCATGTGGGCATAAATCATTCTACTTTCTTGGGGTAGGTCCAACAAGGTATCCCTCCCCTCACTCACAAAGCGTCCCCACAACCCCGCTCCCCAATCCTTCTCAGGGACCCGGTGGGACACCATAGCTAATTCATAAGCGGCAAACCATTGCCCAATATCCTCACTTTTATGAAAATCCTTAATAACCTCTTTAGGTATATACACTCTACTCTCATTATGCACTACCGGTATGCTGCCACCAGAGGGGGAGATCTCAATACTCTTGGCCTTAATCTCCAACTCCCTCAAAATTCTCTCATGTTCAAATTTCATCTTCATTATCTCAACTTCCAACTTCTTATTCTCTAGGTCTCTCTGACCATCCAATTTAAGCTTAGCCATCTCCATATTATGCCGCCTATCTCTCTCCCTGTCCTCCATCTCTTCTGGAGTCAGGCCCCTTGAGGACACACTAGTGCCCGGGCTGGAAACTGCTTTATCCCCTACCAAATTTACAATTTCGTCCTGCCGCTCTCCTGCATCCTCTCCTCCCTCCACAGGCTCTTCTACATTCTTTGGGGCATCCCTGGCTTCTAACCAGGCCTTCAGCGCCTTGTAATACTCTTCCCTTTTAGTGAGACCTGTGATAGGGACTGTGAAGCGTTTGCAAAAATATTTGAGCTGCTTGGCATTGTAGGTGTCTAATTTCTCTTCTTCCCAGGAGAGATCCTCAGAGGCATTGGATCTGGGCTTGGCCATTGTAATAATAACTGGCAATATCGATCAAAAATGGAATCAAAAATCTCAAAAACGTACGTGGTTGTGTTATGGTCTGCACTCACTAGTAGTGTACACTATAATTACTGTATGCAATCATAAATGCAAGTCCAGATCCTCACCGCTGACCACCAATGTTAGAAATGGGGGTCTCTAGATGGCAATGGCTGGCCACTGTCCAAGTAGGGACCCTTTTTCCTAAGTCAGAGTAAGCAGCCTACACCCTTTGACAACCCCTGCTCAACCCTGTGGTAACGTAGCACGAGCAGCTAGGCTTATCTCAGAGGCAGTGTGTTAAGCATTTATGACCATACACAGTAATATAATGAGGAACACTACAAATGGACACCACTCAAGTAGTTATGAAAAATAGGTATTTTTATATAGACTTAATCACAAGACCAATAACAGTAAAAATCCACAATACGATAAAAATATAATTACTTTAGAAATGCTGCAAAAATAGTTCAAGGTGCACAGAAGGATGATTAGTTCAAGGCAGTGGTCTCTGCGACCCTTTTACTCACAAAGTATCTGGTTCCTGGAGCAAAGCAACAAAAATGTCGCTAAGGAGCTGTAGCGATAAATTTCCTCCCGCTAACCAGCGATGCGTTGAATCCTTACCGCAAGGGAGGATGATGCGCTGGGTTGCGGGCAGGACAAAGCGACAAACTTCTTCACGCTTAGCCGGTGATGCGATGAAATCCTTGCCGCGAAGGGAGGATGATGCACCGGGCCTGTGCGTGTGCGATCGTGCTGCGATGACGAAAATGGCGCTCCGCGAGGGAGCGACGATCCGGATGCGATGCGGGGAAAATGGCGAACGCTCTGCGTCCGCGCTGCGATGATCCTGTTGCGATGATTTTCAGATAGCGGGCGTTTTCGGGCCTGCTGACAAATGATGCGATCTTCTTGGGGATAGCGAGCACTCGGCGACAGCGGAGCGGCAATTTTCCTCACGCTCACCAGCTGCAGCGCCTCGCTAACGGGGGTTAGCGACGATTTTCAGCGCTCTCTTCTCAGCAGTAGAAATAGAGGCCCTGGAACACACAGGAGCCTCACCTGCAGATAGTAATCCTCGCTGGGAGGAAACAGGAGGCTGATGGTGGAGTCTGATGTGCCTGAGACTCCAGCAGGAGGCTAGCTCTCTCCTAGCCCTTGGGTAGTTGCTGTAGCAAAATAAATAAAAGTCCAATCAAAGTTCCTTTCCTCTTCTTGAAGTCTAGTAGTAACAGCTGCAGGCCAGTCCCAGAAACAGCACACAAGCACAAGGACAGTCCTTCTCCTAGAGATTCTTGTAGCCACACGGACAGAGGTTCTTCTTGTTATCCAGGAGCAATACCAATTGTAGGGGTTTGTGCACAAATATTTATACCCCCAAAGTCTTTGTTCTTAGGGGTCCCAAGCCTCTGAACCCAGCCTGAACCAGTTTTGCCCAGCCCTGGAGCACTTTGTTGATCAGGCTGCATCCTTCCTTTCAGAAAGAGGGGGTCTGCCTCAGACGCACAGTGGGAGGTGGAGCCAGCTTTCACCTTGCCAGGCACAGCCCTATTCAAGTGCAGGAGCTACCCCTCCCCTCACACCTAGGCAGGTCGCTCTATTCAACCCAGGTCTGACTCAGCCTGCCCTGTCCCTCCAAAACCAGACAGCCAATACACATAATAGCAGAGCAACTGGAAGGCTTAGGCAAGAAAGTACCTATACTCTAAAAGTGGTAGTTTCAAACACAGAATATAAAAATAACCTTCACTAAAAGATGTATTTTAATATTCTGAGCTCAGGCATACCAGATTCGTTTTTCTACCATGTTCTGTGGGTCAGTTAGGACTATAGGATGTAATAGCCCAGACCTCCCATTCTGGCCTATGGAGAACAGGTAGCCTTACAGTAGTGAAAAACGAAATTGGGTGTAATTCACTACTAGGACATGCTACATACAACAGGGCATGTCCTACCTTACACATACAATGCGCCCTATCATAAGGGGGGCTTACATGATGCCAAGGGAAGGTTTTAGGGGCTGGGAAGCGGGTGCACTTCACAGCCAAGATGGCAGTTCTGGACTGCACGCAGATACTGCAGTGGCAGGTCTGAGACACACTTTACAAGCTGCTTCTGTGGGTGGCACAAACCAGTGCTGCAGGCCCACCAGCAGCATTCGGTTTACCAGCCCTGGGCACACACCGGCCACGCTACTAGGGACTAACAGGTAAACTTAATAAGCCAATCATGGATGTACCAATTCATATGTCATCTTTACAAAGGGAGCATTCGCGCTGTGGCACTGAATGGCAGCGGCACAGCGCCCAGAGCATCTATAACCAGCAAAAACAGAGGAGACACAGCGAAAAAAGGAAGGGAGACTCACGCCAATGGTGCCAGGTCTAACAAACAGATTTTCAGCTAGTGACTCAGCCTCAGATTTGTAGTCGTTAATGGTGCCACAATTTCTCCTAATACGGAGAAACTGCCCAAAAGGCAAGTTGTCCCTCAACGCTCGTGGGTGGTGGCTGTGGTAAGATAACAAACTATTCCTGTCAGTAGGTTTTTTGTACAGGGGGGTCTGCAAATGT
This sequence comes from Triturus cristatus, assembly GCF_964204655.1. NCBI lineage: Eukaryota > Metazoa > Chordata > Amphibia > Caudata > Salamandridae > Triturus > Triturus cristatus. The sequence continues at coordinate 745,002,708 of NC_140589.1, read as the reverse complement.
CCATCGTGAATGCTGATCTTAAGGTCGAGGAATGGTATACAGGTTGCTGAAATGGTCTTAGTGAACTTGAGGTATTCATTCTTCGTATTGACCCAGTTGCAAAATTCTTTGCATGTATTAAGGTCACCCTTCCAGAAAACAAGAATATCATCGATATATCTTTTCCACAATCTCAAGTTGTTCAGGTAGGGGTTGCTCTGATGGTAGATGACCTCCTCTTCAAAGGCCGCCATGTAGAGGCAGTCCACACTGGGAGCGAAGGTACTCCCCATGGAAGTACCTTGAGACTGATGGAAAAGTTGATTCTTAAATTCAAAGAAGTTTTCCGTCAATGCTAGAGTCGCGCATTGCATGATAAGAGTGACTGGTGTGGGTGATGACCAATCGATCAGTTTCAGTGCTGTTTCTATAACAGTCAGTGTGGCTCTTTGTGGTATGTTGGTATAAAGTTGTTCACCGTCCAGTGTTACCAACAGGTCAATGTCTTGTGTGTCTCTTATTTCTCCCATTATATGTAGTATGTCGGTAGTGTCTCTCACATACGAGGGAGTCTGTTTCACCAGAGGTTGGAGAAAGTGATCACAAAAAATTGATATTGGTTCAAGGATTGAGCCTATTTCTGAGACAATTGGTCTCCCAGGGATCGGTGTTTTTCCCTTGTGTATCTTGGGGAGGGTGTAAAAGTAGAGCGTACGTGGTTCCTTAGTAATAAGGAAGTCAGCTTCTCTTTTACTCAACCACCCATTGTTTTCTGCCTCAAATACCATAGTTGAGATCTCAGCGGTGAGTCTAGTAGTCGGATTGACTGTGATGGGTGTGTAGAATTTTGGCGGTCACTGCACTGCGTCCTGATTTGGCTGGAGGGCGGAGTATTGGGGGCGGAGATTGACTGCATTTTGTTCTGTGACCTAATAAAGTCTGTTTAAAAAAAAAAAAAATGGGTGTGTAGAATTTCCTGTTGCTCAGTTGGCGGAGGCACTCCTGATCATAATCCGTGGTTGATTGTATGACAGTGGCCCCACCCTTATCTGCCAGTGTGCCTCTCTGCTCCGTGCACTTCCCCCACATGACGGACTTGGCATGCTGTCCTGCTCCTCTGTATTCTTTCTGCTCTGCCACACTTTTCACACACAACAGCTATTTATTTTCTCACATGAGCGCCTGCCGAGCTGGGCCTCTTTGCTTCGCTAGGTGGCTTTTTTCCATAAATAAGCTCCCTGACTAGATTTATGGCTGTGTCTGCTACTCCACCCTCCTACAGTGAGCTTTTAGACTTCACATGTAATGTCACCAGGGCAGTGTCATAAACCCACCACACTAGCAGATCAAGACTTTGTACTTAGATTACTGTGCACTTTGTAAGTATGAGTTCTAATCCTATTTCAAGAAACATGTTTAGAGTTTGCATTTTTAAACATTTGAAATGCTGCTGAAGCTTTATTCATTAAATCTGCATTCACCACCTAAATTATGTTAAAAAAGTTATTTCTTTTCCAAGTCATGGGCAAGGGATGGTTTAAAGTGCTGCATCCAAATTGTAATATCACCTGAACCCCTTCATTTAAGTATTCTTTCTGGCAGCATCTCCAGGATCTGTGTTTATTTATTTTTTGGAAATGTTGTTACGGTGTCTGTTTGGTAACTTTGCATCCAACAACTTACTAAGGCTAAAACAGACCCTGCAAACACATATAATTTTGACAGTCCTCCTGCAGCTGTTTTTACCGTTATTCATAAAGGATAATAAAGTACATTCAATATAGCCTTTGCACATACGTGCATATTAATCATTGCCACCTAATTACACTCTACTAAATACCAGATAAATACATCTCACATAAAACCACTATGCCACATAGCAACCATCCATACAAATACACTCCACACCATGCCACATATTTCCCATCAGCATAATTTCACTCAAAATACTACACAGTTCCACACCATGCAATTCAGCTCCACACATTTCCATTCTGCACCATATAATTCAACACCAAATCACATAATTCAAATCAACACACTTACACAACAAATGCATCCAATCCACGCCTCAAAATTCAACATCATGTCACACAATTCAACAGCTCACCACATAATTAAATTCCACTACATACCACGCCACAAGACAACATACCAGTACACATATTTACACTCCATAACACTCAATCCCAGTCTACAAAATTCCAGCTAATTTAATACCACATAATTACTATCCACATAATTCCACTACACAAATACACACACACACTATTCCACCCCACACAATTCCACAACTAACAAGTTCAATCCAATCCATATAATTGAACTCCACACTACATACATCCACTCCATAAACAAAAGACATTGTCATTTACAACACCATTAACTCCAACTTTCACAAATGGGAGACCAATTGCATTGCAAATGCTTGTGTTATTGTACTTTGTGGCAGATCTGCTCCACTGTATCTCTTGGGGCTCTACAAACAAATTTGGTGATGAAGAGTAAATTGCAATTTTTTTAACAACTTTTGAATTAAAAAGTTATTCTCTTTAATTGCCTGTAATTCCCATAGTTGAAAAAACAAGCATTTGCAATGCAATAGTTCTCGCATTTCGCGAGTTTGAGCTATTGGCAAGTGGGCTGCTGGATGCTGTTGGCGTAGGAGTGGTTGATCATAAGAAATTGCAGGAGACACATGTGAACTCTCGTTCAACGTTGTGTGGTGCAGTGTGGCAGCAGTGCGATGAGGGGCAGCCAGGCCTGAAAGCACAGAGGAGTGCAGCACGGTAGCGGGACTTGGGACAGAACCATGGTTCCTGGTGCTGGACACGGTGCAGGTGCAGATAGGCGCAGCTGTGCCTGCTGCACGCATCCTTTCATCATCCGTTTTACAGCTGCCATTAAGTAGTTTGTGGGAAAGAGGAGGAGTGCAGGGTGCCGTGGGCGGGAAACGGAAACCAGTTATGTCACTTCCTGTACAATGGATGATCAGAAATCCAGTGATGTCCCTTTTCGTGCAGATGGTTGATAGGAGATTAAGTTCTCTTTGTAGGTTTCTTCTACTGCCTAGATATAAGCCCTCATTTATTCCCCATTCTTGAAGTGGAATACAGCAGGTTAAACATTCACACTACACATATAGCCAGTGCACCTTTGTGCATGACGGCGTTTACATGCATGAGCACATTGAAGCTTGGCACAATCAGACTACAGCATTAGTTCTGTATTGAAGAGATTAAAGTTGGAGAGATTGCGGCTCTTCTCAAGAGTACATATAGAAAGAGAAACTGTTTTCAAAGCCTGCATTCCATACGTTTTATCTTGAGTAACACAGATGCAGGTTATGGAACTGCTAAACTCGGCGTTTCATTATTGCAAAATATCCAAGATAAGGATTGACTGAAAACTGGTAAATATAAAACTTTGCATCACTTTGCAATTAATACGAAGGTGTGTTATTACCGTGAGTGCTTGGCGGTGTACCTATGTGCGTTTCATCAGAGCTTGGCGCTGCACTGTAATGGCATTCTTGTAAAAAAAACTTCTCTGGGGTAAAAATCTTTCACAACAGGGCACATAATTTGACAGATTATTTTCCCCTTCTTACTACCATACTCTCGTTGGTGCACTGAAGCCACTTTCGTCCTCATGAGAAGGAATGACGGCAGCCGTTTCACCCCCTCTCTGAGGAATACGGCTGGGTTTGGCAGGTGCCATGCATGCAGTCGGAACAACTCGCAAAAAAAAAAAGCATTACAATTACAATAGGTCTCGCCTTTCAATAAGTTAAAGCCATTTGCTTTGCTATACAATACCATTAGCAAAGCAAATGGCTTTCACTTAATCAAAGGCGAGATCTATTGCATTTTCAATGCTTGTTTAATATTAGGGAAATCAACAGCAATAGCCTGCCCAGCAGACCATAAAACAGACCACAACCAGCCAAAAAACGTTCCATTCACTGACCTTTCAAACCAGCTGTAAGACACTGCCTGATTGCTTTATAAGCCAGTCCGACCCTAGCTACAACCTCCATTAGATCCTGCATCTCCGGGTCTAGATTCAAAAAGCTAGAACACACCTCCTAATTACAAGGAGCAATACACCAGTGATCAGAAGGAATTACATTACCATTCAGTAAAAAAACAATATAGGGGTTATTGTACACACAGAAGTTGTCTAGTTATTTATAATTAGTGCTCCTGGTTTTATAGTATTTATTTTTTTGTAATTTCTGTCTGTATTTATCCATATTTATTTATTTTTTATCCGTATAAATATGGATAAATACAGACAGAAACTTTATCTGTATTTATCCATATTTATTAGGGGTTTGTGAAAAAAAGTAAAGCTGAAACTGATATATTTCCACATTTAATTAACCAATAAATATGCAGTCATGCTCGAGTGCCTACCAGGTTTCAGTGATATGAACACCCACAGAAATAAATCAATGCACTTATATAAAAAACAGTATTAGCCTTGTGCATAGCTACTGCTGTTTAAGCATCTTTACTAAAATTCCTTTCATTTTTTAACCTCCTTACCTATCAATCCATACAGTTATTGGCCTGGCAGTCATGGCAAAGTGTATTTAGAATCACTCAAAAAGCTCACAGTATCAGTTTTTATCCACATATAAAAATAAATACAGACTAGAAAATAAATGGGGTTCTGTCGGTATTTATCTGTAAAAATCAGTAAAAATGGAAAACAGGGAGCTTTATTTATAATTAAGGAGAAAGATTGGATGATGCTGCTAATCTTTCTTTCCTTGTGTTTTAGTCAATGTTACTGTAAGAAATTGTATTATTATGGAGTGTGTGACTACCCACCAAGAAATAATCACAACTTTTGTCAAGGTAAACCTACAAATCTTTAAATAAACCTGAGCTTAACCCCTTGGTAGCTATTGGACAAACCAGACAGGCTTAATTTAGTACACTGTTTAAGATATTTATGTAGTACCAAAACAGTAATAAAGTCAAAATAAAGAACAATAATAATCCCAAATCAAATTTGAAAAATAGAGTATAATTTAATAAACAAACTGACACCAAAATGACAACAATTCAATAACGGAAGCCAAAGAAATCAGTTTTTAAAGTTTTAAGTAGAAATAGTGCCAAAAAGTACAAAGCGCCAATGTTAGTCAATGTTTGCGGCAGACCGGGACTTAGGCACTATATGATGCTGACCGCGATGGAGCGTGGGTCCGACACATTAGTCAGGTTTGTCTTGGACCTGCATTTTAGCAGAGCTAACAGCAGGGTCCACTCTAGGTCCAGTTGCCACTCGCCAGCTGCATACTTCTAGGAAAAGTTCTCTTGCAGCTTGCTGCAGCCTCACAGGAAGTCAGCCAACTGATCCAGGAGTCCACTTCCTTGTCCATGGCACAAGAAGGAGCGGGCCCAGTTCATCAGGGCTCCTCTCAAGTCACCAACAGCAGGTCTGGTTCTCTTCTGAGTTTCCAAAGGTCAAGAAAGCTTTCTGAAATAAGTGCCTGGATTTGCCACATTTATGCCTGGAACCAGCTAGAAGTTGGGTTGATTATTTGGCATGCCCTAACCAATGGGGTAAAAGCTCCACGGGCCAACCCAATTACTTTTTGAGTAGCAAGCAGGCCCAAAATGCAATGAATCAGGGCATTTTTAGGATAGTGAAACTCTTCAGTTACCCTCAACATGGGCTCTGAGGGTCGGGGTTTATGTGGGAAGTGTACTATAGTAATCCCAGTGCCCTCCCACATCTAAAACTAAAAAACAGTTTTAGGCAGGCACTGTACCCACAACAAATCCAGAGGCAGAAGTTTGGTAGGACAAAAGCAGGTCCTAAAATGCCTGTGACAGGGTAGGCATCTTTGAAGTTAACCAAGTTCCTGGTCACAGCCCATTTGGTCATCCAGACAGAGGAACAGAACACCCCCCAACACTCAAGGCCTTTGTCTCAACTCTTTTAGCAAGTTTACACCTCATCAAGGTGGCTATTCAGCTCTGAGGTAACAGTTGAAAGCGCAAACAAGTTACCTTCTAGATGCTAGGGTAAAGGTAACTTTGTAAAAGTACCTTTTCAAAAAACATTTATTACAAATTCAACTTTATCAGTTAATTGGGCTTATAATACATCTTTTTATAAAGTGCAAGAAAGAAATTTGCAAGTGTTTACTTGGCAGACATAAATTATTAAATGTAACATTGTATCCCAATGCTTTCCTATGGAACTGGTAACCCTGCTACAGTGAAAACAGCTTTTGGGGCCTTGACACTGTAAGGACATATTTAACATTAAACCTTTACATGCCTTACTTTTAAATACCCTTCACCATTATGGCCTGCTTAGGGTGACTTATTCATATTTAAAAAGAGGGCTTAGACCTGTAAAAATAGGTTATTTTGACAGGCTGAATTTGCAATTTCAAAACTGCACATGCAGGATACAGTGGTAGACTTGATTCTTGTTTGCATTGCCATTGTAGTTGGTGACACAATGGGTGGGGTAGTTCACTATCAACATTTAGTTTGGGTACACTTTTTACCTTATATTAGGAACTTATAGGTAAGTTAAATAGGCCGGTCAGGACTGTAGCCAATTTTGCCATTTTAGGGGTCAGAGCACATGCACTGAGGCCTGGTTAGCAGAGTCCCAATGCACAGGGTCAAAAAACAGCAACATCAGCAAATAAAATAGGGGTGATCATGCAAACAGAATTGTTTTCCTACAGTATTTGTCATTGCTACCCAGTGTTACTCTATGGGTCAGTCAGCCTTCCTGCAGCGAAGATAGCTTTTGGGGGCTAGTTATTAGAAGGACATGATAGCTTTAAGGGCCTGATTACAATGTTGGACTGACCGCCACAGACAGGCCGTCGGTAGCGGTGCAACCGACCGACAGCCCTTCGGTCTGACCGTCAGATTACAATCCAGGCGGCCAGACCATAAAGGGTCAAGGGGAAAGACCGCAGCCTACGACAGGCTCAGTGATCCCGTTGGGTGGCTGTCGAAATCTCAATCCCGAATGGAGGCAGTGCCAGGCAGGCACCGCCATCGGGATTAGGATATCCCTTTCCGACAGCCTTTTCATGTCGGAAGGACCACCATGAAAAGGCTGTCAGAAATGGATTTTGAGGGCCCCAAACAGGGTCCTCTTTCATCGTGGGCCACTGTGAAGTGACCCAGGGGGCACATGTAGTGCCCTCAGGCACCTCCATGCACTGTGTGCCATACACCACATGGTGCATGGAAGTGCAGGAACTGATACTTTACACAGTGGCTTGTGCTGCAGCCCTTGCCCTGGAGCACTTTGCGACTGCCAGCCAAGTGGTCGCTTCGTAATGAGACGGTTGGACCGCCGACTACTTGCTGGGTGGTCTCCTGACTGCTGCGATAGCAGTTGGCAGTCCGATCGACCGCCATCATAAGAAGGCCCTAAATGTCTACGTGTCCTACCATTAAATACCATTTACCCTGCCTTTTGTGCCACAAGGCCTACACAAGGGTGACTTAATAATATATAAAGGAAAGTTTTGTATTTATCAACAAAGAATTTACTGATCGCAGAGCATGTTTCGCGCTGTCACAGTAAAGCTACAATGGTAGGCCTGAAGCCATGTTTGCACTGCCACCATAGTGAATTGCACAATAGATGCTGTAGTCCACTAGTGGGATTTGACTACTAGGTCCTAAGTACATTTTGTACCATATACTAGGGACTTAGAGGGAAGGTAAATTTAACATTTAGCAGTTTACCAATTCAACCATGTTAAAAGAGGAAGCATAGGAACTTAACTATTGGTTGGCAGGGTTAAAAGGCAGAGTTCTAAAGCCAGCAAAAATATAGGGTCCAGCACAAAGGACAAAGATCCAGCATAGCCATGCAGAAACGTCAGTTTCCCCACCGTTACTAACATTGCCACTCTTATGGTAGCACATTTGAATAATAATAATTTCTCAATAAATGTAAGTTTATCACCTTGAATGTTGGTTTCTTTTCCCCTATGCAGGACTCACCCTCTGCACCAGAGCCTGCCACGCTACTGTTTTTCACATGTTACAGAACATGTTTCCTCCAGCATGACAGCTACCGCTGTTTGTGTTTCAGGTCCAGAATCCTTACCTCTCTTCTGTGGTTGTTTCGCATACATGTCTTCTTCTTCCCAGCATTCCTTGCAGGAAGTGATGGAGAGTCCTTTCTAAGAACGTATCCAAAATGGATGTTCCCCTAGGCCTGCCTTCAAGTCACCACAATCCAAATGACAACGGAGAGGATCCTGGGATACCTCCCAGTCTGGAGGTTATTTAAGCAACAGTGGCTTAGAAGAAGGTGCGATGGAACGCTTTTGGAGATCTTTCATCATGTTCCTCGCTCCTTTCACTCCAGCCTTATCTGCTTCCATCTATTCTAGTTATTCCTGCTCAGCTTCTTCTGGTACCTCTGAACTGCAGAACTCCAATTCTCTTGGTATCCTGTTTATCATACTCCTTTTTTCAGTCCTACTACTGTCACCAGAAGGTTTTTTCCTTTTTGGGGGCTCATTCTGGAAAGCACCAGTTGCTCAGCGAGGTTTGTTCCCTTGGCAGCACTTTGGCTACTGGAAAGGGTTGCCCAACGCTTAATTTGTAAAGAAAAAAAAGTGCGAAGGTGCCCTTTAGAAGATGACTGCAGTTTGCACCACCTATTGCCCATGCCAGACTGCCAATGACAATACCAACACAACTATTAACCATCACACTAATACATGTGTGACAATTTTGCTGCCCATTGACAGTATTATTCAAAGCAACTTTCCCAGAAGGGGAGCTTTAGTGTGGTGCATGCATGCCAGGAGGACCCCGTTCCAGGCTCTGCACACAGACTTCCCTGCTGGGGAAGTTACTTTGAAGTGCGCTGTCAGGGGTTCAAGCAGTGCACTCACCTTAATGGATGTAGCATTGAGGTGAGTGTATTACCTAGCCCCTCACAGTGCATAGAAAAGCAAGTGTGCCTTTTAGTTTTTAATTTCACTTACAAAGCAATGGTTCAGGCTCAACTCCACATTGTGGGTGAGAAAAAAGTGGTAGAACTCTCACATTTCGCTTTGTGTGCAGGAATTTACCCACCTCCATTCACCACAAGCTAACATTGGTAGATAAACTACAACATCTGGTGCTGCTTATGTACTTAGGTTGCAAAAAGAACAATTGATGGACAGAATGCAGAACAATGTCATACATTCACCCCAGTTCAGAGATCTGGGCCTCAATCCATTGTTTTTGCTCACCATGCCATTCCAGTTTGGACCCAGCCATATGCAAATCAGTCTTGACCCTGCCCCCAATGGGAACAGTCCAGCCCGGACTGCCAGGCCAGGTCCTCCCTGGACTGAAAACAAACATCCTAGGACCGGTTTGGGAATTTCAGCCCTCATCAGCCAGGATAGCTTGATTCCAGTGGCATGGAGAGCACGGGACCCACTCGGGCTGACAAATTTAAAAAGAACAATTGATGGACAGAATGCAGAACAATGTCATACATTCATCCCAGTACAAAGATCCGGGACTAAATCCATAGTTTTTTTGCTCACCATGCCATTTCAGTTTGGACCTAGCCATATGCAAATCAGTCTTGACCCTGCGCCCAATGGGAACAGTCCTGCCCGAACTGCCAGGCCAGGTCCTCGCTGGACTGGAAACAAGCATCCTAGGACTGGTTTCGGGCTTTCCACCCTCATCAGCCAGGATAGCTTGACTCCAGTGGCATGGAGAGCACGGGCCCAGCATTTGGACATACCGTCCCACTGTGGAAATATGGATTTTTCTGATCAGTTATGTCCCCTATCTTGGACCCCAACGGTTTCATGTATGAATCACAAGTACATGTATGCTCCCTCCAGTTCCAGTTATGAAGACGCAAACACATGTGCGTCCACCGTCAACATGTCCTCTTTCAGATCCGCCATGAATAGGCCGGATATCCCATTCCTAAGTACAAAAGGCCACCGCCTTTATATGGTTTACTTATGCCATTTTACAGTCCAGGCAAGTAGGCCCTGATTCTGTCATCAAGCTTTTCTTGCTTTCTGCCTCTGAAGCTCCAGTCTGAGCCTGCATCTGTGACCATGAACTTTGTCTCATTCCCTGCGCGGCTCACGAAGCCTGACATCAGCCTGTTGCCTGCCAAGAAACTGTATTTCACCTTCGAAATTATCTGCTCCGTTCCCTGCCCAATGCATTCCTGTCTAGTAGTTTCAGTAAACATTCTTCCAGCTACCGAGCAAAGGCCCGGCTTCTCTGTCTTCATGCAAGTAATTCATAGCCCTGTTACTATGGAAGATTCCTGCCCTCGCATCTAGTGTAGACACTTAGACGCTTGTACACGCACTCACAGTCAGTATAGTCAGTATAGAATAAGATTCTACTCTAAGAGACCTCCCTTCTGGATAACATAGTTCTTTAAACATAGGATGTTAGATATGATTTGGGATTAGGTTGACTTGACCCTCCAGACTTCTGTCGCCACATGTGAAGCTAAATGTCAAGTCCCCTTCACCCCCTAGTTGCACGTCAATCACACGTCATACTGCTGCGCGCGCATCTCTGCCAAGTATTTCTGCTGACATTGCGAAATTATTTCATAGGTCCACCCATATGTGACATCATAACCAATGACGTTTTCCTTGTTACACCCAATTACGCCTCTTTCAGCTACGCATGTGAAATGTTATCTTTGCTATCAATTGTTACGCCTCTTGCATTGGCTTCACTGTAATGCCTATTGTATAAAAGTGAATAATTATCAATAATGTATGTACTTCACTTCCTGAACCTTCGTGGTGATGGAACCTGGAGCAACCGATTATAATCGACCATTGGAATAAAGCCCATTCCGAACCTCTAATACCACGGATTCTGCCTCTTATTTACTGAGCTATTTTATTATGTTTCTGTATCAAATTAAGTCCCGGTAATTAAATTATTTACCACAAGAATGGCGCCCGAATAGGGACACTTTCTCATCTCACGCGCCGGTGGTGCGTTGCAGGCCCGGTCTCCTGCCACAGCTGGACGGACAACAACGCGTACCAGCAGGATTTCCTGTATCTCCCTCCGGTCAAGCGGGGGCGACTGAGGCTGCGATCAACACCCAGACGAGGCGGTGAGAAGTGCGAAGTATCCCGACCAGAGCCTAGCTGAGAGAGCAAGATCCGAGGTATACAGAGGCCCACCAGTTTCCGAAAGTCCCGAGTCGAGTCCAGTTTCCGAAGTGTTCGAGTCGAGTCCAGTCCGGTTCAAGTTCAGTTCCGTTCCGAGGCCTTCCGTTTCCGAGCTACCCGGTGAGTACCATTACTGGGGAGGCGTTCTGGCGTGCACATAAGTTGTGCCGGTCCAGACGGGTTTGGGTACACAAATCCGGTCTGCACTGTTTCAGCAGTGTATCTGTACTGTTTAGCAGTATATCTAGTATATCTAGTATATAAATTCAGAATAATTCAGTTAATGCCGAGTATTATGTTCAGTAATTAAGTTTCCTTAGATCGTATCATCATTGTGCTCACTTAAATGTTAAATGTTAAATGTGTTAATACGTTCTGCATATTGTGGTATGAATGACTGTTCATTATCGTGTTTATTGTATTAAGTTTGTTCAAGATCAAGTATCAGATCAGTTCTCAATATGCCGCTCTTTTCGAAATTAAGACAGATCACAACTAGAAAAGGGGTACTCGAAGAAGCTGTTCCTATTCCTCCTAGGGACACTCCAGGGTACTTCATGTATCATAAACACGGCTTAGACGCTATATTATTTCTTGATTTATGGGTAGACTACACTAAGGAATTACCAGAAAGTCAGAGGTGGCCCGCGGCTGGGACCTGGGATGCAGAGTGCATCGTGAAAGTAGAGGAAGAATTATGGAAAAAGAAAGCTAGACAATCGCAGAAAGACGCCATTGAATTATGGCGTAAAGAATCGTATAGACGTACAGAAAAAGCACGTAGACAGGAAGAGAAGAGTAAAGAGAATTCAAATGAAGTCCGAGAAAATCTATTAATTGAAGAAGGTGCACGAGTGAAATCAGAACAAGTAGACAGACAAAGACATGCCCTTATGAAGGGTATGTATCCCCTTCTGGCCGAGGGATTACCTAAGGCTACTGCGGGGATACCAAAAGACTTGCCACCCCCATTATTTCCAATAAAGGTACATCCCAAGGGGCATCCTAGAACCGCAGAAGATGTTTTTCTTTCCTCATATTTAGATGACGCAGCTCCCGAGTACGCTAATTCCGCCCCACATAGACCACCTGCCAGGGAGGTTCAACACCGAGATCCAGTATCTGTATCTCTACAGCAACAAATTCCGACACAAGTTCCGGCAAGCACATCTGGTTCTACATCTGTTCCTACAGCTACTTCTATAGCTGTGTCTACACCTATAGTTGCTGTATCGCGTTCAACGAATCCTTTCACGCCCGATACCCCAGATGGGGCTACGGGAGGTGTTACCAACATTTTTTCTACGCCACCCAGAATAAATAAACTTACCTTTCAAGAATCTGTACATTCACGTACCCCCAAACTCATAAATGCCCGTACGCTTAAGGAACTTCTTATAGATTGTAGATATGACCCTGTGCCCGGAAAAGAGGACGAAATGACCCTGGCATCATTACGTATCAGACGAGCTGCGGTGTATTTAGGGAAGTTACCAGGAATGACTATGCATCTAGATAATATATACCATTTTGTCCAAACAGGGCGAGATTCTGAATGTATTAACAGAGCTATGGAATACCAGAAAGTGGAAATACAGGGGGAACTGTTACGTTTCCTCATAAATTGTGTGATCAGAAATCAAGACCGACCGGGGGTAGACCCGGAAGCAATGCAAATTCTTACCAGATGGAGCCAGAATATATCAGAAGGGAGACATGATAAGCAAAACTGTATAATAGCCATGTGCCGAAAGATTCGTAAAGAAATAGAACGCCTACACGAAGAGAGATTAGCGGTAGACCAGTTTGAACAAGATGAGGAGGAGGAAGGATCAGGACTGCCCACAGGACAGTCAGAAACCATAGCCTATGTAGGTAGAGGAAGATCTTGTAATAGTACTAGATGTCTTACTGACCCGATACGTCCGATATGTCTAGAAAATAACAGGAATTTTCAAACACCTATAATAAATATAAGGTCCCCCGAGCATTCGTTCCAAGCCGCTGACAAATTACTGCGAGAACGAAGGGGTTATCATTTTCTCGATTCTATGGATGAACAAGAATTAGCCAGGTCAGCCGTTCATTGGGTTGACAGTCCCGGAAAGTATGATGATGATACAGTAGCACACACATTTTTGAATCTCACCCCAGATGAACAGCGTTTAGTTGGGATTTATATGATTCAACAACTTCTTATACTATATAAAAGCCAACATTCAGATCCTGGTCCCTTACCTGATATATTGACTGAATTACTCACGAATAGATGGAGAGGTTCAGGTACTAAGCTAATTAAAGAAATACTAGAATCAAGAAAGCAGTACATTCTTTTTATATGCCCAGAACATGTCTCACTGCCCATCAAGGAAAGAACCACGTATTACATGGACAGACAGAATCCCTTACGAGAAGTACACCCAATAAAAGGCGAGGACAATGAGTTTAAACGTGTATTTGTATATACGCCCATATCGAAAATAGAATTGTTAGAAATGAAGAAAGTGGTACCCAGTCATGACAAAGACCCAGCGGGTTTCCACCGAGAAATTAAAGACATGTTACTCATGGGAGAGTATACCTATCCCGACATTATGACCATATTAAAGGTATTGATGCCTGCTGGCATTTATGAAAAACTCAAGGAAAAAGAGTGGGAGGTGGGAGACCAAAAGATAGACTGGACAGCATTAGAAAATGAAGAAAAGGCCCGAGGTCCAGGTTCGGGGCTTGGGGACAAAACTAAAGCACTACCAGGTTTACTAGTACAGGTACTGCCACGTTTATTAACCACGAAAAAGGAAGACTGGGGTGCAATTTCAGCCTGTAAACAAAAGCAAGATGAAGACACTAGTGATTTCTATGCACGATTTGAAAAATGTTTTGGTATAAATAGTGGCATAAAAGCAAGTAGCGAATCATACCCACATCTGTTTGTGACAAAATTAGTTGAAAATTCCTTGCCCCAAGTGAAGAATAGAGTATTAAAATTCGAGAGTACCTGGCAAGGTAACACCCCATCACAAATGTTACAAATGTTACAGTATCATCACAATAGAATTAGAGAGGAACAAGATCATGAACAAAGACGCATGAAAGACACAAAAATGAAAATGCTAGTCTCCCAGACAGTTCCAGCTGAAGGACATAAAAAGGGTACGACACATTCCGGTGATTCAGCAGGACCTGTAAAAGGGACATGCAACTATTGTAAACAGCCAGGACATTACATACACGATTGCCCAGTCCTGAAGCGTAATATCGCCACAGGTATTACAAAAGAAAGACCACGGCCACCTAGACAGGATCAGAATGAACAAGGAGCACCGCAGCATGCACAGTCCATGCCAGCTCCACAACAGTCTATACAGTTTGTGCCAGCCGCACCAGCGTTGCCTGCTGCTGCCACACAAACCACGACACGACAGCTGTACCAGACCGCACAGTATGACTATCCTGATTACCAACGATACGCATGAACCAGCCTAGAGAGGGAAGTTGACTTACCCCTTATCGAGGTCCCTGTAGACCAAGAAGGACCTTATGTACATAGTGAATTATTAGGCCAGGATAGAAAATTTTTACTAGATACAGGGGCAAGTCGAACAACTATAAAACGTAGTGAAGTTCCAGGGGCACCCCTCTCAGGCTCACAGAATATTTCCCTTGGTTTTTCAGGAAAACCTATTGTTAATGAAGTATCACAGCCTCTTCCACTTACGATAGGACCTTTGACCCGAACTACAGATTTATTGCTCACTAAATCCTGTCCAGAAAACTTGTTAGGTATAAAAACACTGAAAGCTCTAGGAGCTATAATATGTTGTTCTCCGGAAGGAGTAAGATTGTTTTTACGTGATTTTAAAGGTCACTATGTGTCTAGAGACATGGATCCCCGACTGCAGACTTTACCTACACATCTATGGGCACAAGGCCCTACTGATGTTGGTTGCATGAATATTACACCATATCGAGTTACACTAAAGGCAGGAGTGGTACTACCACGAATGCGACAATACAAGTTACCACCAGATGCTGTAGTGGCTTTACTGCAAATCATTGACGAGCTCATTGCCCAAGGAGTAGTTGTGGAAACAGACTCCAATGTATGTAATTCACCGATAATTCCGATTCTTAAACGAACAGATCCAAAGGCCCCGCCAGTAAATCGATTGGTTATTGATTTGCGCGAATTGAACAAATGCATTGTGCCACAATTTCCTGTGGTCCCAGATATCTCGTCATTACTGACAGCTATTGATTCCGAAGCAACATTCTTTACTGTAATTGATCTCAAAAATGCCTTTTTCAGCGTCCCAATAGATCCGGAAAGCCAATATTTGTTCGGATTTAGTTTAAATGGACGTAGCTTCAAATTCTCACGTGCACCTCAAGGATTTACAGAAAGCCCCAGCATCTATAGCCAAGCACTGAAACGAGAACTCGACAGTATCCACATGCCAGTTAACACTGCCTTGCTTCAATATGTCGATGATCTGCTGATCACCGCTAGAAGCGAACCCGAATGTGAGAAAGCATCACTGACAGTTTTACAATTTCTAGCCGAAAAGGGGCACAAGGTGTCCCCTTCTAAGCTGCAATTCTGTGTCCAGCGAGTTGTTTATCTTGGACACTCGCTGTCCAAGGAGGGAAGGCAGCTTACACCCGACCGCATTCAGTTAATAGCTAACATGCCAATACCCAAGACACAAAAGGAGGTACGGGCTTTCATAGGCCTCACTTCATATTGTAGGCAATGGATCCCTCAGTATGCATTTCTAGCAAAACCACTCATTCAGTTGACAACACAGGAGGCAGCCACATCGACTGTTCTCCCTTGGACTCAGGAACATACACAAGCTTTTGAAAGCTTAAAGAAAGCTTTATGTCAAGCACCGGTTTT
Organism: Triturus cristatus; assembly: GCF_964204655.1. Classification (NCBI taxonomy): domain Eukaryota; kingdom Metazoa; phylum Chordata; class Amphibia; order Caudata; family Salamandridae; genus Triturus; species Triturus cristatus. Next base: position 744,986,635 of record NC_140589.1, on the reverse strand, counting down.
AGCAACACCATGTTACAATAAACAGTTTACACTTTTTGTTACAGAACGCGAAGGTACTGCCTTGTCAGTACTCACACAGGAACAAGCAGGAGCACACAAACCATGTGCTTATTTTTCTAGTACATTAGATCCAGTAGCTCAGGCTTTGCCTGCATGCCTAAAATCAGTGGCAGCAACCGCTTTAGCAATCAGACAAAGCGATGCTATAGTGTTAGGACATCCATTGACAGTTCAAGTACCACATGCAGTAGAGGTTCTTTTGAATCGAACGCAAACACAACATTTAACTATAGCGCGACTTACAGGGTATGAATTAACATTGTTTCAGCCACATATAGAAATCAGACGTTGTAACACATTGAATCCTGCCACACTTTTACCTGTAATCGGAACAGACCCACTAGCCCATGACTGTATTGAAGTTATTACAATCACGACGAAACCCAGACAAGACTTAACCGATGTCCCATTGTCAGACCCAGACCTGACGTTGTATGTAGATGGTTCATGTATGAGAAAAGGTACAGGAGAACTAGTGGCCGCTTACGCAGTCACAACAGACACTGAAATCATTGAAACAAATTGCATAAATACCTTGTCCGCTCAAGCAGCAGAGCTCGTCGCTCTGACACAAGCCTGTATTCAAGCCACAAATAAAAAAGTCAACATATACACTGATTCACGTTATGCATTCGGAGTTGTACATGACTTCGGCGTGCTGTGGCGAGAGAGAGGTTATTTAACTTCTCACGGTGCCCACATTCAGCACGGACCCCTCATTCATGCCTTATTAGATGCAATACATCTACCCACTGCAATATCAATTATGAAATGTAAAGCTCATACGAAAGTTACTGATATCATTTCTCAAGGCAATAATTTAGCTGACAGAACAGCTAAACAGACGGCTCAAACTCAAACATCCGACATGACAAAGACAATAGTCCCGACGCCAACACATTGTATGACGATTAAAGATCCCGCTCTTGACGTAATTGACATACAGACACATGCTACACCAGAGGAAATAAAGAAATGGACTGAATTAGGAGGGATTCAAACGGACCAAGGATGGATGACGAAGGAAAAATCTGTGTGGTTCCTTCCTGATTCAATGGTCCAAGTTATAATTAATACTGTACATAGTCCAGCACATCTAGGAGAAAAAGCTATGCTAGATAGCATTCAACACATTTGGTTCAATAAACATTTACGAGCAGCAGCCAAACAAAAAGTTCGTACCTGTATGATCTGTTGTCAGTTCAACCCAGGAAAAAGCGTTCCCGTAGAACAGGGTGGATTTCAGCCTCCTGATCACCCTTTTGAAGTCCTTCAGATGGATTATATCCAGATGGAACGATGTCGAGGATTCAAATATGTTCTCGTAGTTGTCTGTGCTCTGTCCCGTTGGACAGAGGCATACCCGGTTTCAGATTACACGGCCCCGACTACTGCCAAACAGTTGGTTCGAGAATTCTTCCCACGATACGGTTTACCACGTGCTGTCTACTCAGATAACGGCCAGCCGTTCTCATCCGAATTAATGAAACACGTTTCACTTTTGTTAGGCTATCAGTGGAAATTCCACTGTGTCCGACACCCCGAGGCAGCAGGTCTCGTAGAAAGACATAATCAGATTCTGAAAATCAGATTGTCCAAGATATGCAGAGAAAAAGGTGTCGACTGGGTAGTAGCCTTACCAGTTGCACTCTTTTACATGAGAATGGTAGCACACTCTCGAACAGGGCTATCCCCGTATGAGGTGATCTTTGGCAGACCACCAAATATGTGGGGGACGCCTATACCACGTAAAATAACTGATATTGACTGTAATATGCTGACAGATTATTTGGCTTCCTTGATGTCTGCACTACAATCTTGTCGTTCACAGGTAGCTGCAGCTTTTCCTGACAACACTGAGGTGAAACCCCATGACGTAATTCCGGGGGATCTCGTTTTAGTGAGGAACTTTGATCGAAAGACTCAGCTAGATCCTAGGTGGAAGTCACCGAAATTGGTCTTGCTCACCACAAGGACAGCCGTGAAGATCGAGGGCAGAAAAGGCTGGATTCATTCAAGTCATATCAAGAAATTTCATGGACTACCAGCGGATGTGAATACCACACCTCGTGTGTCTTCACCCATTGACTCAAAACTTCCTTTTGTTGAAAAGAGTAATTCCGAACTTTATAAACTAAAACTCAGGTCCAATCAGTCAAGCAATTTGATTGTTTAAGTCCTCTCCGAGGTGAAGCGGTTGAATTGTCTCTGACATGTATCCCTTGGACCTGAATAGAGAATGCACCCGAAAAATGTTGAAACGACAGGCGTACTGTAAATCACTGCGTAGTCATTGTACAGTGACGTTATTAATTTTGTTTTCCTTAAGTCTTTTAATAATTACTGCAAGTATATTGTTGCATATATATTATCCTATTTTTAGACACGTTTATAATGTTACTGCTGAACATTCTTTTAGTGAATTACCTCCGCTTGAGTTGTCTTATAGATTTGCGCAACGCAATAACACGTTTATTAGTATGTTACATCATTCCCATCAGGTTAGCAATGCTACAAATTGTTGGATATGTGGCCGACTCCCTCCCTATCAGAATTATAAAGGAATTCTACCTCTCTTTCCATACCCGTTCACACACAACGGCTCCTGTGGAGCATGGTTTAGCTTAATCAATTCCCTAGATTCGAATTCTGCAGTTTATCAAGATAACTGGGTATGGGGAAATTTGAATTTAGTTTTACTTAAGGTCTGCTATCCTAACAAGGAGGGATTTCCCCATAGAACAGGAACTGATCTAGAAAATGAAGTGTATGGATTAGGTAATTTTACGCTTAATCTTATGATCCTAAATGTCGAATCCGAAGCTACTCCAATTTTGCCTGCTATGTCAATATTTCCAGTAAAAGGTGAATTATGTGTAAGAAAGAATGGTTCCATACATATGGGCCATAGTAGATGCACCACTGTAGTAAAATTTAGTGATCAAGGCAAGTCTACATTTAGAGCTTCCCGCCATTCCTATTTCATATGTGGTCAGACGGCCTATGTACGTTTGCCTCTAGATTGGGATGGTACCTGCTACATTGGATTTCTTTTGCCACCTGTTTTCCTAGCTCCTCCTGATTATCACAGAAATACTCATTTAGTACACAATAGAGAAAGGAGAGATCTCCCAATTGTCGATTACACTGAAACAGCATGGGAAAAATACACAGATTTCAATAAAGGTCTCTTTCCCTATATAGGTACCGTTACTAATAGTAAGCTGATACGTAGATTAACCAGAACCCTTGAAGCAGTAGTGAACGAAACTATTTCCGCCTTAGGCAATTTAACAGAAGAACAGTCTGCTATGCGGATTGTTGTGCTTCAAAATCGTCTTGTCCTTGACGTCATCCTGGCCGATAGGGGCGGAGCTTGTAGGGTCATCGGATCAAGTTGTTGCATTTTCATACCAGAAAATTCGCCCTCTGTATATAAAGCCATAACTCGCCTTCATAAGATTGTAAGCCAGATACACCAGAACCCAGGCACCTGGACTTGGTCCGGTTGGTTTTGGAGTGTATTATCTACCTTTGGATGGAAGGTCCTATCCTTCCTAGGTATTGGCTTTCTCATACTATTCAGTTGCTGTCTATGCCTACAATGTGGACCAGCGATTTGTGGTCTGTGTGCCACATCGTGCGTCCCATCACCAAGATTTCATTCGTCCCAGAAGAAAAAAGAAGAACAAATGATGCTATATGAACAGATCAATGGATTGATGAAGATTGATATCTCTTGACGGGCAAGTAGGGGACAAGGAGGGAATGTGGAAATATGGATTTTTCTGATCAGTTATGTCCCCTATCTTGGACCCCAACGGTTTCATGTATGAATCACAAGTACATGTATGCTCCCTCCAGTTCCAGTTATGAAGACGCAAACACATGTGCGTCCACCGTCAACATGTCCTCTTTCAGATCCGCCATGAATAGGCCGGATATCCCATTCCTAAGTACAAAAGGCCACCGCCTTTATATGGTTTACTTATGCCATTTTACAGTCCAGGCAAGTAGGCCCTGATTCTGTCATCAAGCTTTTCTTGCTTTCTGCCTCTGAAGCTCCAGTCTGAGCCTGCATCTGTGACTATGAACTTTGTCTCATTCCCTGCGCGGCTCACGAAGCCTGACATCAGCCTGTTGCCTGCCAAGAAACTGTATTTCACCTTCGAAATTATCTGCTCCGTTCCCTGCCCAATGCATTCCTGTCTAGTAGTTTCAGTAAACATTCTTCCAGCTACCGAGCAAAGGCCCGGCTTCTCTGTCTTCATGCAAGTAATTCATAGCCCTGTTACTATGGAAGATTCCTGCCCTCGCATCTAGTGTAGACACTTAGACGCTTGTACACGCACTCACAGTCAGTATAGTCAGTATAGAATAAGATTCTACTCTAAGAGACCTCCCTTCTGGATAACATAGTTCTTTAAACATAGGATGTTAGATATGATTTGGGATTAGGTTGACTTGACCCTCCAGACTTCTGTCGCCACATGTGGAGCTAAATGTCAAGTCCCCTTCACCCCCTAGTTGCACGTCAATCACACGTCATACTGCTGCGCGCGCATCTTTGCCAAGTATTTCTGCTGACATTGCGAAATTATTTCATAGGTCCACCCATATGTGACATCATAACCAATGACGTTTTCCTTGTTACACCCAATTACGCCTCTTTCAGCTACGCATGTGAAATGTTATCTTTGCTATCAATTGTTACGCCTCTTGCATTGGCTTCACTGTAATGCCTATTGTATAAAAGTGAATAATTATCAATAATGTATGTACTTCACTTCCTGAACCTTCGTGGTGATGGAACCTGGAGCAACCGATTATAATCGACCATTGGAATAAAGCCCATTCCGAACCTCTAATACCACGGATTTTGCCTCTTATTTACTGAGCTATTTTATTATGTTTCTGTATCAAATTAAGTCCCGGTAATTAAATTATTTACCACACCACTCGGGGTGACAAATGCAAAAAGAACAATTGATGGATAGAATGCAGAACAATGTCATACATTCACCCCAGTACAGAGATCTGGGCCTAAATCCATCGTTTTTTTGCTCAGCATGCCATTCCAGTTTGGACTCAGCCATAAGCAAATCAATCTTGACCCTGCGCCCAATGGGAACAGTCCAGCCTGAACTAGTAGGCCAGGTCCTCCCTGGACTGGAAACAAGTGTACTAGGACCAGTTTCGGGCTTTCAGCCCTCATCAGCCAGGATAGCTTGACTCCAGTGGCATGGAGAGCACGGGCCCAACATCTGGACATACCGTCCCATTCGGGGTGACAAATGCAAAAAGAACAATTGATGGGCAGAATACAGAACAAGGTCATACATTCACCCCAGTACAGAGATCTGGGCCTAAATCCATCGTTTGTTTTCCTCACCATGCCATTCCAGTTTGGACCCAGCCATATGCAAATCAGTCTTGACCCGGCGCCCAATGGGAATAGTCCAGCCCAACTGCCAGGCCAGGTCATCCCTGGACTGTAAACAAGCATCCTAGGACAATTTTGGGGCTTTCAGCCCTTACAGCCAGGATATCGTGACTCCAGTGGCATGGAGAGCACGGGCCCAACATTTGGACATACTGTCCCACTCGGGGTGACAAATGCAAAAAGAACAATTGATGGATAGAATGCAGAACAATGTCATACATTCATCCCAGTACAGAGATCTGGGCCTAAATCCATTGTTTTTCCCTCACCATGCCATTCCAGTTTGGACCCAGCCATATGCCAATCAGTCTTGACCCTGCACCCATTGGGAATAGTCCAGCCCGAACTGCCAGGCCAGGTCCTCCCTGGACTGGAAATAAGCATCCTAGGACCGGTTTCAGGCTTTCAACCCTCATCAGCCAGGATAGTTTGTCTCCAGTGGCATGGAGAGCACGGGACCCACGTCTGGGCATACCTACCCCACTCGGGTTCACAAATGCAAAAATTAACAATTGAGGGGCAGAATGCAGAACAATATCATACATTCCCCCAGTACAGAGATCTGGGCCTAAATCCATCGTTTTTTTGCTCACCATGCCGTTCCAGTTTGAACCCAACCATATGCAAATCAGTCTTGACCCTGTGCCTCATGAGAACAGTCCAGACCAAACTCCCAAACCAGGTCATCCCTGGATTGGAAACAAGCATCCTAGGACCGGTTTCGGGGTTTCTCCCCTCTTCAGCCAGGATAGCTTGATTCCAGTGGCATGGAGAGCACGGGACCCACGTCTGGGCCGGGGTGACAAAAGCAAAAACAACAGTTGATGGACAGAATGCAGAACAATATCATACATTCACCCCAGTACAGAGATCTGGGCCTTTTTCCATCGTTTTTTTGCTCACCATGCCGTTCCAGTTTGAACCCAGCCATATGCAAATCAGTCTTGACCCTGTACCTCATGGGAACAGTCCAGCCAGAACTCCCAAGCCAGGTCATCCCTGGATTGGAAACAAGCATCCTAGGACCGGTTTCGGAGTTTCTCCCCGCTTCAGCCAGGATAGCTTGATTCCAGTGGTACGGAGAGCACATGACCCACGTCTGGGCATTCCCTTCCCACTCGGGGAGACAAATGCAAAAACAACAGTTTATAGACAGAATGCAGAACAATAGCATACATTCACCCCAGTACAGAGATATGGGCCTAAATCCATCGTTTTTTTGCTCACCATGCCGTTCCAGTTTGAAACCAGCCATATGCAAATCAGTCTTGATTCCGGTCCAGGGAAGACATGGCTTCTTAGTTTGGGCTGCACTGTTCCCATGAGGCACATGGTCAAACTGATTTGCATATGGCTATGTCTGAACTGGGGTGGGAGAGTGAGCTAAAGAATGATGATGGATTTACCCAGATCAGTTGACTGGGGGTGAGTGTTTGCATGGCTTCAAATTCTCTGTCCATCACCCTCTTTGGTTTTGCTTTGTTTGCCCCAAGTTGGCAGGGTATGCCCAGACGTGGGTCCCTTGCTCACTTTGCCACTGGATTCAAGATAGCCTGGCTGATGAGGGCTATGAACCCGAACCCGGTCCCAGGATGCTTGTTTCCGGTCCAGGGAAGACATGGCTTGGCAATTCAGGCTGCTCTGTTCCCATGATGCACAGGGTCAGACTGATTTGCATATGGCCATGTCTGAACTGGGGTGGCGGAGTGAGCTAAAGAATGATGCTGGATTAAACCCAGATCAGTTGACTGGGGGTGAGTGTTTGCATGGCTTCAAACGCTCTGTCCATCAACCCCTTTGGTTTTGCTTTGTTCGTCCTAAGTCGGCAGGGCATGCCCAGACGTGGGTCTCTTGCTCACTTTGCCACTGGATTCAAGATAGCCTGGCTGATGAGGGTTATGAACCCGAAACCGGTCCCAGGATGATTGTTTCGGTCCAGGGAAGACATGGCTTGGCAGTTCGGGCTGGACTGTTCCCATGAGGCACAGGGCCAGACTGAATTGCATATGGCCATGTCTGAACTGGGGTGGTGGAGTGAGCTAAAGAATGATGATGGATTAAACCCAGATCAGTTGACTGGGGGTGAGTGTTTGCATGGCTTCAAACGCTCCATCCATCATCCCCTTTGCTTTGCTTTGTTTGCCCTAAGTTGACAGGGTATGCCCAGACGTGGGTCCCTTGCTCACTTTGCCACAGGATTCAAGATAGCCTGGCTGATGAGGGTTATGAACCCGAACCTGAAACCGGTCCCCTGGATGCTTGTTTCTGGTCCTTGTAAGACATGGCTTGGCAGTTCGGGCTAGACTGTTCCCATGAGGCACAGGGTCAGACTGATTTGCATATGGCCATGTCTGAATTGGGGGTGCAGAGTGAGCTAAAGAATGATGCTGGATTAAACCCAGATCAGTTGACTGGGGTTGAGTGTTTGGATGGCTTCAAATGCTCCGTCCATCATCCCCTTTGGTTTTGATTTGTTTGTCCTAAGTTGGCAGAGTATGCCCAGACGTGGGTTCCTTGCTCACTTTGCACTGGATTCAAGATAGCCTGGCTGATGAGGGTTATGAACCCGAAACCGGTCCCAGGATGCTTGTTTCTGGTCCATTGAAGACATGGCTTGGCAGTTCGGGCTGGACTGTTCCCATGAGGCACAGGGTCAGACTGATTTGCATATGGCCATGTCTGAACTGGTGTGGCGGAGTGAGCTAAAGAATGATGATGGATTAAACCCAGATCAGTTGACTGGGATGAGTGTTTGCATGGCTTCAAACGCTCCGTCCATCACCCCCTTTGGTGTTGCTCTATTTTACAATACTTCAGGGCTGGGCACCCTCGCTTCTCGACACTCACCCTCAGTGGACCTGTCGCCCCCTTCTTTAGTAGCTCTATATGCGGTATACAGCACCCAAAAGTTCTTAGGCATATTGCTGGGAGGGAAGCGGTCACTATAGTACTCCGTTTGGGTGCAGCAAAACAGCATATCATTCGCCCATTGAGCAGTCGTGGGAAGTGGTCCTTTCGACCAACAAATCGCCACTCTGTGCTTGGCCATCAGCAGTCCCATGCCCACTAATCTACGTATCCCTGTAGGCACAGGTTAAGAGTAGCCCAGCAGAGCCGGCTCCGGCACCAGCTCCTGCCATCGCAGCCATCTCAGAGAAGACACGTTCCCAAAACTTCACGATCCCCAGGCAGAACCACGCCAGATGCATGAAGCCAGCCACCTGTTCGCTGCAACGCTCGCATCTCGATTCATCCCTCAGGCCATATCTGCAGAGCCTTTCCGGGGTATAATAAACCCTATTGAGATAATTAAAGTGAATCAGCCGGTGCCTACCATTGAGGGAAACGCATTTCGTACTGGTGCAATAGTATGTCCACATTGCGTCGTCTATTTCCCTATTTAGATCCCTTTGCCATGCCAAGCGGGCATTGGTAAAATAGTTCACCCTATAGGACATGGTGAGTTTATAGATTTTAGACACTAATCTCGTCAGTACGTCAGTTTTTATAACAAAAGAAAGGCACGCAGTTCCGGTGGTTCCGCTAGGTCACCCCCCAAGAACTGTTGTAATGCATGCCTGGTTCTGTGAAATTGGAATTTAGGAGAGTGGGCGTTGCATCCCCTACTTCCAAGTGTTCCCAGTTTGTCGCTGTGCCTCCCTCAAACAAGTTACCTATAGTACTGACCTCTATGGAGTTAAGCGCACAAACTACACACCCATCTCTACACGGAGGCAACCAGTGTCACCACTCTGGTGGGGCTAGTGGAGAGTACAGAATAGCCCCTGCCTGTAACTTTAAGAGGTGGTGCTATGCGTGGGTCATCGCGTTGATGGAGTATAATATTCCAGTCCTACGATCTGGGGGCAAAAAGAGCAGTATGGGTAAGTGTCGGGGGGAAGCCACCGCTCGCTCAATGTGCAGGTGGGGGGTGTCCAGCGGGCCGTGTATCTAGTGATAAGCATGTGCACTTTGCGCTGCCCTATAGTATAAGTCTAAATCAGGTGCCCCCAGTCCTCCCATGTGATAAGGTAACGTGAGAATTTGCCATTTAACCCTCGTTTGTTTGCCTGCCCATGCCAGCTTAACCATAAATGTTGTGAGCCTCTTAAAAGATACACTTGGGAGAACCATTGGGATGTTTGTAAAAAGAAACAGAAAGCGAGGGAGTATCACCATTTTCATTATAGAGATTCTGCCTAGAAGGGATAATGGTAATCGGATCCAGCTTTCCACCTCATCCTCTAATTTACTAACCAGCACACCATAATTTTCCCTAAAGACGACGTCCGTGTCCGAATGCACCAGAATTCCAAGGTATCGTACCGAGTCCGTCGTCCACTGCAACGGGTAGTCAGGTTCAAACTGAGTCGTGGCCGGGGTAAGAGGAAATACGATGGACTTCGACCAGTTAACCCACAGTCCTGATATCCCTCCAAAACGTACTATTTCTCGCAGTACAGATGAGAGATGACGTTCGGGGTCGCGAATGTATAGGAGCGTGTCATCCGCGTAAGTCAAAACTATAAGTGTCAACATTAAGTAAAGAGAGAGGTCGATATGACGAACACTCCTCTGGGGGTTTACCCGGCTTCAGGACAGATACGATAATCGTCTCTCTCATTGAAGGCGGCATCGTACCCAATTCACACATATTATCGAATAACGTAGCTAAGTGCAATAGCAACAGGTCTAAGTATGCCTTATAGAAGGCAACAGTCAGACCGTCTGCTCCCGGGGCACTGCCTGGTTTCATACTGGCAAGTGCCATAAGTATTTCGGGGCATATCATCAAGGACCGGCGATAATTATCGCTAAGCGCACTTAGCGCTAGGATAATTATCGCCGGGTAACGTGGAATTTTATCGCTGAGATAGCGTGCTATTAGCAACGCTTATCTCAAAAGCGATAAAATTCCAAGCGCTAACTGCCAAATGTGAGATTATCGCTGGAAATCCAGCCATAATCTCACAAAGTTTGGCGATAGCTTGATGATAGGGCAAGGCATACTTAGCCATGATATCCACCTTACATAGGATATCATGGCTAAGTCAGTCTTGAAGCAGGCGTAAGGAAAGTAGCGATAACAGAGGTTATCGCTACTTTGCTTGTCAATCTGCAGGTTAGCATGCCCATTGATAATTGGAGAAATGTCTCTTAGCGACATTTCTTCAGTTATGTCAGGGCAGGAACGCCCACTTTGCATCTCATTAGAGATGCAAAGCTGGGTGTTCAGTAATTAGGCGCTAATGCAAGGATTCACGCGATAGCGTGACCTTGCTGATAAGGCGATAAGACGCAAAAGCGGCGATAATTTTATATTGCCTCCTTGATGATATGCCCCTTCATCTTTCTCCAAAGGGCACATCAGGAATTCACGATGTGTGTTTGTCAGCCTGGGCAGCTTAATATGTGTGAAATAGTCCAAAATGTCCTCCTCCGTACCGGAACTACGTGTAGCATATAGCTGGGCCAATACCATACCCGGTCGCTCGCCCTACCCGTAGTGGCGAGCAGTAGCATATTTACAGAGATGTTTAATTTCAGCATCAGCGGTATCATGGAACTCCTCTAGCTGGGCCTTGAATTCTCTCAATACCTCGTCATCAGCGCAAATATGAAGGCGCGCCTCCAGGATGGATAATGCTGCTTCCAAATCTGCGAGCCTCTTATGCAGCGTCCTAAGGACCCCTGAGTGTTTGAACATGGTAACTCTGCGAATATAAACTTTGAATGCTACCCACACCACCTGAAAGCTCTCCACCGAACCCACATTTTTATCAAAGAGTGTGTCAATCGCTTCAGCTAGCTCCGCCTTAAATACAGCATCTAGCAGAGAGTACGGAGGGGAACCTCCAAGTGAAGGGGGGATAGTTTTCTGGGGGACATCTAAAACTAATAAAACAGGGCAATGGCCTGAAAGTGTACAGGGCAGCACCTCGCATGTCCGCGTGTGGTTATAAAGCTGTCCGGAAACTAACCAGTAATCTATGCGTGTATGTAGATCATGGTATGCTGAATAATGCGTATATCCCCCTTTGTCTGGGAATCTCTGCCTCCATACATGATATCTGTCTTGTCAGGTATTCCAGAACCTTACGTAGTTTCCTTTCGTCATTAAGACCCCTCACGTTCCATGTGAGAACAGGTAATTTACTCTGCGCTGCAGCCTTATGGAAAGAACTATCAACTGTGCCGTAATCATGTGTTACCGGTCTATTTGCGTCTGCGTGGACCTCCACTCGTGGGATCTTTCAGAGGAGAGTGTAAGTCTGTTGCAACCCAATGCCCACTAATTCACAGTGTCTGCACAATTCGTTTAGCAGTTGTACATGTTGTTCAATTGCCCATGGGGGGCCGTCTATCTAGATCCACACACCATGCTCTCCAAGTACTACGAGCTTGTCTCCAACGCCACCGGGGCTGCCGATCGTCACCAACTGCACCCTCTTCTTGTGATGTTTCTCGGGTGTACAAGCGGGGTGCCGCGCCAAGCGTCTTCCCCTCTGGGGAGACGGGACTCCACCAGACAGCCACCACCCACTTTCCCCCTCCGGTGAAGACTATGCAGTTGGGGAGGTCCGTCACTTCCACGATCAAAATGGCGGGTCGCGCCTGTCCCATCACGCAGCACCAAGTGCCCCAAGTTTTAGGCTGTCAGACTTCCAGAAGGCATCTCTCACCTCACTCCAGCTGTGCCCAGGAGGGTCCATGCAAGTGCTTCTCTCCGCTCTGATGCCACGTTACAAATGGCCACTACTTCCCTCTGTACTATTCAGCAGCAGCGTCGCCATTTTCTGCCGCTCCCTGCCCGGGCCCATGCTATCCAGGCACCCAGCCAGTTCGCCTGCTTTGGGTGTCTTCTGCCAGTTCACTGCATGCGGGGGGGTCACTGCCCAGGACCAGCGCTCCGCTGATGGTACACTGACCTGTCCAGCCGGTACTAGGGTGCAGATCTTCGCCACACCACAGAGCGCCAGACCGCCACAGCTCTCTACTGCAGCTCGGGGATCCCGGCCTGTACCTGGCACGCACCGGCCAAGACCTCTCACTCCGCCGTCCGGGTAGATGCAGGAGTCAGAGTCAGCGTGCTCTGTTCTGGAGCTCCTCCAGTGCCGAATTCAGCCCCAGCGAAGCCGATAGCGCTCTTCAGATGCCGGATAATTTCAGGATAGGTAGATGGTCGTACGGAGCTTCTCGCTTAAGCGGCCATCTTCTTCGCGAGCAAGCTCAATACCATGTGATTAGTGATCTGCTCAATGTTACACTCAAGGTATGTATTGTCTTAGAATCATTGCTTGATATATAGTTTTAGAATTATCTCTCAGGGTGGGCATTCATCCGTGTATTTCATAATTCTTTATTTATGTTGTAGGTTACCTTCTCCGGCTTTTGGTAAAAGAGATAATGTTTGTGTGTCCTAATGAAAGTGATCAGTTTTATGCTGTTTGATGCTTTGGACAAGCCCTCCGAAAGAAAACAGCAGTTAGCATTCTGTGTGTTTTAAAGAGAGGGTATCTATATCAAAAGATCTCTAGCTTTCCCAGTGGTTTTGTTTTTTTGTTAAGGTAGTATGCATTAGTATGACTGATGAGGAGTGTTGTGTGTGTGGGGTGTATATAGTTTTATGGTAACGTTTTTTTATAGGAGAACTGAAAACGTCACTTAGTATAGCGTATTAATATTGCACAATAAGTGATATATCATTTTGTAAATTGATTAATCGATGAACTTCATATATTTTTACCTTAATGACTATGTTGACATAAAGAAAGGATAAAAGTAAATGACTATAATCAGAATGCTATTATGTTTATAATTGGGTCCCACCCTGGGTATATTATTAAGGGCTGGATTACAAGTCTGCGGTCGTGGGGGCATAGCGGTGGCGGTCCCCTGAACACCCTATAATGATTCAGTCGGTCGGATGGCCACAGCCTCGCCGCAGCTGCCAGGGAAACGCCGTTCCCTGGAGGTGTTGCGGCGGTCAGGAGGCTGCAATATGGTTGGACTGAGCATATTACGAGTTTCCTCTCTGCGGGCCGTGTCATGGAGATTCTTACTGAATGAACACCTTGGCAAAGAGGAAACAAAGGGGGCCTTGCAGGGCCCCCTGTGCCTTCTCCACATGTGGATGCACACAGGGAGGCACAACATGTGCCCCCCATGTGCATGCACACCAGTTCCTGCACGGCATGGGCTTTTTAGACCATGCCGTGCAGCACCTGTTGTTGGCATTCCCATTGCGGTGCCCATTTACAGGGCACCGCCGTGGTAACGTCAAAAACAAAGCCCACCAGACAGGAGGAAACTCCTAATCCAGTGGTCGGTCTGACCACAGCTTTGGTAATGCAGCAGTGGAGCAGGCCCGGCGCTGCACCGCCAAAGTAGTTATCAGGCCCTAAGCGTTGATTTGCGAAAAAGAAATTGAGGTCAGGCAGGTTCATCTTTGATTATATTTTTGACATAACCCCTTTCACAATACCGGTTAGTAGAGATGTGGTACCCCTTAGATTTGATATCCACCATTTGGTTACTCCAGTATGTGTGCCTGATCATTGATTGTTAGACATTTTTATGCCACTTTCAAACACCTTCTTCCAGGATTGTATTGTGATCCTTTAGGATCCTACATTTACATTGGCTAATTTTTTCTTTGTTAACAAATATATTTCTGGTTATTAAACTGTGCTTATTGACTGGATTTAGTCATTTTTAGGCCATGGATATTACCATTTTTAACAATTTACTTTATTTTCGCCAACTCAGGCTTCTATAGAGATCTCACAGGCACTGGAAGGACAACACTTATTTATGTCCTATTTTCTATAGTTTATTTTTAACATGTTCTACCGCATGGATTTTGCCCCCGGACCATGGTTATTATTATTTTTAATGAAGGTATTCAATTTTGCCAGCCTCCCAGTGACTCCATTAGGATTACATGCATTTATTTTCCATTTTGTAGATTTATTTCTGTTGGAAGGCGGACCCCGAGGAGTCGGCGAGACCACCAAGGGGGGCCCTCACACTGTACGAAGTAGCCGAGCGCTGCCGAGAAGTCTCCTGAGAGATCCTTCTCCTATCACGTACTAGCACAGTAACACCACCACACAGGACTCAAGGAGATTTTCTCAAGACAAGCAATTCTTTATCAGCAATAAAAAGGTTACGAGGTCAATATTTACACGAAGGGATCGAGGGATCCACCAAAAGTCTCAGTGTCTCTTTGGGAGGGTAGGCGTAGCGGGACAGTCTTTGGCAGGAGTGCGGTACGAGGGTACCTGGGGCCCAGTTCTTATCCTCAAGCTGGAGGACCTCCGGATCTCGGAGGGGTCGAGCCGCGACGGCGTCAGCAGGGCTCCGGCGTACAGTTCGTGGAGATCCAATCAGCAGGGCTCTCAAGATGGTTTCTGCTCAGCTCGAGCCGCGACGTCGTCAGCAGGGCTCCGAGGGAGGTTTCAGCGAGGTTGGGCCGCGACAGCGTCAGCAGGGCTCCGATGTTCCAGGTGGCTTCAAAGTGTTCATAAGAAGGAGCCGCGACGCAGTCTGCAGGGCTCGTGATGGTTCCGACAAGAGTTCTTCTCCGTAGGGTCAGCCGCGATTCAATCAGCAGGGCTCTCGACTCCGGGATACAACTGCCGATCTGTGGCGGGGTCGCCCCAGATATAGGTCTGGAGCCCTTTGATGTCCGGACCCAGGTGCCCGGGGGGGGCGGAGAGGCCGGGTGGAGGTGGCCAGACGCCCAGCAGGAGAGGCGCCAGGCCCAAGGGAGTTGCAGGGCGATCAGACCTCGAGAGGGGAGGACAGTTGGGGGTCCCATCGATACTGCCCTCCGCCGGGGGCGATGAATGGTTCCTGCGGCACCCCCTGGCCAGTTCGTGGTGCCCCGATGTCGGGGCTTCGCTGGGGTCGAGGCCGGGTTGAGCGGGGTCGCGCTGGCTGGCGCACAGAGTCACGTGGATGCCAACAAGATGGCGGAGCCACGAGAGGTACGCGACCTCGTGCAGCTCAGGATGAAGGGCCTCGGTGCAGTTCAGAAGGGTGGCCCGTGAAGGCCGGGGCGGGGAACGGGCACAATCCCCGGGGGTAAGGACCACGCCACGAGGCCGGGTCCAACAATTTCCTCATGTTCTGCCAAGTGGATTGTACTGCTTGGGACATGATTATCTTACTTTTAATTCGCTTTTAATTAATTGAATTTCTTTTTGCCAGTTTCCCATGGGTGTATGTCCCCTGGGCTCTAAGGGGACTCTAGGGCCCAGATTTACAAACTGTCACACAACGCAGCGCAGCACCCAAAGTTTCTGTGCTGCGATGTGTGACTGGGAGAGAGAAGGAAAGCGCCATATCTACAGAGATATGACACTACCCTCTCTCTCCCTCATGCCGATGCACAGGCTGCTGAGCACTACGCACACACCTTTGCACCATAGTGCAAAGTTGTTGTGTGAGTCTAGCATAGGTTTTGTACTGATAGAGTATCCTTGCAGTACAAAATATATGTTTGGAGTAACTTTAAACGTTTTCCCTCTTTGCATGTGTGCTGTACAGTGCAGCACTCATGCCAAGTAGAAAAAATTAAATGAAATATAGTCTTTTCTTCTTTTTAACGCCTGTTGTCAAGTCGCGTTTATTTTTGGCACAAAACCCTGTCTCCTACTGGCAGTAGAGAGGGTTTTGCAACAGGAACGCCCCTGTACCACCGCTAGAACGCCCCTGGACACAGAGAAATGCAAAACAGCGCTTTGCGCTGGTTTGCTCTACTTTTTCTTACAAACCAACACAACTACCAATTTTCGTTGCTTTGTAAGTCCCAAAAAGGATTTTGCTTTGGGTCTGCATTAAAAAGTAACACAAACCTGCTGCAAAACCTTCATAAATCTGGGCCAGCGTATTTATTATTTAACTTTCAGTGATTTTTGTCTTAGCAGTCTCCGGTTTAATAAAACAATTAGTTTACATATTGTTATATTATTGTTATGATGACTTGTATTTAACCCCTTCGGTGCTCATGACGGAACGGTTCCGTCATGAGCCACGGTTGAGCTGTGCTCATGACGGAACCGTTCCGTCATGACCCCGCCCGCGCAAGATTCCGTCAGCACAGCGGCGGAATCTGCGCAGCATGGAAGGGGTTAAGTGACTAGAATGGTCATGGTTGATTGTCTTCCTTTTTATTTTCATTGCCTGTAGGTGGATGAGACTGAGAAGACTGAGGTAGGGAAATGTCTGTGACTTACCTGACACCAGAGCCTAGAGAAGTCTCTGCTAAGTGCTCCTGCTCGTACTGACTAACAAGAAGTGAAGAAGATGAAACATAAGTAACAAGCTCCTGTCATGAAAGTGGCCAGCGAGGAGAAGAAGTCTGTTGCAACTACTAGCATCAAGCTTTCTTCCTTTTTCTGCCGAGGTGTGTAACATCGCAACTAATACAACAATTGCCAGTACTGACATACACTCACAAACTCACTTATATCCGTGATCACACAACTGAATTATTGTAATCACCATTTATTTGAACAATTATTTTGATAATTACTTGCATAATCAATTAGACAAAATATGAAACAATTTCTTATATATATATACATATACAGCACGAACATTATCAACATAATCAATACAATCCATATAAGACAAAAACATAAACAACTATGTGAATCACACAAAAATACGGTATTCAGAAAATTGTTCTGATTTTTTTTGTTGCCCTTTAGGAGCTTGGTTTATTTTTATCATTAGTCATAGCTCCTAACTCAATTGGCTGTTACCAAACACTTTGCCACTGGATTCAAGCAAGCCTGGCTGAAGACGGCTGAAATGCCAGAAACCTTGTTTCCGGTCCAGGGAAGGCATGGCTTGGCAGTTCGGGCTGGACTGTTCCCATGAGGCACAGGGTCAGACTGATTTGCATATGGCCATGTCTGAACTGGGGTAGCAGAGTGGGCTAAAGAACGGTGATGGATTAAACCCAGATCAGTTGACTGGGGGTGAGTGCTTGCAATGTTCAACACTCCGTCCATCGTTTCCTTTGGTTTTGCTTTGTTCGCCATAAGTTGGCAGGGTATGCTCAGACATTGAGTCCCTTGCTCACTTTGCCACTGGATTCAAGCAAGCCTGGCTGAAGACGGCTGAAATGCCAGAAACCAGTCCTAGGAAGCTTGTTTCCGGTCCAGGGAAGGCATGGTTTGGCAGTTCGGGCTGGACTGTTCCCATGAGGCACAGGGTCAGACTGATTTGCATATGGCCATGTCTGAACTGGGGTGGCAGAGTGGGCTAAAGAACGGTGATGGATTAAACCCAGATCTGTTGACTGGGTGTGAGTGTTTGATTGGTTCTGATGCTCCGTCCATCACCACCTCCTTTTGCACCGCTTTGTTCGCCATAAGTTGGCAGGGTATGCTCAGACATTGAGTCCCTTGCTCACTTTGCCACTGGATTCAAGCAAGCCTGGCTGAAGACGGCTGAAATGCCAGAAACCAGTACTAGGAAGCTTGTTTTCGGTCCAGGGAAGGCATGGCTTGACAGTTTGGGCCGGACTGTTCCCATGAGGCACAGGGTCAGACTGATTTGCATATGACCATGACTGAACTGGGGTGGCAGAGTGGGCTAAAGAACGGTGATGGATCAAACCCAGATCTGTTGACTGGGTGTGAGTGTTTGATTGGTTCTGATGCTCCGTCCATCACCACCCCCTTTTGTTACCAAACAGTGCCTATCGAGAACTCAGGGAGAATTTACTGCTCATGTAGCATTACAACCAATTGCATCACTGAGCTCGATAGTAGTTATTTGAAATGCGGTTGTTCGGTGAAACTACTGTTGACGCTTTTAGAACCCTTATCTCATTATAGGTTCTCCTCAGGACTCAGAACTTATGAGCACTGCAAAAAATTATGAAAAAAACAACCGAATTGACATTTTATACACATACCATTACATGTATTGCCACATACTGTGCCACCACACACATCATGTTACCTCTTGCGCTTAGATTCATTCACATACCGACATCTATGGCAGGACAAAACATCACTCTGGATAACTCCTACAACAAAAACAATGCTACCCGATTAATCTAAACCGGTTCTTAACTAACCAATTGAAAAATCAGTACACAACAAATCCGGAGCATCCACAGAATTCGAGGGAGGCTTTATTTTGCTTTCAAACAGAAAAGGAGATAGTCTTACTGTTGTTGCGTCCTGCTATATCAACCAAACAACACCGCTTGTTATTTTAACTTCCCGAACCCAAAAACATTCTTCCCAATGTTGCAATTAACCACTGCCGCCCTCTATACAAGTTGTCTAACAGTTGCTACTCTGCCAGTTGGATGCTATATAACCCACTCAAGTTATTTGAAAAGGCACACATGTGATGCAGCGGTAATTTCACGGTAATTTCTCAATGCAAAACCTCATTTACCTCTAATTTACCGCTGTAAAGGTACTGGACCCTTGCCACTGTATATTACCTTCAGGAGACTTTACATAAACATGAAAAATCAAAATCAATAACATTTAAGCCAATAAAGAGAGTTGTGAGTATTTTTAAAGGGTTTTATTTTCTGGTTAAAAGTTAAAGTTTTCTGACCCGTTATTCATATAGTCCAATATCAATCAGGTTACAGAATTGAAAATAGGAAAAATAGAATTAAGACAAGCATATTATAGGTTGCATACAGGAGGGAAAAACCCCTAATTCTATGTCAGTCAGAACTCTTTAAAGAGTTTCAGGAAAAATATAATTCAAGAGTGAGTTTGCAAGGCTAATCAATAATTAATAATTGGCAAAAAAATCTCCCATAAAGAGAAATAAATGCATAAGATGAAGAACATCTTTTCAAAAACTATTTAGTTAGTCAAAGCATAAACTTAGAGTTTTAGCATATAAATCTAAACCGTTTCCATCAGCTGCTGTCTCTGCCCTGGTCTTGTTCATCTACGTCTCTGTGCATCGCAGAGAGAGGCTGCTCCTGAAAAGGCCCCTCCTTCACAGACCACAGAGGAATGTGATCTGACTTGCCAAAAATATGACGTGCAAAGACTCTCTGAAAAATATGAGCAAAGGCCCCCCACCTTCCTCTGTCTCTCCTCAGGCGCAATCTCCTCCCAGGCTGCACCCGCGACGTTCACGTGCCTAACCCATATAATGTTGGGCCTCATCTTCACCCTTAAGCTTCTAAAGCCATATAGCCATATAGCCTCTAAAATTAACACGCCTCCAAAGAGGTCATTATTTATACTCTAATTCTTGGCTGACTACACTAATAATGTTGCAGTTTTCAGTAAAGCTTGCACCATGATTGGTTAGCATAGATATAGGTATATAGAAGTATGCTGTTCCTCAGGAAGTGACACGAAAAAGGCCTATAATGATATGTAAGTCAGTAAGGTCAGGAGGAGTTTCCTCCTTCAGGAAAAAGACCCTCACACATCCAGCAAACTAGATGTCATGCTTCATCATCAGGTCTGCTCCAAATCGGGGCGGCGCTGCAATCCCCGATCGGCGACCGTTGTGGCGCCTTTTGATGGAGATCTTTATTCCTTATATGCCGGTTGGTGTAGTGCGGGTGAGGGCCCTAAATGTAGTGTGTACTAGTGGATTTTTAAAATAAGTAGTGGAGGCCCTAAATAACAACAGTTTAATAAAGGAGGTCCCACTCTTAATTAAAAACAAAAAGATGCGTAACCCTGCAGTAAAGGTGTCTGGTTTACGCTACAATGGTCAACATGTTTCTTGCATCGGTTGGGTTAACCGCAATTCATCAGGACAACAAAGGAAGTTCACACACTTACTGGTAGTGATAGCAGCTACTACAGCACTTACCACTTTTACAGCACCCTAATAAGTGGTTACTTATGTCGAAAAAATTCAAAAGCACCTGTAAGGAGAAAACAAAGAACAGGCACACAACTAAAAACATATCTCCAACAGATTCTTAGTAATCAGCCCTATATGCTGCGAGCACAAAAAGTGGTGTCGTGCAGCACTCGTGGTATAATGAAATTCAGTAGTCATAAGAAGGTGCTATAAGTGTTGCACAATAACTACCCCGCGTTTTGCCTTTAAACGCACCACAAACCTAAAGGAGAGACTCATACACACAAGACCCAAACAATCCAAGGGCACCGAACAGTCTACTTTATGGAGTCTTCCCCCTGTAATGGGCCACTACCCCTGTGGCTCTTGCGTATTTTGCCCGTTGACTAAAATCACGAAGAATATCAATTTTCCCAATGGGTTCACCTGGGAGTGCAGGACACATACCAACTGTAATACCCCGAACTGCATCTATTTAATCTCCTGTCCATGTAACCTCATCTACATAGGGATGACGAAAAGACCAGTTAAGACGAGAATTATCGAACATCGGAGTTACTTCCGGTGTAACAAAATAAATACTAAAATGACGACACACTTCAATGAAAAACAACACTCCCCTGACTCATTACATTGGATAGTCCTCCAGTCCTTCAAAAACATCAACAAAGCCAAATTATTTCTGTTGGAACAGAGGTGGGTGATGAGATTATCCACACACAGGGAAGGGTTGAATGAGGAAATCCCATGGAGCAGTCTTTTGAATCTCTGAGCTCCGGACCAACATTGATCTCCAGGTTTGCATGACAGTGTAACCTTTTGTTAACTACACACCTGTTTAGCAGGAGCGGCACCTTACCTTAGTGGGTGCTTTTGTGCAGGGCTCTGCTCGTGATACATAGATGGGGGGGATCCTGAGGGTGGCACGATGTTCTGTGCCCACCCTCGGCTGGTCCGTGTTGCAGCTATTTACAACCCTCCATTCTGTAGTCGACCTGATTTTCCTTGGTTCCACCTATAGCCTGATACCATTGGTCTCATTCCATTCTACACGTTACGTTCACATAACGTAGACGTTCCCGGAAGTGAGGCTTGCACTCTAGCTTCTTCATCGGGAGTGTAGCTCGCGCGCTAGCTCTTCACCAGAGAGGAACAGCCATTGACACATTACGTTCAGTAGACGTACACGTTTCCGGAAGAGAGGCTCGCACTTTAGCTTCTTCACCGGAAGTGAAGCTCGCGCTCTACTCCTTCATCAGAGGAGATGAACAGTCACCGACACTGATTGGCTCTTTATTTTAATTTATACTGCCCGTCCGCTTTGGCTATGTCTCCCGAGTCGGCGTGGACGCAGGGTAGGATTCTACGTGTCCCATATTGAGGATACATGTAAGTAACCTGTTAAACTCTGGTAAGCCTCTGCTATGAGAGTTGACCATTATGGTTACTCTACCACTGTTTTAACAGGGATATCGATTCTGGACCCTTATGACTGAATCTTACTAAGAGCTCCTGCCTTTTAACACCTCGCGGTCGATTCGGCCATTTACAAATGTTTGCGAGACCAACGCTGCTGTTTTCCTTTTTATACCATAACAGAACACTGCACTACTCAGTGTTATAATCCAGCGCCAACTCGTTGAAACCCTTGATACACCACTATGGGGTGAGTCGAATAGTGAGCTGTGCTGACGTGACCACTAAATGCTTTTAATGTTTGCCACCTTTAAGTGTCTCCTTTGATGCGATGTGGTGTTTCCTGAATAATAGAACACATGTGGTTTCTACAGTGTTTTTCTACAGTGTTTTTCGTTGTTTTATCTGTTTCCTCCCCTTCTTCAATCACTATCAAGTGCGTGTGCAACACTTATAGCACCTTCTTATCACTACTGAATTTCATTATACCACGAGTGCTGCACGACACCACTTTTTGTGCTCGCAGCATATAAGGCTGATTACTAAGAATCTGTTGGAGATATGTTTTTAGTTGTGTGCCTGTTCTTTGTTTTCTCCTTACAGGTGCTTTTGAATTTTTTCGACATAAGTAACCACTTATTAGGGTGCTGTAAAAGTGGTAAGTGCTGTAGTAGCTGCTATCACTACCAGTAAGTGTGTGAACTTCCTTTGTGGTCCTGATGAATTGCGGTTAACCCAACCGATGCAAGAAACATGTTGACCATTGTAGCGTAAACCAGACACCTTTACTGCAGGGTTACGCATCTTTTTGTTTTTAATTAAGAGTGGGACCTCCTTTATTAAACTGTTGTTATTTAGGGCCTCCACTACTTATTTTAAAAATCCACTAGTACACACTACATTTAGGGCCCTCACCCGCACTACACCAACCGGCATATAAGGAATAAAGATCTCCATCAAAAGGCGCCACAACGGTCGCCGATCGGGGATTGCAGCGCCGCCCCGATTTGGAGCAGACCTGATGATGAAGCATGACATCTAGTTTGCTGGATGTGTGAGGGTCTTTTTCCTGAAGGAGGAAACTCCTCCTGACCTTACTGACTTACATATCGTGTCACTTCCTGAGGAACAGCATACTTCTATATACCTATATTTATGATTGGGCTGCGTGCGCTGGACCTGTTCAAAATAGCCCGACGTTCCTTCTCCTTTTTGTAATATGGTTAGCATAGATGACATGAGGGTCTCTCCATCCTTTTCTCATTGCAAATACGGTTTTATCAAAAGAAGCGTAAAAAATTAATACAATTATATGTTTTAGCAACATTTACTAGGAAAAAATGTTTCAGTCCATTTCCTCCTTCCTGTCACATCGCACGCAGGATAAACACATTCCACAAACACTGGTACATTGGCAGGATAACAAGAATTTACAGTTCACAGTGGCCTTGACCAGGTCTTCACTTGAGGCACATGGCAGTATGTAGCTGGTTCTGCGCATGTGTTTCTCATTCAATACAATTCACATCCTTGCTGGATTCACAGGCAGCCATTTTATCTTGGGCCCAAAAACAAAACAAACACAAAAAAGAGTATTAATTTACGAAATAAAAACCCATTCTGTTTACCTCCCCCATACTAATACCTTGTATTATTTATTACCTAGCAAAAGCTATTAGTTTAAAGCAGCTTTTCTATTATTTGTGCACAACATGCAAAAATGTGCAATGTACAACATAGCATAAAACATGCACCAGTGCAAATTTTCAAAGCGCAAGCAGGTAATACATATTCATAAGAAGCTCTGATGTTTTAGGTAGCTTTACATGTAAAATGCGTTTTGCCCCGCGTGTAGTGTTGGTGCATGGTTAATTAATACACATTATAAGAAGATGTGTTATGAACTGAATAAGTATTGTCTAAAAATGCAACAAAGCCAAAGTCTCTTAAAACAGGAACAGGGAGTGTAGATTATAGGGGAAAGGAGCTGGGAAGAGAGAACAGATTCCATTTTATCTTCAAAACTAAAAAGGAAAACTGCAATCACGAATTTCTCTACACTGCAAAAACACATGTTAATTCAGCACAAGCATTTCAGACTGAAAGCATTTACCAGGCCTCGTTTCATGTCTTTCACTTTGACTGCAGCAAAAGTGCCACTTTTAATAAGCATTTGACTACGCCTCATTTCATGTTTCATGTTCCATGTGTTTTTCACTTGCACCAAAATCTGCGTGCCAATTTAAATGCAGTCTGAAACACAAAACTAAAGCAATGCTTGAATCTAGATGAAATCTGAGCTACATCACATGCGGTTGTATTTACAAAACCTTTCACTGAACCTGGAATGTTGAGAACAACTTCCGTGACTTAATTTAAAGTCCTCCTCTCACTCCTCGATCGTGCTCCCCTACTGGTGCTGCCACGTCATGCAGCTGTCTGCTTACAACATGGTTTGTTGCGAACAACCACTTTTCAATGTTCACAGTTCTGATAGGCTGGTTGCCCAAAAAATAGGGGTGTGGTCACTCGTCTGGAAGATTAAAGTTTCAGAAAACTGAAAAATCACAGTTCCTGTGCCTCGGTGCAATGCAGGCATTTCTTTGTTATAACAACTTGTGCACTGTAGATTAAAATATGTTAAAAATGCAAACGGTGAACCTCGCTGGTATCACCAAGTGTTTTTTAGCTAATGTATTGCATTTTAGGAATAATAGTGAAGTCATTGGCTACGTTGATGCCATTGAAAAGAATTATGAATATTAAAAATTCGGGAGTTCCGACATTTCATTTAACCCATCGATTGCTGTATTAAAAAGGACAATTAAATTAGCTTCTCTTTGAACCAACCACTTTTCCAAATCTCCACCTCGAGGGTCTAGACAAATGACTGAAAGCACAGTCCAACATAAATCATTCTCTGAGTATTGTTGAGTCATCCAGTGGTTCACCAGTGGGGCTGTAGACACTTTTGTCCGTATCCTAGATTTGTTTGAATTATCCTTTGCCGCACTTCTTGATTTGTTTTACCAATGTACAATTTGTCACAAGGACTAATGACCCCGTATACAAAATTTCTAGTTTTACAATTAGTAAAGATTTTGTGCTTCCAAACTACATTCTTGTGTCTAAACTCAGATCCCTCAAGCGTCAGATTGCAACAAGTGCAAATTCCAAATTTGTAGTGTCCTTCCAATGGGACCAGGTTCCAAACCTATCTCAAAGTGCTTTTGACTAAAAGTAGCTGAGTGTATGCACGGACAACTTGACTCCATATGCTATGCTCTTTTTTGAGTGCAAAAAATGGTCTCATTAATGACTGATCCAATTTAGAAATCAGATGCAAAACGTTGATTCTAAAACCAGGCGTTCACGTCTTGGGCCATCCTATTTGATCAAACGCACTTCCCGCGGAGTACACCAAGCCCGCTTCATTGAATGCTTTAACAGTTTTTTGGGGTATCCACGATCCTTCAACTTTTCAATCAGATTATTAGCATGGAAAAAAAATCTGGTTTACCTAAACAGTTCTGCCTGATCCTTAGAAATTGTCCAAATGGCAAATTATAATAAAGGCTCAGAGGATGATAACTTAAATAATGTAAAGCCTTTTTTCAATCAGTAGGCTTGGAGTGCAATGTAGTCCTATGTTGTCCATTTGTTACAACTTCCGCATCCAAAAACGTAATTCTGTAGGAATCATTATGCAAACAGAAGTTGAAGTCAGGTGTCCTATCATTCAACCAGCACAAAAATTGGCTTAATGATTCTTCATATCCTTTCCATACATAGAAAATGTCATTGATGCATCTTACCCATGTGGATGTTGGAAGAGATTGTTCTGATAGACAAAATGTCCTTCAAATGTGGCCATGTACAGCATGGCTAGCTCCAGAGCAAAGGGAAAACCAATGGCAGTCCCTTTACTTGGAAGAAAAAATCCTCACCGAATTTAAAATAATTATTTTTCAATACAAATCTGGTCAAAACAATGATATACTAAGTTGGAATCTGGTGTGGTCTAGGTCTGGTATCCGAAAAAGCTTCTATTTTCTCCAGTCCATCTTCAAGGGGATCTGAGTATACAATGAAACCACAACTAACGTGACAAGTCTCTGATTATGAGAACAAAAGTCCAGACCTTACACCTTGTTAATGAAGTCCATACTACCTGTCAAGTAAGAGGGACCTTGTTTTAATAAAGGCTTTAAAAAGCGTCTACATACTTGGAGATGGGTTCCAGCATGGAATCACATCCAGATACTATGAGACGTCCGGGGGGTTGTCTGATTTTTATGCAATATAGGAAGTACATAAGGTACCGGTATACCTGGATTACCTTTTTTTAAATCTATGTATTCTTTAGGCCCAATGAGGCCTTGGTCAAAGCATTGTTTTAGTATTTCCGCGATCTCTCCAGGATATCCTTTGTAGGATCTCCTGTAGTGAAGATTGCTATCTATATACGTACAATGCTAAGTTAGCACAACCGCGTTAGATGTTAGAAAGCCATCTTGCCGCTTTTGCTGCTTTTGCACACAACACTGTAGTCACATGTTATTAATTGAGAAATGCTTGCTCGACTTTGCTTCACATGAGAACGGTCTGTTGTTCACATCGCTAACAGTGAGCAGCGACCTTGGTCTGCACATTGTGTAAAGAAACAGTCTGGGTCGCTAGACGGTGCATGTTGTTGGGTTCAGGTTGATCGGCCCACTATTTAGCCATAACACGCACGCAGCTGCAAATACCTGAAAGTCAAGTGCTTTTAATATTGAAGGCTACATGTTTTAGACACACACGGAAGAAGAGCTTTCCCAGGAGCAGAGTCTAAGCTGATCCTGTGATGTGATTCCACTAAGCTGATCTTTACGGTATGGGGTTCCCCATTCAAGCCTAGAGATCTTTTATTAGTCTAATAATAATAATATTAGTTTACTAGCAAAAGGAAGGTGGCTGTCATCCACTGTCATTTTATTATGATTACTCCTTTCATTCTCTATGGTATTGTAACTATGCTGATGGTTTTGATCTCAATCATTTGTCTGCTTATGTTAGCCGAAGTACTGCATCTTAGGACACGAGGTTTATAAAATAAACTCTTTAAACTTTACTGTGTCTCTGTTTATTCTGTTGTGGACTGATATGAGAATAATTACGAACAGGTATTTCTGATTCCCATCATTCCTGAGAATACCCTAAGTCGCTTGTTCTGGGTTGTCTATACATTGGGACCGCCGAGATAAAACTCGGATAACGAATGGGACACTGATGCTGGTCGGATAAGGGGTTCTTGGTTCTGAGGTGAGTTTTTGGTACACCACAATTCACTGAGGTCCTGGTTTCCTGTGCATAGTTCTGTGCATAAGCAGAATCCCTGCAACATGGTGCACCTAACGTTTGGTTGATTGATTTGAAACGCCTTAGTAGTGCTTATATTAGTCCACAACACCCTCACTCTGGTTTCCGGTTAACGGGAGTGACGGTTTAACCTACCTGTGTTTCGACTAATGGGTTCTTTCAAGCTTGATCATTAAAAAGGTTATTTTTCACTGAACCCCAGTGCTACTGCTGATACCGTTGTTACTCTTTAGTGTGTCCCTATGGCGGTTGATATAGCCGCACATAGTCGTACACCTCTGCGCCGTCATTTGACGACGTGTGGGGTGCCGGATGATGAGATGGCTGTTATTTTTGTGGTGAGCGCTGATGCGTCTTACCCATATGAGTTGTTTTACTCTTGGGTGACTTTTCCGGCGGTGGATGTGGATGATGATACGTTTCATTCTTTTACTCCCACGCAGCTATAAAATAAACTCTTTAAACTTTACTGTGTCTCTGTTTATTCTGTTGTGGACTGATATGAGAATAATTACGAACAGGTATTTCTGATTCCCA
Organism: Triturus cristatus; assembly: GCF_964204655.1. Lineage (NCBI taxonomy): Eukaryota > Metazoa > Chordata > Amphibia > Caudata > Salamandridae > Triturus > Triturus cristatus. Next base: position 744,958,989 of record NC_140589.1, on the reverse strand, counting down.
CCATTCCTGAGAATATCCTAAGTCGCTTGTTCTGGGTTGTCTATACATTGGGACCGCCGAGATAAAACTCGGATAACGAATGGGACACTGATGCTGGTCGGATAAGGGGTTCTTGGTTCTGAGGTGAGTTTTTGGTACACCACAATTCACTGAGGTCCTGGTTTCCTGTGCATAGTTCTGTGCATAAGCAGAATCCCTGCAACATGGTGCACCTAACGTTTGGTTGATTGATTTGAAACGCCTTAGTAGTGCTTATATTAGTCCACAACACCCTCACTCTGGTTTCCGGTTAACGGGAGTGACGGTTTAACCTACCTGTGTTTCGACTAATGGGTTCTTTCAAGCTTGATCATTAAAAAGGTTATTTTTCACTGAACCCCAGTGCTACTGTTGATACCGTTGTTACTCTTTAGTGTGTCCCTATGGCGGTTGATATAGCCGCACATAGTCGTACACCTCTGCGCCATCATTTGACGACGTGTGGGGTGCCGGATGATGAGATTGCTGTTATTTTTGTGGTGAGCGCTGATGCGTCTTACCCATATGAGTTGTTTTACTCTTGGGTGACTTTTCCGGCGGTGGATGTGGATGATGATACGTTTCATTCTTTTACTCCCACACAGCTACCTGCGGTCTATACACCGTATAGGACCCAAGAAATTCCTATCTCTGCCTGGCAGCATACCATTTGGTTTAATGGCACCCTTCCCCATGCGGTTGCACCGGCTAGAATGGGCCCGTTGTCTATTGCAGGGGCCACATGGCCGGTGCTAGCCGGATTTACGTCTCATCCCCGCTATCTCACGGTGGCGGTGGCTGAGCTGCGGGTACTACACACAGCCCTGATTACAGTTCATAGGGCTTTAGTGCAGTACATGTCACGCAACGTGCAGGTGGGGGCACCTGATGTTGCGGGACAACCAACGGACCACCATGCGGTGGTTATTAGTCCTGTTATGGCTAATTCGGTGATGGGCAAGCGCCCCCAAAATAAGGATGATTTTCCTTATTGGCTTGCTGAGAAATTTGACCAACTGGAGGCGGTTTTTCCGCATACCACTCCTGTGGAGAAACACAGGATTTTCACCATTAGTTTGCCGAAAGACTTGGTCCCAGATATGGCCGATTGCACAAACTGGGGCAAGGTCTTTGCCGCGACCTACTCGAAGTGCTTCGGCACTCCGTCTATGTCTGTACTACCCTCCGTCATTAAACGTGTTCAAGAGAATCACGGAGCGGAGGCTGCTGTTGAATTAGGAAGGAGGCTTGTCGGAGTGTTTGATGTGGTGGCTTCCATGGTAATGGGCAACCTCAAAGGCGATGCCATGCAGTTCCAAGTAGCTAATAAGCTGGACCGCGTGGATGAACTCGACAGGCCTAAGGAGTTTGCTAAAATAATTGCGCAAGCCTATAGGACCGTGGGCCGTAGTGCCTTGGGTGTTAAACCAACTGTGGTAGTTCCTGATATAGTACAGCAAACTAAGGTGAGCTCGTCTACTAAAGACGAATGCCCAAATTTTCCTAAACAAAGTTGGCGAGCATAGAAACAGGGGAAGCAGCAACAGAAACAGGGGTCTCGTCCTGCCTCGCCCGTTCAGTCATCTAGCGAACGCACATATGATCTGCGCGATCGATCTCGTATTAAGTCACCTGATAGATTTCAGGTTTCTGAACAACGGTCTCCTCGTTCTTCACAGGAAACATCGGCTTCACAATCCAGGGGCGGAGACCGTGGGAAAGGAAGGGGTGCCCAAAGTCGTGAGCAACCCCGTCAGACTGACGGCAAAGGCAAGCAGGACGAGTCTGCATGTCAACGACCTCCGTTTCAGAAGAAGAAAGTTGCTGCGCTAACAGCGAGGTATGCCACAGATGGTGCGGACACAGCTTCAGAACCTGACATGGGCACTAACGCTGCTCGACAGCGCAGCGGAAGTTACAGTAGTGCGACAAGCACTGCGTCCATATCTGGTGGCGACAGCAACTGATACATTCATAACTGTAGAAACTGCTGACACTAGAGTGGCTCCCCCTGACAAACTATATAATATAGTCCTTTTAATTGAAGGTGACATACAACGCACGATTAAAGGGATTTTTGGGGATAATCTGACCTCTTCCTATGATATTCTATTGGCAGAGGCTGATTGGCACCCAGCTTTCGTTTTAGATGCTCCTAGAGGGGAGGAGGTGATCCTCCCGTTCTTTGCGCACACAGTGCCAAAGGACCAAGCTAAGAAGTTCGCCGAGGAGTGGGCTCTGGTGCTTGCACCTACGTTGTATCGTAATCAGGTAGGCTGGGATAAATTGTCCCCCAGCCATGAAATTCCATTGCGGTCCACGCCCCAGCCACAACCCCAATATCCCATGCGTCACGAAGTAAGACCTCACGTCACGGCTATCCTTGAACAATTGGAATATCAAGGTGTAATTGAAACATGTGTGTCACCAATGAATAATCCTTTATTCACTGTGACGAAGCCTGACGGGTCGTACCGCCTGGTTTTGGATTACCGGCATTTAAACTCTCATTGCCGGACATGCGCAGTACAGAATACCCACAGTTCGGCTCTCTCGATAGTCTCGTGAGTAAACGGTTTAAAACCACACTTGACATTTCCAACGGCTTTTACAGCCATAACCTGTCCTCTCTTAGTAGTGAGTGGACGGCATTTACCTCGGGTGGCAAACAAAAACATTTCAAAAGATTACCGATGGGCTATAAAAACAGCCCTGGTGTCTTTGCCGCTCGTGTAGTCTCTCTGTTAGAGAGCATAGACCCTGATGCGTACTCGTATGTGGATGATATTTATCTCACAGATGACGAGTTGTGGCTGCATCTGTGTCACGTTGATCGCATCATTGTTTTGTTTGCAGACTTCGGTTACAAATTCAACTTTGCAAAGTCTCACATTGCGGAATATACAGTGTTGTTTTTGAGATACGAACTCAACAATGAAGGTCGAGGATTGGCTCCGCACTTCCTAGAGAAATGCGCATGCCTACGTACTCCTACGACACTGAAGAAATTCCAATCTCTGCTGGGCTTTCTGAATTTCGGTCGAACGTACATTCCTGATTATGCCCAGCGTATCAAGCCGCTTTATGCCTTGGTACAACCTACTTTTTCTAAATCATGTTGGCTGCCGGAGTATTCAGCTATATTGCAATCGTTGCAAGCTGACCTTCTTGCTTCAAAATACTTACTGACACGTGATAACCACACTAACCTGGTCATAAGAATTGTGCCAGGCGCAGTGGGTTTCACATACTTAACGTTCAATGAGGGCGACACCGTCCCCATTGCCTACAAATCACACCTGTACACTTCGGCTGAACTGCGATTTTCCGCTGTCGAGAAAGTTCTGACGGCAGTGCAGATGGCGATTCTGAAAGAACGAGCGCTATCGCAAGGTAAACGCATGTTGGTGGTAACACCATATCCTGCCCTTGAGGCGGTGACGGAAGCAAGTGTACCTAATTCTAAGGCTTTGCATCCAAGGTGGATACAATGGGCCACTTCCTTGACATCGCCCGATGTCACATATATCTTTGTCGCTGCTCTACAGACTCAGGAGTTCTTACAGTATGAATTCGTTCATCCAGCTCCTCTGTCCTTGCGCCCACTCGAGGATTACCGTTGTGTCGTTTACACAAACGGTTCTGCGCAACCGGCTACTGGATCGAAGCATGCCTACTCAGCGGCCTGCGCAATTGTGGTCGGTACTTTCGTGAATGGTGAATTCCAATCCGATGTCGTGCATACGCAGTCATTGGGTGATCGTACCGCACAGTTGGCGGAGCTTCGTGCTCTGGTGCTTGCACTGGAGTTTGCTGATCCTCGAGTCACCACTCTTATAGTGAGTGACTCATTTTATTGTGTACAATCTTACAACGACAATCTACATTTTTGGTCACAAAATGACTATCGTGGTTCCAAAGGTAGCACAATTAAGCATAAAACGCTTTGGGTTCGAGTGGCAGACCTTAAAGAACATCTGCTTCTCGTGAATGTAATTCACACTCTTGGTCACCAACGAGTTGGTGTCCATGCTGTCGGCAACAGCCTAGCTCATGAGGCATTAAAAACAGCAGTGGCGACATACTTAGTAGCAGCAGTTACAAGATCACAAAGTAAGACTGATGATGACATCTTGGCAGCTATTGCTGCTACAGAGAGTGGAACAAAATATCCAAGAGGTTTCCCTTCTCGTTACCATTATCGCTTAAGTCCTGATAACGTCCCATAAGTGAGGATTAACGACGTTGGTGACAGATTGATTCCCAACGCGGACTGCGGACCATCTTTGAAATTAGCGGCTCACGAGGGCATGGCGTCAGCGCATGCCGGTGTTGCAGCTACTGTATCTCTGTTACAACGACGTTATTGGTGGTGCGGTTTATATAAACAAGCTTGTGCTTATGTTCTTAATTGTGACAATTGCCAGCAGATAAAACCTTCAACTGCGGCGCGGCCACCACAAACTCAGTTGTACATATCTAATAAACCACTGGGGTGTGTTTATTTAGATCATTGCGGTCCATTTACCTCTGATACTGCGTACAAATACATCTTCGTAGCAGTGGATTCGTGCACACGTTTTCTGTGGGTGTGTCCATAAAGGAGTGCTGATGCCCGTACTGTCATCAAGGATTTGCGTGTCTTTGTTGGAAGTTTTGCATGTGGTACCTTTCATTCTGATCAGGGCCCTGCGTTCGCCTCTAAGGCGTACAAAGAAGCCATGAGAAATTTGGGGGCCCAAGTCAAATTTTCGTCTCCATACCGACCTGAGGGTAATAGTGTGGTGGAGCGAATGAACCGTGACTTAAAGCAATCTTTGACAGCCAGGGTTTTAGGTACTGTCCAGAACTGGCTAGCCCACTTGTATGATGTGCAACGTGCACTTAATAATCTCCCTAGAAGGTCCCTGGGTGGGCGGACACCATACATGATGCTCTTTGGCATACGAATGTTTTTCCCGGACCTTGATGGCCTAGACATGGCGGCGTCGGCCGCACCCTTTGACGTAGATGATCACTGTGCTGTATTGCAGAATCTTCAAGAAGCCAGAGACAGTCTAGCGAAGGAACACGTATCCTCCACATCAGATGCTGCGCTTCAGATTCCGGTAGTCGGCTGGCTACCTCGAGTTGGTGATCTGGTCCGTGAGAAGGTGGAGAACAAGAAGGAGTTCAGCCCCTCTTATCGTGCACCAGTTCCGGTGCTTGGAGTACAGGGTACACGTACAGTCATTTTACCCCCACTTCCTGGTCGCAAGGATAACAGGTACATCTCTATTGACAATGTCAAGGTACAGCGAGTGGCCGATTCTTCTTAGTATGACACCAGCGGTTTATTGCCCTTCGATGCTGAGAAATTCTGTTGTGGCCCCAGCTTCTACCACCTTGCCTGATGTTGCCGTTGAGATGCATACAGTTACTGGTCCTTTATTGCCACCGACAGCTGGTGGTCTACCTGAAGATATTGAGTATGCTTATCCTGCGGATGTCCCGTTGCCTGTTTTACAATCAACCACAGTTACCCAGTCGCGCTACTCCTTTGACACTAATTCAATGACTTCCATTGCCCCATCAAAAGTTTCGATTTTTGTTGCCTGGTTCAAAAGACATTTTTAATTCCCCCTTGGACTTACATTTGGCTGGTGCTCCTATGTATTTTTTTGTTTATGTCCATTGGTTGTTTGGTAGTGTTTTTTAGACTTATAAATGGACACTACCTGAAAGAAAGATCTACAATTAGACTAATTGATGGAACTTTGGCCCCCCACTCCTCATCCCATATTATGAAAAGGGACCAGACTTTTGTGAACATTTCTGCCTGGCCTGTACTGGGTGGGATTGCTTGGGATGCTGTAAAATTTCAAATTCATGGCCCCACTGAAGTAATCAATGTGCCAAATGTATTTCGTGTTTCTATGGGTGATGTAGTTAAGCAAAACATCCACTTGGATGACTGGGATGTTCAAGCAATAGAAGCACTGTTTTCTGATTTGAAATATTATGATGCATTTGATGCTGAGGATTTGTATTTAGATACTGCTAATTATGATGAGCAATTCTGCTATCAACATTATGGCACACATTTCCTACACAAAGCAAATACATTTCGAAATGTTGTAAATTATACACAATGGGAACACTGTCCAGCCCCTAGGGTGGGCAGCTCTACCACGTTGGTGGACAAATTCACATATTTTTCTCATTTCAGTGTGTCGAATCCGGCCTCCTTTTATTTTAAGGTTGCGGCTGAGTCTGCTTCTAAAGTTAGACTGACACACACCAAATTGTTGTATTCCAAGTCCTTTATGGAAGAGTTGGCAATTGGAGGATATGATCTGTGGAAAGCTACTTTCGATCTTAAATCGGTTTGGGGTTCTAAACCATGGCAGGTACAGGGAACAGAAGCTTTGCATCGTGCCTGCCTCATCCCAAACCACATGTTATTTTTGAATTCGTCAATTTTTCAGTCCACCTATTTTGGATTGGCTACTTCTAAAAAATTAAATTCTCCCTCCACTCCGGGTCTGGGTGCTTATCCTAATTGGGATAATCATACGGATCTGTCCCTTGCTACTTTGCAGTCATACATTTCCAACACATCCTTCAATATTTCTGAATTGAATCCGGAAGGGTGGTTGGTATGGCAAACGAGCTCAGATTCCTGTCAACATCAGTTTCTGGATTTAGCACCGGGGTATACACAGGTTCGTGTAGACCCCCGTTTTGAATCTTCTCACACTGTAACTACCTACTCAGTAGGGAAGTTATGCCAGTCTTGGCTGCAACATTCCACCTTAGCATCTGTTAAACTTCATTTATCACAATTGAACGACAAAATTGATTTGAATGATTTTGTTAAGGGTCCTGCGGTTGGCAGGTCCAAAAGATGGGTATATGCTGTTTACAACGAAGTTTGGAAGCTATCACAGATTGAAGCTGCATCCAGGCTACGAGCTATTGATCAAGCCAATATGGAGAAGGTATTGGCTGTAATAGATAATAGCATTAACACCCTGTCTTCCAGAATTTACACCTTAGATAATATTGTTTCGTCTGTGGTAGACATTGTGCAGGATGATTTGTCTGTATTGTATCATGGTCAAAATAAATTTCAATCAATCAAAATCAATGTGGAGAAGTGTGGCTCACTGGTTAGAGTAGGCAGACCTCGAAGCAGAGGTCAGCCTGGGACCTGGGTTCAATTCCTGGCTCGGCTGGGTCTTGAGTCCATAAATTGTCCATGGACTCGATAATTCTCGCTCCAGTGCATACTCGATTCATGGGTTCACACTCTGCGACTCTGGGCAATAGCTTGCTTAATCTCCACAATGGCCCCTCGCGGCGGCATGCCTGGCTTTCACCTTGTGGATGCCCTGCTGGGTTATCTCACAGGGGAATACCAGGATGGGTTCCCTAAGCAAGCGCTTAGAGACCAGTTGGTGATTTGCGCTATATAAATATCTGCATTTACAATTGTGTTCCATTATGCAGTTTGCATGGACTTTGCAAACGTTAAAGGCTGGGAAAGTCCCTTGGGATTACATGAATACTTCATCTTTGTTCCTCCCTTTTAATTTAACTGCAAAACAACAGTTCATGTCCATGAAAGATGCAACATACTCATTGCTGCACATTGAAAAGTTAGAACCTTTACCTTTCTCTGTTGCCGAATTAAACTCCGCTGTGTGGCTTATCCATGGGTTGATCACATTACCATTCCCTCTGTTTAAGTTCAGTTCGTGCATGAAACATTATGCCCTTGGCAGATATGAAAAACTTGGTACTGCCTTCCTGCACGAAGTTTGGTCACTCCAATTCACGTATAGATGCGTGAGGGAAGGAAAATAGGTTTACTTAAAAGGTGAAGAGTGCACTTCCACTCCAGATCACTCTGTGGTGTGTAGGCACATTCAATTGCATGGTGCATGTAATGTGCACACTCCTAATTTAGCTTGCGTCCTGAAAGGGATTCCGGTGCCAGTTATAACACTGTCTTTTACGCTGCTTGCTAACACTAGTTATTTGCTATTAAATAATGAAGCTTGCTGTGGGATGTTAGTGGGAATTCCCTACATAGTGACTATATCACAGAGAGTAATAACGTCCTTTTCACACCCGCATATACGGCTCGATGTATCCATCTGGCCTTCCATTCCAACCTTGAAAGCAGAGTTCAATAAGATGAGCAGAATAAGGGCTCTATTGTCTCAAAAAGAAGTCGCGTTGACTTCGTCCTGGGAAACATTTGTCCTTCACGTAGCAAATATGCGCACAGAGGTGCAAGCGCTTTTGAATACTGATCTCCCACTTCATTTTGGGGCCCTGATTCAGACTATCTTTAATGCCTCGTCAACAAGTGGCCTGGCTCATTTTTTTAAAATTGTGGGCTCCGGCCTTGTGACCTCCTTTCAAACTATTTTTGGTGTGATCCCGGCATTTTTTCATTCTATTTTTCCCAGCGTCTTCGGAGGTCTCCCTTTGATTCTCGCCCTCGTAGCTGGGGTGCTTTTGTTGATCTGCGTACTACACTATGGATGCACAACTTGCGTCACACGACAGCATTTCCCGGCTCCTCCATCTTCGTAACCGGATGCTTGAATACTATGGCACTTTACCACTGGCGACTTTAAGCATAGCCTATGGATTGTCCTTCCGGTTTCCCTACTTTACTTGTGTGCAGCCTGTCTTTCATTGCCTAGATTGTCCATTCCAATGGGCTCTGGATTTGTGCCTGTCGAACTCGGTGTCTCCTGCCCCGGATTATGATCGGCTAATGAGTTGGACTGTTCTTGCGTCAGGATTATGGCCTGTGGAGCAGCACATGGAGTCCTAGGGAATTGGGACGGCTGCAGCTGAATTCTTAGCGAGAAGTTATCTTGAAGAACACACCAGTTGTCCTCGAATGGTGCTAGAGGCTCCGGTTGTCGAGGAACATGTGTGTTCCTTCCCCTTGCTGACCTGGATGGCAGATAATTTTGCAGAACGTTCCAATGATTTCCTCTTGGAAGCTGTTGCAACTTATTGTGCTTATACCTTGATGGATTTACTTTTTTCCCCCTTCATTTCATTGTACATCCATCGATGATATTTTTTTCCCCTTTAAATGGTTTTTTTCAATCCATTTTATTTTTTTTCAGTTTTTTCTGTTCGAACTTTTCACTTACCTTATATGGACTTACAATTTATGCACTTGGTTCCGTTCTATCAAACTTGAACTCTGCGTTCTTGCAAGAGCGCCCCTACTGGTTAGTGGTCCGGTCAAGGGGGGGTGTAGTGAAGATTGCTATCTATATACATACAATGCTAAGTTAGCACAACCGCGTTAGATGTTAGAAAGCCATCTTGCTGCTTTTGCTGCTTTTGCACACGACACTGTAGTCACATGTTATTAATTGAGAAATGCTTGCTCGACTTTGCTTCACATGAGAACGGTCTGTTGTTCACATCGCTAACAGTGAGCAGCGACCTTGGTCTGCACATTGTGTAAAGAAACAGTCTGGGTCACTAGACGGTGCATGTTGTTGGGTTCAGGTTGATCGGCCCACTATTTAGCCATAACACGCACGCAGCTGCAAATACCTGAAAGTCGAGTGCTTTTAATATTGCAGGCTACATGTTTTAGACACATTCGGAAGAAGAGCTTTCCCAGGAGCAGAGTCTAAGCTGATCCTGTGATGTGATTCCACTAAGCTGATCTTTACGGTATGGGGTTCCCCATTCAAGCCTAGAGACCTTTTATTAGTCTAATAATAATAATATTAGTTTACTAGCGAAAGGAAGGTGGCTGTCATCCACTGTCATTTTATTATGATTACTCCTTTCATTTTCTATGGTATTGTAACTATGCTGATGGTTTTGATCGTAATCATTTGTCTGCTTATGTTAGCCAAAGTACTGCATCTTAGGACACAAGGTTTATAAAATAAACTCTTTAAACTTTACCGTGCCTCTGTTTATTCTGTTGTGGACTGATATGAGAATAATTACGAACAGGTATTTCTGATTCCCACCATTCCTGAGAATGCCCTAAGTCGCTTGTTCTGGGTTGTCTATACATTGGGACCGCCGAGATAAAACTCGGATGACGAATGGGACACTGATGCTGGTCGGATAAGGGGTTCTGGGTTCTGAGGTGAGTTTTTGGTACACCACAATTCACTGAGTTCCTGGTTTCCTGTGCATAGTTCTGTGCATAAGCAGAATCCCTGCACCACTCCTTGAACTTTTTGATAAAACTAATCATTCACTATCTGTCTTTCCCCTTCTCTTTCGTACTCTTCTGTTGACCAAACAATGATAGCTTAATCGCAATTGAAGTGTTTTTCTCAATGTGGACAGCGCCTCCCTTTGTTCTTTAGAAATGTTATATTTAACATGTTCCTTTTTCTTTTCCATGTCTTGTATGGCTGATAAGACTGTGTGTTCAAAGTATGTAACAGTCCACGTAATGGTATGAGTATATTATGTAAATGAGATGTTTTCTCATAATTTTGTGCTTTGCTCAAACATTCTAAGTCCTAATGAGAACACATAAAGAGACAGGGGTTTGAAACATGTCAACCGTTGTTTCACAGAACAAGTGCATTTCAAATAACTACTATCAGAGCTCAGTGATGCAATTGGTTGTAATGCTACATGAACAGTAAATGATCCCTGAGTTCTCTATAGGCACTGTTTGGTAACAACCCATTGAGTCAGGAGCTATGAATAGTAATAAAAATAATATAAGCTCCTAAAGGGCAACAAAAAAGTCAGAACACGAGCACAATTGCCTGAGTACCATACTTTTGAGTGATTCACATAGGTGTTTATGTTTTTGTCTTATATGGATTATATTGATTATGTACATTCATGGTCATGTTGATAATGTTTGTGCTGTATATGTATAGATATGAGAAATGTTTTCATGTTTCATCTAATTGATTATGCAAGTAATTATCAAAATAATTGTTCAAATAAAGGGTGATCACGGTTATTTAGTTGTGTGATCACGGATATAAGTGAGTTTGCGAGTGTGGTTCAGTACAGGCAATTGTGGTGTTGTTTGAGATTTGAGCGTCCCAGCCTTACTAAGTGCCCAACCCTGCATTGTTTATGGATGTGTGGAACATAGCATTCTTGCTGCAGCCTTTTCTTGCAGGGAGACATTGAGAGGGTAAAACCTGAATTAACAACCGTACCACCAACACCAACTGTCTACCAGTGCTGCAATGAATGCAGTCATGACTGAGATAATGACCAAAATGGAATTGTCCCAGCAAACCAAATCTTCCCAGGAAACTTAACAGCAACAAAAGTCGGCCACAACTGAACTTCCTGAGGGAGGAGCAGAGAAGGAGCAGGATGCTCTGGCTGCTTTTTCCATCAGATATTTTGACCATCTACTTTTAGGAAAAGAAAGATCACTCCCTTATCTTCTACAAGCCCCTCTTCTGGGATGAGTCCTAACAGAAGAGGCAAGAGAAAAGGCAGTCTCCAGACATTCTAGTTGCCAGCAAGAAAGTGCAGATCACTTCTATTCTACCTACTTGTATACCACAACAAATACCTGCGTCCATCTCCGTAAATACTCAGAAACCAGCACCAACAGCTTCTAACGTAGTCACAAGCTTCCATAAGGGGGGAACAAACACAGCCTTATTCCACCACGACTTATGCCTCTGGCTCTTTAAGGAAGTTCTCCACCCCGGTTTGGGCTTTCTTCACACTAGGCTGCTTAAGGACCCCTTGGAAAATGAACAGTTTGCCACAGACAAATGTGATGGGAAGGCAGGTGGACTGTGGAACAAATAGCCCATATGAAAATCCAACATCGAATCCTGTGGAAACAGAACCTAAACAAGCATTGCCATAGCCAATAAGCTTAGCCATGCAGCATATTACCCTGGCTGTAAGTGTTTAGCCATGCAGTAGATTACCCTGGGTACAGTGCGGGGGAATCCATTACTTAATGGGTTAGCTTTCAGAAGATAAAGCATGAATAGCATCTCAAGATGAGAATCATTTTAATGATGACTGTAACCCTAAAAATAGTAATGTGATAAACCCTAACATAAAACCAGCTCTGTGTATACCATTTGCTAAATAAAATATTAAAACCGTGAACATCGTGTTCTTATAGCAAGCAGATGATGAGCACCATTTTATAACAGGAAACAATATGTAATCCTGGTACTTGGAAAAATGTAAAGTGCTGTAGCATGACAAGACCAATACTTGTACTGATTGCTACATAATTGCCCTAGACCCTAAGAGAATGATTATGGAAAGATGCTAGGAATCACACACTCCTCTCCTAAATAAACAAAGAGCAAAAACAATGCAATGGCGGCAGCTCTCCCCTGACAGCGAATCACAAGATGGCTTATAGGACTGCAGGGAGAATCAAGTGAAATGCGACGCCTCCTCCTTCAAACGTATATCTCATAAGAGTAGTGGCAAGATAAAACAACGAGGCAGAACAGAAGTGGATACCTGCTTGTGCCCCGGGGGGGGGGGACTGCTGAGTGCATGCTCAATCCGAGCGTATGAGTGCTTAATGTTTTTTGCCAGTGTAGGCAAACTAATAGAGACAGAGAGAAAAAAGAGCAGCCTAGAGGAAAAGAAAAAGAGGAGAAGGGAAACGGTGAGAGGAAGAGTGGAAAGAGATAAACAGATGAGACAAAGAGGAAGAACAGAAAGGGTGACTCAGGTAGTGTGAAAGGGAGATAAATGAATATGCAGGAAAGGAGAATTGAGAGGAAAATACATGTACACCAGGGAGAAAAGGCAACAGAGTAAAGGGGAGAAAGTAAAAACTGACTGAGAAACTAAACGCATTTTGGCCGTAGCACCTAATCAAGGGTATTAAGCGCTATATAAATAAATCAATAAAAATGCAAATACTGAATCGTGTTCCATGAGATGCCAAGCCACACCATATTTTCTAGCTCAAGAAGATACATTTGCATAGCTTACAAGATCATGGGCATTGTGAACTGCCTGATTTCACAGCTTAAGCAGGGGTAGTATTGGCAATTTTAGTTATTTATGATCCTGTTCAGTCTGCAGCTCTGCAGACAAAAGCGCTAAAAAAACACAAAGTAAGAAAAAATCCTAATAGAGTTCAGGGATGCCAAGCCAGTCATTGTAAAGAAGGCCCAGAAGGTGAAATTATGTGATAGAGAGAAAACGAGAGAGTGATAGACGGTTGGAAGGAAGAGGGAAAGAAAGGACATGTGAAAATAAAGAAGAAACTGAGGCAAGAAGGAAGAGTCAAAAGGATGAAAGGGTGGGTGCAAGGGTAAAAGGACTGATGGATGGTAGGATAAAACAACATTTGCAATGGTGGGTGGGAAAATGACTAGAATAATTAAAAGTTGGATGAATGGGTGAACAACTAAGTGGAAATATGGATGGAATGGTGAAAGAATGGATGGGTGAATTGATAAAAGGAGGGAGAAATGATGGATGGATAAAAAAGAAAGTATATATTGATGGGAAAAGGATGGATGAATAGCTGGAAGTGTGATTAGAAGGATGGAAGGAAGATTGTAATGATGAAACAGTTGATAGACAGAATTATAAAGGATGGATGGATGAAATACTGAAGGAATGGATGGATGGAAGCATGACAAAATGTATGAGGGTTGAATGCAATAAAGTCTTACAAGATGGAGAGATAGATGCACAGACTGTGGGATGAAAAGGCCTCATATAGGATGGATAGGGCTTACGTGTTTCACTTACCAGATGGCGATTGAGCTATGGATCAAAGTGGGGTTATTTTATTATCTGGTTACTTCCTTGGCCAAAACCCAAGAAGACCGATGGCTTTTCCTTGCATGGAGATGTTATCAGATCAGAAGTGTGTGTGTGTGTTGGTTGGGTGGGGTGATAATGCTAGCAAACAATAATGCTCAGAAAGTTAACTTCCAATGACATCCTGCTCCACTCAACAGAATGCCTGCTGTGTGTACTGCCCATCGAAACAGAAGGGCTCTTTGGATTCGTTTCAAGCATACAGAATACAGGGGCATATTATCAAGGACGGCGTTAAAATTATCGCCGGTTTAGCGGCAGAAAACTGCCACTAAAGTGGCGATAATGGGCTTGATAATATGCCCTGGAGAATTCCAGTGGAAGCCCATGTTCACACCAGAACATGGACTTCTATTGGAATTCTCAAGGGCATATTATCAAGCCCATTATCGCCATTTTAGCGGCAGTTTTCTGCCGCTAAAACAGCGATAATTTTTAACGCGGTCCTTGATAATATGCCCCACAACTTTTTGTCTTTTTCAAAATTGATTTGTTCAAGGTTCATAGTTTTCTATGGACAGAGTTGCTTGAAACCTTTGAAAAGTCATATTCTTATTACATGTATGTTGGATTTTTGTTGTTTTGGTCTTGTTCAGTTTAAATAAAGATAATTTATTTTTGTGAATTGGTGTGGTGTCCATTGGTGGTGTTATCACTGTATTACTGTGTGTTTTGAGTATAAATACTTTACACATTGCATTTTGGGATAAGCCTGTCTGCTTGTGCCAAGCTACCCAGGAGGTGAGCAGGGGTCATCTAAAGTGTGTATCCCCCTTATCCTGACTAGACGCAAGGGTCAGTTTTTGGATAAAGGTACCTACATCTGCCAACTAGAGACCCCCATTTCTAATAAAGGGTGTAGGGATTAGTTATTTTTCCATTATCAGCAATTGTGTGATATTATTAAGATTTCTCTATTGAAGCCTCTTAAACCTGTGTCTGACCACTGACCCTGGTTTGATGCGAACTGCTCAGCTGCCAAATAGCCCCTGAGGAAGGCGCCATCTGGGTTTCTTAGGAATGTAAAGGTGATTTGGGAGGAAATGAAGACGTACACATTTGACCATTAAAAAAAGGAAGCATGTTTTGCTTTGTAAAGATTGGGAAACGTGTGAACTGGCTGCTGTGCATAATAGCAGTAAGGTATTCTGGAGAACAGTAAACAGGCTTTCTCACAAGACGCCCCCTCAAACCATCTTCTGAGCAGTATTATTTCTGGACAGGGATGGGTTAAGCACTTCACTTGTATATACCGTTTCGACAGGATTAGAGAGTGCAAGGATGCATTTTAACAGTGCCTTGCTCACCCAAATCCTCTGCAGGTCACAGTACAGAACGTTGAAGCTGCTATTCGAACTAGTGCCAGTGGCAAAGCACAGGGCCCAGACCGTATCCCCATGGATCTCTTTAAATGTAATTCAGGTCTATGGGGATCCTCACTTGTGAACCTATTTAACAACTCCCAAGCATCCACCTCCTTTGACAAAGGAGTACATCACATCACCTTAACCCTCATGCATGTCTGTGTTTCTTTGCCTGTGTTTATATTTGTAATTTGCAAAGGTCAGTAAATCCCTTGTCAGCCAAGCCCTGTGTGTGTTGCCGGCAGTTAAACTGCTTTCAGCTCTTTCCCTCTTCGCACCATGATCCTCGGAAGCATAGCATTGTGGTTTATTATAAATATTTTTGCTGGACGAAACAGACGTTGAGACAGGATCCTGTTTCTAGAGCTGTTTGCCTAAATATATGGCAAGGCAGTGCTGACAGTAGTAAGAGTCCATACTAGGCGGGTCTCAGTCAGTCGACTGGCTACATGAGCCTACCAATGATATAAATATAGTCTGTACTGGCTGGTCTCAGCCAAGCGACTCGCTTCACAAGGTATTAATGGTGTAAAGAGTCTGTACGGTGCGGGTCTCTGTCAAGCGACTCACTACATGCAGCTACTCAAGATATAAAGAGTCCATACCTGTTGAGTCTCAGTCAAGTGATTTGCTACTTGAGGTATCCTGTGTTATAAAGAGTCCATACTGGGAAGATCTCTGCAAAGTGACTCACTACACAAAGAAACTCAAGGTATAAAGAGTGAGTACCGGTCCGGTCTCAGTCAAGTGCCTCACTGCATGAGGCTGTCCGTAGGCTAAAGAGCCAGTACTAGTTGGGTTTTAGCAAAGCAACACACTGCAAAAAGCTATTAGTAGCCTAAAGAGTCCACACTGGTCTGGTCTCAGTGAAGCAACTTTCTGCTTGAGGCTACTCTTGGTCCAAAGAGTCTGTAACAATCGTGTCTCAACGATACTGTGTGCTGCATGAGGCTACGCATGAACTAAAGTTTCCTCACTGGTCGGGTCTTAGCGATGCAACCACCTATACGTGGTGCATAGCAGTGCGGCTGCCTCAGAATGGGGGAGAAAAATAAATTAAATAAACTTAACTTCGTACATCGCTGCCGCTCCTCCTTCCTCACTCAGCACTGCAGAAGTAACCAAAGCACTCAGCCTCACGGACTCTCCCAGCCAATTACAACGCTGCATGAGCAACATCGTGAATGGTCTGAGCAGCCTGGGCATGTTCTCCATCAGACTGTGCATCAAAGCCAGGTGGAGAAAATGCTAAGTGCGCATGACTGTTTTGCAGGCCCAAGAGGGCCGGCCAAACAGTCATGCACACTTAGGGAGTGCAAACCACTCCTCACTCTGGCAAGCTCAGCCCCTCCCTACCCGACCTGACTCTGATTCCCGCAAGGAAAAATAAAACGATAATAACGTCTTGTTATTATCATTTTATTTTTACTTTTTGCACTGGTCAAAGCACAGTGGGGTGGCGCTCCTCCGTCTTAGTGGAGGAGCCGCCACTGGTGTAGAGTCTGTAGTGTTCTGCTCACAGCATGCAGCTGCCCATGTTATAAAGAGTCCGTACTGGCCAGGTCTTCGCGAAGCAACGTACTGCATAAGGCTACCATGATCTAAGGGTGCATACTGGATGTATTTTAGTGAATCGACACACTGCATGAGGGCACTCATGGCATAAAGAGTCCATCCCGGTTGGGTTTTAGAGAAGCAGCTCACTACAAGAAGCTACCCTTTGTATAGAGAATCCATACCAGTCGGAACTTACCAAATAGACTCACTACATCACCTGTTGTATAAAGAGTCTGTACTGGGCGGGCCACAATGATGTGACTCACTACATGATGCTACAAGCAGTATAAAAAGTCTATCCTGGTTGGGTCTTAGTGAGGTGACATGTACGAGGCCACCCGTTACATAAAGAGTCTATAACAGACGGTTCTTAGTTAAGCGACTTGCAGCGCAAGGTTACTTGTAGAATAAAGAGTCCATACCAATTGGGTTTTAGTGAAGCGACTTGGAACATGAAGGTACCTTTGATATAAATAGCGCTGTCCAGAGTAAATGCAATTGTTTATAGTGCGAACTCAACCCGAAGGTATTGGAGCGCTTTACACAAGCACCAGTTACATTGCACAAGGACACATTCATGTTTGGTGGGCACGGGCAGTTTCAGTGATTTGCCCAAAATCACAGGATGTTGAGCCAACGCGAGACTCAAACTGGTTCCCCAGTTCCATAGTCAGAAGCTCTCTGGCTGTTACACCACATCATAATGATGCTGTGGCATGCTTTTCAGAGCTGTAGTAGGCTCCTTTATAGCACTTAAACCACTTTATCACCTCCAAGAACATTTGCGTGGGAACTTGCGTTTATTTACAGATGCCTGCTGAGTTGATTTTTGCAGAGTTTTTCAGAGTATTTATTGCGGGTAGCTGGCCCCAGTCTCCAGTGGGATGGGTCCCTGTGGGAAAGTTATAACGGTGATACTCGGTTATGGGAATCGGAACAGCCAATAAAGTTTGAATCACGAGAGGGCAACAGATAATACTGGTAGTCAAAGCTTAGAAGTGTTGTATAAATGCAACTACAATACATTCCATTATCTGGCTACTGTATTATGTTTCAGACCTCAAATATTTCCCATTTTGCCTGACATCAACTTTTTTTCATGCCTCCTGGTACATAACTGCCAGTGGCTTAGCAAGAATGAAACAATATCCCTAGTGCATGCATAGGAAGCAAAATACAGCCACAATTGGAATGCAAGTGGCCCCTCATACCAGCAAAATGCACCCAAAACTGGGGAGCAAGCAACCACTCATATCACTGGTTACTGGCACCACTGTACTTGCTGCACAATTGATAACTACAGCACCGCAGATTGCACACAGCACAACCTTACAGATGGCGGCAGGCTTGCCTCAGCATATCCCTGTCCCCAAGCCCGCAAGAAACCAGCTTTTCTATGTTCATACATCCAGTCCTTTCCAGGCCGGTGCCTGCTCCCTACATACAACAGCTTTTATTCTGATTAAAAGAGAGTATCAAAATCATCGAGGTAACGGCATATAAAGTTGCCGATGACAGCTGGGCTGGCTATTGCCACTCAAACCTGGTCACAATCAGGCGCGTGAGGAAGCCAGCTCCGATAGAAACCCATGAGGACTGTTAGATCCGATACCTCCTCCGCGCTTCCGGCACCATGGTCCCTCTGTACATCACTGCTTGTAAATGGATTCCTTCCCGGGTAAATTATAGCACTTCACTCTCTCTGGGGAGTGGCCAGAAACATGAGGAGCTAGGTGGGCGCGGGTGGATGTTGCAAACCCAAAAAAACACACATAAATAGATTTAATGTACAAAATGTAATATATTATGTAGTATAATTGCTGAGTGGCGGGCCATTGCTCAGGAGTGGGCCACGCTGCCTTTGTCCTTTCTCAGCAATAATAAGATAAAACACTGAGGGAGCACAGAAGTGGATGCTTGCTTTGGCCCTGGGGGCACTCATAAGTGCCCGCTAATCGGGAGCACTCAACTAGGTTTCTGATTGTGCCCAGAGGGGACTGCGAATGTTGAAATTGTACCACACAGAGCGAGCAGCGGAGGGACACTTATTACATTTAATCAATCTGTACTTGAGTGGTGCTCCACACAAGCCGCAGGAAGTGAGGTATTGCGAGTTCTGCCGAATTAGAAGGCAGCAAAGGAGAGTGATTATGCTGTCAACAAATGGTGAGTCTGGGTGGGCTGAAAGCTCCTTTTGAGTTTTTTTTAAACACGTGAGATCAGCGCCATAGCGCATGTGCTCTGCCTGCAGGCTTGACCTAAAAAGATGACTGTTGCTGAGTGTGAATAAAAGGAACAGATATGGGAGGTGCTGATGACGATTTGTCACCTTAAGTCTGATGCTATGCCCAGATGTGGGCCCTGTGCACACTGTGTCACTGGAACCGAGCTATACCTGACTGATAAGCCCTAACTAGGATGAAATTGGTCCTGGGTTGCTTGCGCTGCAGTCCTCAGAGGACCTGACCTGGCAGTTCAGTCTGGACTGTTTCCATTGGAGCAGGGTCAAAACTGATTTGCATATGCCTGGGTCCAAAATGAGGTGGCATGGTGTGCTAAATAATGATGGATTGGGATTCAGCCCAAGTAATTGCCAGTGACTGAGATTAATTCAAGCATTCCATCCTTTTTTGTATACTGTAGTGTGTCATCCTAAGTGGTATAGGTATGCCCAGACATGGGTCAGATACATAGTGTGTCAGTGGAACCAAGCTATACCTTGCTGATGAGCCCTAAATGGGGTAAAACCAGTCCTGGGTTGCTTGCATTCTGATTCAGGGGGAGCTAGTCTGGAAGTTCGAGCTGGACTGTTACCAATGGAGCAGGGTTAAGACCGATTTGCATATTTCTGGGTCAAAACTGAGGTGGCATGGTGTGCAAAATAACGATGGACTGTGATGCACCCCAAGTAACTGCCAGTGGCTGAGATTAATTCAAGCATTCCATCCATCACTTTTTTGTTCGTTTGTTTGATACTTTGTTGTGACGAGAAGTAGCCCTCTTGCCCATAGTGTATACTCATTACCAGAGACAAACTCTGCTTGGCACAAAGAAAAGAGGGATGCCATCATCAAAAAGCATCCAAGCCGCCTACCTCCAAGAGGGTCACTTCGGATGTAATTGTCTAACAAAACAAACACAAATACCTACTGGAAATGGGATCGTACCAACCCATAACTTTAATTGATTGCGATTCTAAAATCTATGCAAACATCTTCGCAACAAGGCTGTCCCTAAGAGTCCTTGGTGTCACAGTGGCAACACGGGTTTATCCCCCAAAAAAGCACGACGGAACACATCCTCAGGGCCATCACCTTCCTAGACGCAGCTCAGGTATCAGGAGGCCAGATCTCACTAATCCTACTTGACGCTGAAAAAGCGTTTGATCGGGTCTCCTGGTCCTTCCTTTGGGTCGTTATGAGAAGAATGTGCTTTGGGCCTAAGGCAATTCGAGCCATACAAGTTCTCTACAATAATCCCACAGCTAACATATCAATTAATGGGATCCTGACAGAGCAGATTCAAATCTCACAAGGGATTCGCCAAGGTTGTCCGTGCTCACCTCTGCTCTTCGTCCAATTTATAGATCCTTTTATAAAGGCAAAAGAAAACAATCAATCTATTCGAGCGGTGAGCAGACTTGGGCTAGATACTAAAATCATGGCCTACGCCGATGACCTAGCGGTAGTGACCCCTGATCCTTTAACTGCCGTCAATGCTCTAGAACAAGAGGCAAAAAAATTTTGAAAAATCTCGGGGTACGCTCTCAATCAAGGCAAAACCCAGATTATTATAAACAACCAGATTAACTGGGCAGATGGTCGGGTGGTTCAAACCGTGAAATATCTGGGGGTAACATTAGCTGCTAACACCGACCTGATAGTAGAGAAAAATCTGATCCAGTTGGCGACAGAGACTAAACGGGCGCTTAAACGGTTAAACAATTTACATCTAACTATCGTGGGGCGGTGCAATGCTATTAAAATGTCCTATTTGCCTAAACTGTTAAACATCTTTAGGAATAGCCCTTTAGAGATTGGCAAAGCAATGCTTCAGAGATTTGACCAGATTTTCTCTCACTTTGTCTGGGTATATTCTCGACCAAGGCGAGCTTTCAAGCTGCTCTCCCTCCCCAGGGATAGAGGCGGTTGGGCGCTCCCTAATTTAAGATTTTACTATTGGGCCTCTGTCATGCAATATAGCGCGGAGCTGCTTCAAGAACATTCATATATTCCAAATGCAGGCCTTCCATCTCCCTTTCAACTGATACTGGGGAAGAGACCCATGGATGTCTCTGGCGGCAGCTCTCTCTCTGATATTATAAACGGGTAAGATTCAAGACCTTGATGAGTACTTATAAAGTCTTTTGCAACATCCGTAAAATTTTAGGGCTTGGCGGAATAAATTACTACTCTCCTATCAATAATAATCTTAATCTTCCAGCAATCTTTGGGGCTTCCTATCTTCAAGAATGGTACAGAGCGGGAATCCTAAAAATGGGAGACCTGATAACTACCGATGCTATTAAAACATTCTGTAAACTTAAAACTGAATATCATCGAGGGAACAAGAGACTTTTAAATATATTGCTATAAGAGATTTTCTGACCCGTAAACCGGGGGGACTGCCGGTTTTTCCAAGATAGACCTTATTGACAAACTAAAAAATCCCATCTTACCTAGAATTGGATATATTTATGCTATATTAATCAGTTTAATGCCTGATGATATGACTATTATAGCTAATAAATGGCAGGCGAAATTGAATATTCCTTCAAATATCTTTAACCAGGCCGTGCAATCCGCTAAGAGCGATTTACTATCTGATAAATTACAGGCACAATTTTATAAGACTGCATTTTTTTAATATATCACACCTAGCAGAGTTGCTAAATGGGGAACTGGGACAGGAACGCTCTGCCCTAGATACTCGGAGTTTAGCGCAGACTCAATACACATGTTCACAACTTGTCCCCAACTCACACCTCTGCTGGGACAGATACAAGACTTCTTTACTAAAGTTCTTGCTGCACTGTACAATACACATACAAAGTAGGAACATTTTAAAGTTTTGTGTAGGCATAGTGCTTTGTACTGGAAGGTTAGCCATCCAGGACAACTCCTATGCTAGACTTATGCAGACATCCTAGCACTATGGTGCATAGGTGCGTGTGTGGCGCCCAGCTGTCTGACTGTGTGCTGGCGCTAGGGAGAGGGAAGGAGAGTGCCATATCTCTGTAGATGTGGCACTCTCCTGCTCTTGCCTTATCACTCAAAACAGCACAGCAACTTTGGATGCTGCGCTGTGTTGCTTGGCATCTTTGTAAATCTGGCCCCGTATGTCAGGTCCAAAGTCCAGCACAATGACATGCTCTTTTGAGTTCTGCTCCGCTTTTCCCACTGAAACGAGGCCAGAAGGGCCTAGCAAAAGGAGTACTGCCCCTGATGTTTAGTAGATACACACAGGCCCAGTGGATGCTCCCATGGCACCTAAACAAAGAGAGGGAGGAGATAGTAGTTACTACTTTGTAAATTACCTCATGGGTGCTCTTTAAAGTCAACTTTTCCATAAAATAATGTCAGATCATATTTGTAACGGAGTGTCAGACAATGAGAAGACCATTTCGTTCTGGGCACCCAGTGCACTTTGTGTAGTTGAAATAGTGCTTCCTACTGCCTAAGGACAACGTCCTTTGCATTGGCATCCAGCAACTGAAAATACAGTCTACCACTGAGATAGTCCAAAAGGACTCCTATGGCCACTTATATAGGGGCCGATTCCGATTCCGGCCGCAAATCGTACCGACTGACACGGACCCGGAACGGATACCGACTGACACGGACCTGCGCCGTACGACTCGTGCAGTATGATGCAAGGCATGTGAATTACAACCGACACATACAGAATACAAGCCGTATGACCGAGCTGTAGGGAAAACAGTGATTCGGCCGGAAAACTGATGCGAGTTGCACCGACCGACACGTACCTGGAATGAAACCGACCAACACGTACCCGTGATGTCTGATCCGTGCAGTACGATGCAATGCGTGTAAACCCAGACCGACTCGCACGGAGCCCATGCCGCATGACCGACACGCACAGAAAACAGGAAGCCCAAGCAATAGAGATCTCCGCGTCCAACATATATGAAACACAGAAGAAAGTCAGCGTGAACGAGGCGGAGAAACCCACACGAGCCAACATCAGCGTCCGTCTCGGTCAGAAGAACGTCTCCTTCATGCCTAGAAAACCCAAAGGAAAAAATACAAAAAAAGGACCAAACAAGCAATGACAGAGCCAATAAATATAAAAAAAAAAACCTGGGACAAAGACACACCCACAAGTCCACCTATATAAACGACATCAATCACTACCATGATCCTTTGCAAATAGGAGACAACAGCCAGCAGCAAACACCATCACACAGCAAACACAGACACACTCACAACTCACCCATCACACAACTCACACACCATTAGCACCTCACTAAAAGCACACACACACAGCTAGCAAAACCAACACTAACCCATCCTCACTTGCACCCTCACTCACACATCACTCACCACCACCACCCATCACCATGCCCCCAAAGAAGAATCCAAAGTTCACAGATGATGAGTTAGAAGTGCTGGTAGACAAGATCATCAGAGTAGAGCCACATTTGTTTGGTACATTGGTCCAAAGGACCTCCATGTCACAGAAAACCAAGATGTGGGCGAGGATTGTGGACAAGGTGAACGCACAAGCACCAACAAGGCGCACAAAGGACGATATCCAGAACAGGTGCTATGACGTGAGCAGGAGGGTCAAGAAACTCATCGAGAAAGATCACGCCTTGAGTCAGTGCACTGGCGGTGGCCCTCCTGCCAAACCAGTCTACTTCAGGACCTGGGAGGAGAAGGTGCGGGACATCCTACCACCAGAGAGCATCCATGGTCTAGCAGACATACCAGAGCCTGGTGAGTACACAACCAACATACTCAATATTGTGTGGCAAGGGGACAGTGAAACCATGCACCGTTAGCAAAGCCACAGTAACCAATAGATAATCATCCCAAGATGTGTATGCTAGTCAGACAAACACAATACCTGCCATCTCTTAATGACTTGGAACTGTGTCATGACATGTACAAACCTACCAACAAATAGAGCAAGGCAGTGGCACAAAGCCAAATAAACACTCTCAGACAGTTTGCCACCACAAACACACTACCTCACAGTGCAGCTGACTGACAGGAAGGAATAGTGGGTATGCAGGTGACGTGAGTGTAGCCAATACCATGATGGGGTTTGTAGTCACAGATAATGCTCCCCCTCCCAATTGGCCCATCAAGACCTCTCTGAAACATGCACACATCACAGGGAGTGGAAAATGACTGACAAGATGTCTGACACTGTGTCCTGCTGTGGGGAGCACAAGGCCCTGGTAGGGGTTGTGCGCAAATCAGAAGCAGGACACCACTGACTGACATCCTGAAAGACAACTTGCACACCCTCCAATGGAAGCATGTTTCATGGTGGGATGTCTGGCCGGGTGGGAAGGAGGACTGACAGCTCTGACCATACTTACCAGCATGTGGAGACACACACACCGCTCAACACAAACTCCACACAACTCACCGGGTAGAATGCATTGACCCACACCTCAGTGAAATATCAGCAAAAGATACACCGTACTGGGTGCTGCTGTGTGAAGCACAGGGGCTCTCTTTGGACTTGTAGCCAAACAAACACCAGGATTTCAGGTAGCCATCTTGCCATTGCTGTCTCACGCCCTCACAGGGAAGCAGAGTCAAGAGGAAGGAAGTATGGGCATGTTGGGAAGGGGGGTGTAGCCAAGAGACTGATGAGAGTTGCAGTCACAGATAATCCCAAGCCACCCACATGGCCCAGCAAGCTCACACTGAACCATGCTCGCCTCACTGGGAGTGGGAATGGACTGACAGGATGTATGACACTGGGCTCTGTTGTGGGGAGCACAAGGCCATGCTGGGAAGTGGGCAGCAACAAACACCAGGACTGCACAGTCAGCCACCTTGCCATTGCTGTCACACCCCCTCACAGGGAAGCAGAGTCAAGAGGAAGGAAGTATGGGCATGCTAGGAAGGGGTGTGTAGCCAAGAGCCTGATGGGAGCTGCAGTCACAGACAATCCCCAGCCACCCACATGGCCCAGCAAGCTCACACTGAACCATGCTCGCCTCACAGGGAATGGGAAGGGACTGACAAGATGTCTGACACTGGGCCTGCGAAATGATGTGGCTGACAATCACACATATGCACTGGCCAAACAAAACCCGGTTGCACACACAGCCATTGCAACCATATGTTCAAATTCATTGTCTGGGGATGCAGTGTCCAGGGGTGCCCCCTGGCCAGGCTGGGGAGGTGTGCCTTGCAGATGACAAGTGTGGAGAGCCATATATGGTACATTGCACAAAACACACAGGAACTCACATATACATCATTGACAGGGGACATCTGACAGTGAATGGAATGGACACACCAATACAGACGACACCATAGCATGTTTGCATTCACACTCAGTGCTGTTGTGAGCTGCATTCCACTCCTACATCGTGCTGAAACATATGCATCCTTCACATAACCCACCACTCACTGACATAGACACTGTAGACACAAGGTCTAACCTGGACTGCATTGGAGGAGACATGCTACTCACAGCAGCCAAACTGCAACACACACACCACCTGCCCTCACTGTCATGAGCTTTGAAAAGCCAGAGTGCTACCTTGCCCAATCCATGTCACCATGGAGAACATTGACAAGTCAAATCACATATACACGTACAAAACTCAGCACCAGACTCATTAACGATGGTGACATCATCACTTGCATGAAATGAGATGGGAACTAGAAACACTGTAAAAATCACTTCCTCCAAAGAGATCACAGGCATACCGGACTGCGACCATGTTGTACCAATACACCAATGTGGCACACAAAGACTAGCAAAATCTGCTACCACACATGCCCCAATAGTACAACATATCCCCAGTGGAATAGCACGTATGTCCTTGTTAAATCTCACATGTGTACAGGGATGATACACCTGTGTCAGCAACGTGATGGCCCTTGAGTACTAATGGTCATGTACAGACAAATCTATCCATGAGCTGGGCATGCACACACTTCAACATGCACATTGAAATGTTTAATTTTGGCTGGGCAATGTGCAACAACAATATCAATCTCTGTCCATGACAACCTGGAACAAAGCAGTGTACAGGCAGGCATCCGTTCGTACAGTAGAAAATGTCATGTCTGTGAACCATTGATGCCTGTAGAAACCTAACTTACATCCAAACACAGGTGGTGCTGGGGACACAGCACCAAATGAAGAGGATTCCCAGACTCTGGTGGACACTGAGCTCTCTGGTTTGAATCTGTCTCTGTCCTCTTCGGATGACGATGAACAACCTGGCACCTCCGGTGTGAGTCATCATGCAGCACCAGCAGCACCAACATCTGCACCCCCTGTACCCATGCCTCCAGCATCTGGAAACAGACAGGGCACCCCCGCCAACACGGACGGACCAAGGCCACAGAACACCGACAGCACAGGGACACAGGACCCCCCGGAAGCTACAGCCAACACCACCAGCAACACTACCCAGGGGGTCCCAGTGTCACCTGTGCGTGCCGCCGCTGGTCCTGCCCGTGTGGATAGGGGTGCTGGGAGGGGTTGGAGGCAGAGGGCGCGCCTTGCAGAGGGGTCTGGACTGCATGATGACCCCCAACTGGCACGCATCATAGATGCGTACCAGGATAGCACCGGAGGATTTGGCCAGGTAGTGGGGATCCTCAAGGACATACAACAGGAGCAGGCTGCCCACCATGCCCGCATGGAGGCAAAGTGGGATGCACTTACTGCGGTGCATCAGGACATACTCCAATGCCTCCGCCAGATCAGCACAAACATGTCCACACCTCCCTGTGTGGCCACAACATCTGCTGCCACACCATCTGCCAGTGCCACAGGGAGGGAGGAGGACTCTGGCGGAGAGTCTCCTGCACCACAGAGGCCTGCACCTGAGGATACCCCCAAGAAGAAGTGGGGTCGTCCGAAGATGGACATGTGAGAGGCAGATGTCCCTGCACATCCCCCAGGGCCTCTAAACCTGTTCTGGACAATGTTCTTTGTGCGCAACATGTTCACCTTGTCCGATCGGACACAACTCGCCCACATGACACGGAGGGTTCATGTTGGTCCAATGTAGCAGATGACTGTGGACTTTACTCTGGACATTTCATCTACCAACACTTCCAACTCTACTGTGAACTTTGGATTCAAAACCCAATGTACAGCACCCACCATCCTGAGCACTATCCTCACACATGTTTGTAAATAAACTCACCAGTACACCATACTTGCCTCTGTTGTGATTCCAACTTGTCATGTGTCATGGAGATGTTGATCTTCTAAACAACACACTGCATGCCAAATACTGCAACAATGTGACCATGGTGATGTGAGACATGTGAGGGAGACACACCACTATGGCACCACAACACATACTCACCATGGCCATATTACTCAACCCACACATTGATGTTGACTAGAAACACATTGGTATGCACAGACACAACACCTATCCACAGACAGTGGTAACAAGTCCACAGGTGAGGTAAGCAAATCTCACTCAGATGTGGGAAGACAGACAACGCACCTAACAAAGCATAGCACAGGTTCATTACACATCAGCAACATGTTTATTCTAAAATAGTTGCAAGGCAATTGTACGTTACGGTGGACACACTGTCACAGACTGTCTGAGAATTGAAGTCCAGGGGTGTGTGGCACATCACTTGATGGCAATTGACTACTCCCACACTGGTGTTGGATTCTGGGTGTTGGGGGTCAGTGTTGACCAAACAACAGGCAAAGTACCCTGGAACGGGCAGACACAAGACACAGTCAAAAGCACATCAGAATAGGAGAGAAATGCAATACACATGCACAAAACATGTCACAAGAAACCTACACAGAAACAAGTTAGCAGTACTACACTATTGTGGAGTACAGACCACCTGAACGGACACATCACTGCACGCATCCAGTCAAGTGGCACACAGACACACTCAGACAGCAACAGAGCAGCAACAACACATTTCAGGCTAACTCCATACATTGACATAACAACCCTGTAAACTCACTTTCAGGTGAAGACGTTGATGAGCTGTGTGCGGACGTCACCCTCATCATCATCATCACTGGCATCGTGTCCCAGGCCGGGATCCTCCACAGGTGGCGGAGGTCGGTCAACTTCATCCTGGATAAGAGGCACCTTCTTCCGCACTGGCATGTTGTGTAGCATGCACCATACAAGGATAATTTTGCACACCTTTGTAGGGTCATATGGGAGGGCCCCTCCGGTCTTGTCCAGACAGCGGAAGGGGCTTTTCAGGAGACCAAATGTCCGCTCAATCACCCTCCTGCTCCGACCATGTGCCTCATTGTAGCGCATCTCTGCTGGTGTCACAGGGTTCCTGAGGGGTGTCAGCAACCACGGCATGTTGGGGTATTTGGAGTCACCTATACACAAACAATTGAACAATTAGCTGAGTTTTGTAGGAGTGCGGAATACAACATTGCCAAACACACACAATGGTAAACAGTCAGTACACACTGACAAGCCAGGCACGCTGGTCTGGCATCTGTGACATCAGCGTTGCAATGCGACTACTCCTCATGATGTAGGCATCGTGGGTAGGACCGGGGAAACATGCACACACATGTGTGATACACATGTCTGCAAGACATACCATCAGAGCATTGATGGAGTGGAAATGCTTCCTGTTCGGTATGCCTGCTCATGTGCCTGTGGTGGTATCAGAGCCACATGTGTACCATCAATAGATCCGATGATGTTTGGCATTGCCCCCAGTGTATAAAAGGCATCCTTTATCTCAGGGAGTTGAGCTGGGCTAGAGAACTTGATGTACAGGTCAAGGAAATGCAACATCCCCTCCAAGTCATCGCGCAGCACACGACTAAACATTGTTTGCGACATACCACCAGCAGTAGCCACAGTGTACTGGAAGGTACCAGTAGCAAAGAAGTGCAGGGCTGCCATCACCTTCACCTCTGGGGTCAGTGCTGTAGGGTATGTCCAGCCAGGTAGCAAATGTGGCACCAACTGCTCCGCCAACTCCTCAATCAGTGGCCTGGTGAAGCGGTACCATTCCTGCATGGTTTCAAGGTCTGGGAATGGTCTATGGACAGCTGGTGCCCTGCAGAACAGAGATGCACAAAGGAAGATTGTCGGTTCATCCACCCATGTGGCCATGACCAAGCAAAATATCACATGATACATCAGGACAATACACAATGTACTGAGGTGTTTGCTGTTGGGCATGGACACATATGTCACCTACATGGACATCACCTCACATCTCAAGGCCACATGTCCACATAAGTCCCATGTAGTGCAATGGCCACTCATTGGGCTGTGTCACCCTACCTATGTACTGCTGTGACGTTACAAACACACACCACAAGGAAAAGTGAGGCCTGATGTCTCCCAGGCATCACAGATCTTTGCCATGTAGATACCCAGGTATCCTGTATTGCCGCATCGACACTGGCATGACATGGCGTATCACGTACACGCCACAAGGCAACCATGAGTCCCACAGGCAGTGGCCACTGTTGTCTCTGCAGGCCCTACATGCACGTCTCTTAGACACACACACAACGTCAAGGTTGCTGCACAAACCACATGGATGTGGAGACTGTCTCCCATTGTGCCCATTTGATCAGCCACATCTGAGACACAACATGCACATAGACTGTGGGTATACATCAGAATTGTGGCTACAGGTCTCACTGTGACGTACATGCCATCACCCCCAGGACTCAGGGTGTATGTGACATGTCCGAAACATATCCAACCTGCAATTGTGTCCATGACTCATGCCCATAACTGTACAGTTGCACATCACAGTGGTAATGTGAACAACACAAAAAGGATTCTGCCCCAATGAACACGTGCACAACCTGGGAGTGGCTTCACAAAAGTGTCACCCAACAAACCAAATGTTGCCCCCCCAACACACAGGGAATGCAGCCTTACATGCCATGGGACACTGTGTGGCCAAGGTTGTAGTGTGGTAGGTGTGCACATGTGTCCCTGGCAAGTATTTGTGTGTTGAAGACGTCAAATAGTCACACCAATGAGGTCCGACGCTGGTGACAATGCGTACGCATTGCATAGTTCATGACCGAGCCGTGCGTACGCTTTGCCATTGACTGCAATGAGGTCCGACGCGGGTGACAATGCGAACGCATTGCACGGTTCATGCCCGAGCCGTGTGTACGCTTTGCCATTGACTGCAATGAGGTCCGACGTGGGTGACAATGCGTACGCATTCGAAGGTTCATGCCCGAGCCCTGCGAACGCTTTGTCATTGACTGCAATGAGGTCCGACGCGGGTGACAATGCGTACGCATTGCACAGTTCATGCCCGAGCCGTGCGTACGCTTTGCCATTGACTGCAATGAGGTCCGACGCGGGTGACAATGCGTAAGCATTGCAAGGTTCATGCCCGAGCCCTGCAAATGCTTTGTCATTGACTGCAATGAGGTCCGACGCGGGTGACAATGCATAAGCATTGCACGGTTCATGACTGCGCCGTGCGTACACTTTGCCATTGACTGCAATGAGGTCCGACGCGGTTGACAATGCGTACGCATTGCACGGTTCATGACCGAGCCGTGCGTACGCTTTGCCATTGACTGCAATGAGGTCCGACGTGTGTGACAATGCATACGCATTGCAAGGTTCATGACCGAGCCGTGCGTACGCTTTGCCATTGACTGCAATGAGGTCCGACGCGGGTGACAATGCATACGCATTGCACGGTTCATGACCGAGCCGTGCGTACGCTTTGCCATTGTCTGCAATGAGGTCCGACGCGGGTGACAATGCATACGCATTGCAAGGTTCATGTTTGAGCCGTGCATACGCTTTGCCATTGACTGCAATGAGGTCTGACGCGGGTGACAATGCGTACACATTGGAAGGTTCATGCCCAAGCCGTGCATACGCTTTGCCATTGACTGCAATGAGGTCCGACGTGGGTGACTATCATGCATGCATGTCGGGCAAACATGGTCCAAGACAGGCGTACGCCTTGGCCATTGAGTCGTATGGAGACGGGTGGATGTGTATTTTCAGAATACGCGTTGTACAGTCAGTTGACCGAGCCGGGCTCACCCATTGGCTCTGGACTGTCATGGAGACGGATGCAGATTCAAAACTTGTGCGAGTTGTCCGATGGAAATTCAGTTGGATGCCTAGGGTTTTATGGAGGTGAAGATTTGAACGATGCGGAAGACGTGTACGAGTCGTAAATTTCCATGGATTGGCCAGATTCATAAAATGCAACCATGTTGGACCTATCACTGGGGACACTTGGCATAGAGTCTGCCTCTGCAGCACAGATATAAGGCTGGCTGGCCCCCAGGGAGCTCACTTGCCTGCAGTACATGCTACTGGAACATCCCTGCTACCACTGCTGCTGTCTCTGCATCCTCTGGCTACTGCTATGGCATGTACTCTGGAGAGGGCCCCAGCCTTTTCTGAGGAGGAGAACCAGGCCCTGCTGGATGGGCTCCTTCCACAGTACAGCAAGCAGTATGGGAAACCAGGGGAGCAGGTGAGTGTGTATTCCACTGCCTTCCTAATTATGCATGTTGTCTGACGAGCAGCACCAGCAGTGTGTACACCAGTGGTAAGCATACTCACTGAGTACTTTTATCCCCCAAAGTGTGTAGGTACATGTAATGAACAGGTGTTCCGCAGCTAAGGGGCATTTGTGCAAGCTTAAACTTCCCAGGCATTGTTAACATGTCAGACATGCAGGGCATTTGTCCTTTTCCATGTGTGCACTACCTGTGTCACTCATTTTCCTTTGTGATGATGACATGTATATCCAACTGTGTGCAGCACAAATATGGGGCGTGTGTGTTAATGGACTTTTAACTTTGTCATCCTCACAGGTTGATGCCCACCAGAAGCAGGAGATATGGCTGACCATCGCCCAGGCAGTTCGATCGGTGGGGGTCTACAAGCGCCGGATCCGCAAATGCCAGAAGAGGTGGCAGGACCTTCGGGGCTGGACCCGGGGGATCGCAAGGGTCCAGATGTAGCTGTCGCCTCCTCGCAGGAGGGGCAGACACCGGACCCTGACCCCCCACATGCTCCAGATACTGGTGGTGGTCTTCCCGGACCTGGATGGGCAGCTGAAGGCCCCTACAGTCTGTTGCTTGTGTCACTAGGGCACTGTGTCCCTGCAGTCAGCTATGCTTCAGCTTCCGGACAGCATCTGTTCCCATGACTCTGTTGTGTGTTTCATGGGTGGGTCAATTGTTTACCCAATGCCTGAGATCTGACATGTGATCTGTGTGTGCCCTTGATATGTGGCTGGGGTGTTTCAAACAAACCCATGCAGCAGGGGACTCCAATGTGCTTGCCTCAGGAGTATGTATATCAAGTGTGTCACAGGTGCTTAGCCACCTGACTACTGTCCAGGGCTAAACACTGTTTCACGTAGACCTGGGCAGTCATGCCTACTCAAGGGCATTTAGAAACACTATGTAATCCCACTCCTGTGTATCAACTTACAGGTTGTGCTTAGTGACATGTGCCTTCAGGTGTCGGCCTCTTTGTCATTGTGATGTGGCTTCCTGTTACGTACAACTGTTGTGTTCATGAGTTTGAGGGTCAGCAGGACATCTGAGATGTGACTATGAGAGACAAGACCTGTGTGACATATAGGTGTGTGATCATTTGACAGTGCACAACGGTGAATGCAACTGTGCACTTCAGGCAGCTGGGTTACATGCACAGCAGACTGTGATGTGCTAATGTAAAGGGAGTTGTGTTCGCAGAGACTCATATGTCTGATTTGTATGATGTGGGGTCTTTTGGGTCTGGGATATGTTGTTTGCAGGGGATGGGCAAGTGCACTTGTCAGCTGCAGAGTTTGCTTTACCCCTGAGCTATGAGTGTGACACAGTGCATACTGTTTTTGTCTGGATGCCCTGCCCCTGGTACAGGAGACAGTGTTGACTGACTTTCCAGGCATGCCAGTGCCATGGCATTTAACTTGCTATGAGTGATCCTGCATTGTGTTCAAGTGTGCTCCATGCACTCGATTGTGGCATTGACTATCAGGACATGAGAACATCATAGTGTGTGTTGCTGGCATGCATCACAAGCATGTGAAATGAGTCTCTGCCCATCCCTTCATCCGGACACCTGTACTGAGTCAGTGGCAAGAGATGTGCTGTGTGTATAGTGACATACTCCTACATGTTCACTTGCATGTCCAACAAATGTGTGGGTGGTACATGTCGGCACATTGGGGTATTAGCATCCAACATGCAACAGACATATGGGTGCAAGTCCAGGAGGGATATGAGTGCCATGGTTGATGGTGCGAATGACAATTGGCTTATTCTAAACAGTGTGGGCACTTTGAGCAGTGTTCAGCTGATTATGCCAGGGCTTGCCCTGTGATGTGCTGTACTCACTGTGGTGTGTGCAGTCAGTGCAGGTGACTGATGTTGTTCTATTTTTTCCTATTTCTATCCAGATACATCCACGGCCACCGGAGGGGACAGCTCCACGGACCAGAAGGAGCCACAGAGCCTGACTGGGACAGAATGTGAGGAGTTGGGGGGACCCAGTGGCACGGAGGGCGAGTGGAGCCACACCGAGGAGTCCTCAGCACCATCCACCCCAGCTGAGGGCAACAGCAGCTCGGAGGATGACTCCCTTGTGGAGGCGGGTGTCAGCAGCCACCAAACCCCAGCTAGTGAGGCTGTCCCCGCCAATGCCCCCACCACCACCATCACCACCTTCCCATCGGCTCCTGTCCCAGAGGTCTGTGGAGGCTCCAGTGTGCTGGAGCATGTCTCCTTTGTGCCAGGCACAGCACACCCTGCCCCTGTGTCCCCTGCTGCCCTGAGTGAGGATTCTGTGGACTTACTTAGACAGATCCATGTAGGGCAGACATCAATGCTGAGTGTCCTCCATGCACACACCAGTCTGTTGACACAACTGGTGTCGTTCATGAAGGGCATTTCATCGGGCATGTCTGCCCTACAGAGGACCAATCAGTCTGTGGCCTCCTCCCTGACGGAAGCAGTGTCCCTCCTCCAATAGTCCCGCACCCCTCCTACCCCTGCACCACCCACGATTCCTAGCACCCTACCTGTCCCAAGCACACACACACCTGCACATTCTCACAAACCCACAGACATGGGCAGCACACAAACACCCAAACCAAGGTCTAGACGTGCACACAAGCAAGTGCAGGGGACGGATACCACACTCACAGGGGATGGTTTGCAGACACACCCACAGTCATCCACAACCACTCCGCAGCCCTCCAATACCTCTCCCTCCCAGCCCCCTTCCCTTGCCTCACCTGCAACCCCATCTCCACAGAAGTTCTTCCTCTGTGACCTTGGCCTCTTCCCCACTGACCCAGCAGATCCATCTTACAATAGGAAGAGGAAGTCCCCACACACAGAGGGGAGTGCCCCTCACACCCGGACACCCTCCCCCAGGTGCAGTCAGATTGAGGCCCCCACCTGCAAGTCCCCCCGGAGCCGGAAAAGCAAGACTCCACCCCCGCCCCGCAGCTCCACAGCGAAGTCTCCGTCCTCTATCCCCCAGGCCACCACTCCAGAGGTTCCCCCGCCACACCCTGCCCATAGATACACCATCCCCCAAATGCTGAGGCCCTCCTCCCTACCACTTGCTCTTCCACCCCTGGTCAGACAGTTAGTGCCACTGATGTGGGGACCGTGTCCCCCCCCATCTGTCCTGCCGACTTCACCTGAACCCCATTCTGCTCCCATAGAGTTAGGCACTGCAGTGGAGTCCACGACCACCCCGTCTGACTTGGGCACTGCAGTGGGGACCCAGTCCACTCCATCTGACCTGCCCACTGCAGTAGTGCCGGCACCCACCCCATCTGACTTGTGCCCCACAGTTGTGACTGCACCCGCTACTTCAGTCAGCTCCACTGCAGTTGCCAGTGACTCTCCTGCATCCACCACCCCTTCACTGCCTCCATCTGCTGCGCCCTGATCCTGTCACTGCGGTGCCTGGTTTGCCCCCATGTATGCCCCTCCGAGGGGATGTCCCCTGTCCCTACCAGTGCAGGCAAGCAACGTGTTAGAAATGAGGGGGCTCTGGTTGGCGCAGGCAAGTACCAGCGACAAGCAGGGACCCTTTACTTCTAGTCAGCTAATCAGGGCGAAGGATGGCTCCTTAGAATAACCCCTGCTCACCCTCTAGGTGCGTGGTGCGAGCAGTCAAGGCTAAACCTCAGGCGTACACGGTTAAGCAATTGCGATCATACATACAGTAAACCCCTTGCCTGCACCACAAATGGACACCAATCAGGTTGTATACGAAAATAAGGCTTTTATGTAGTTTCAGCAGATTCAGTACAAGGCCCAGCAACGGTGAAACGGTGGGGCCACAATTTCTATAAATATGGTAAAAGTTCTCTTTGTTACGGAAAGTTCTTAGGCGGGCACAAAGGTGACTGTGGGCCTCAGCGCACTTCGCGCTGAGGCGGCAACCGGGAAGCACGCGGCAGACAACGGGGAAATCAGAACGTTGCAGACCCTGGATCCGATGCGAGCTCGCGGTTGAGTTCGTAAGTACAGTACCTTGTTTCTTGACGTAAAGGCGGGTGCGGGATTTCAGCGGCTCTTCGTCAGAAGGGCGAGGCAGCGTCCGGGGCTCCCACACTTCAAGAGGGGGGTCTGACCCTTCAGGCTCACGGCAAGAGTGGGGTGTTGCAGGTGGCAAGTGAACAAAGCAGGGCAGCCGGGCACGCAGTCTGCGTCCGGGCCGTCCGATGTTTGGAGATGCTCACAACGCCAATTCCGGCGGGAGGGGTGAAGGTGCGCAGTGAGCCTCCGGCGAGCGAGGTGACGGGCAGCCCAGCACGGCGTCGGGGGAGCGGCTCAGATCGAGCGAGGCTCTTCCCAAGGCAGGGGCGGCTAAGCAGTCAGGTCACGGCTCAAGGAGGGGCTGGGGGGGCACAAGAGTCACGACTCCAGCGAGGGAAGGAACACCACAGTCCAGCGGTGAAGGTCAGGTTGAGCCCAATGGTCCTGGGGCTCAGTTCAGGGGGCAAGCTCACTTCCAAGCCCTTGGAGATCGTTTTGAAAAGCACAAGTCTTGAAAGTAAAAATAAAGCAAAGTCTTCAGCAAAAGGTTCCTCTTTTCTGCTTTGGCAGCGAGGTCACCACTGCAGGCGAGTCCCCAGGATAGGGACAGTCTTCCTCCTTACAGCTTTCCCGGTGCCTCCTCCTCAGGCAGAGATTCTTCTTGGGTCAAAAGCGGATCTGATTTCTTAGGAGCAGGGCTCCTACATTTATACTGCCTTTCTTTTGTTCTCCCAGGCCAGGGGGGCCCTTGCCTAGTTCAGTCCGGTTCTGGAGCACTTTGTTGACGCGATGCAGGCTTCTTCTTTCAGTGTGCAGGGCAGAGTCATCAGACGCTCCATAGGGGGCGGAGCCGGCATTGTGGTGGCAGAGCACAGTCCTATTCAGAGTCCAGGTGTACTCCTCCCACCCATCTACCTGTCAATCTTTCTATTCACCACCAGGCTACCTAGCCCTGCCCATCTGGGATTCCCCAGCCCTGTCACTCACACAAGCCAGACAGCAGATACACATCACGCAGAGGCGGGCTGAAATGGTTAGGCAAGCAAAGGCCAACTTTCTAAAAGTGGCATTTGCAAACGCAGAATATTAAAATAAACCTTACGAAAAGATGTACCCTATTATTCTGAGTTCAGGCATACTAAACTCGATCTTCTACCATGTTCCCTGGGCATGTTAGGATCATGGAATATAATAATCTTAACAGCCAATTCTGACCTATGAGAACAGGGTAGCCTTACAATAGTGAAAAACGAAAATGGCTGTAATTCACTATTAGGACATGCCACACACATCAGGGCTTGTCCTACCTTATGCTTACAACACACCCTGCCCTTGGGCCTACCATAGAGGTGACTAACATGAAGTTAAGGGAAGGTTTATGGACTGGCAAGTGTGTGCACTTGCCAGTCAGCATGTCAGTACCAGACTGCACGCAGGTTCTGCGATGGCAGACCTAGACTCATTTTACCAGGCCGCTTCTGTGGGTGGCACAACCAGTGCTGCAAGCCCACCAGCGGTATTTGTATTTACACGCCCTGGCACTCCAGGTGCGCTTTACTGGGGTCTGACAGTAAACCAAATAAGCCAAACATGGAATCCAACCAACATATACATTTTACATAGGGAGCACTTGCACTGTGGCACTGGTTGGCAGTGGCACAGTGCGCTGAGCGGCCAACCCCATAAAAACACATGAGGCACAGCGACAAATAGTGGAAGGGAGACTCACGCCAAGGTGCCAGGTCTAACACGTGTCCCCTCCAGCTGAAAAGTGAGGAGAACTACCCTACCCCAGGGAGTTCCTCATCACTAAGGCGGAAAAATCTGGACAGACCGTCAGCATTGGCGTGATCTGTGCCAGGGCGATGTTCCACCGTGAAATCCATACCCTGTAGGGAAATGGACCACCTCAACAGCTTTGGATTCTCACCCCTCATATGCATCAACCATCTGAGGGGCCTGTGGTCTGTCTGAACCCGGAAGTGAGACCCAAACAGGTAGGGTCTTAGCTTCTTCAGCACCCAGACCACAGCAAATGCCTCACGCTCAATAGCACTCCACCTCTGTTCCCGTGGAAGTAAGCTCCTGCTAAGGAAGGCTACAGGTTGATCTAGACCCTCTTCATTAATCTGTGAAAGAACAGCCCCCACACCATGCTCTGAAGCGTCTGTCTGAACGATAAACTCTCTGGAGAAGTTGGGAGCCAAGAGCACGGGCGCCGTGCACATAGCAGCTTTCAGGGCCTCAAAAGCTTTCTGACAGGTGTCAGTCCAAATCACTTTCCTGGGCTGCTTCTTGGAAGTTAGCGCTGTCAAGGGGGCAAAAATGTTGCCATACCCCTTGACAAACCTCCTGTAGTACCCGGTGAGACCTAGGAAGGCTCTCACCTCTGTCTGGGTTTAGGGTGACTCCCAATTCAGGATGGTTTCTATCTTGGGTTGAAGGGGCGCCACCTGGCCGCTCCCAACCTAGTGCCCCAAGCACACCACGGAACCCTGCCCGATCTGGCACTTACTCACCTTGATCGTGAGGCCTGCCCTCTGCAGCGCCGTCAACACTTCCCAGAGGTGGCGCAGGTGTTCCTACCAAGTGGAGCTGAACACTGCGATGTCATCCAGGTAGGCAGCACTGAACGAATCCAGTCCAGCCAACACCGGGTTGACCAACCTCTGGAAGGTGGCAGGGGCATTCTTCATCCCAAAGGGCAAAACCCGGAACTGGTAGTGCCCATCTGGGGTGGACAATGCGGACCTCTCTTTGGCCCCATCGGTCAAGGCGATCTGCCAATACCCAGACGTTAAGTCAAACGTGCTGAGGTAGTGGGCAGCCCCTAGCCGATCTATGAGCTCATCAGCTCTGGGGATGGGGTGTGCGTCAGTCCTGGTGACCGAATTGAGTCCTCTGTAGTCCACACAGAACCGGAGTTCGGGTGTGGCTCCTGGCGCTGCAGCCTTTGGGACCAAGACCACTGGGCTGGCCCATGGACTTCTGGAGGACTTAATTACCCCGAGTGCAAACATCTTGGAGACTTCCTTCTTGATGCATGCCCTCACCCTGTCAGTCACCCTTGTGCCTCACGGGTGGACTATCCCCAGTGTCCACAATCAGTGACACAGGTCAGAAAATTGCCCCAGCAATTGGCGACAATCATTCTGTTGCTCAGGGGTCAGGGCGGAAGAGAGGATGACACCATCCACTGACCCATCTTGCTCCTGGGCTGACAGGAGGTCTGGAAGAGGCTCGTCTTCCATCCCATCATCTGTTGCCAGGAGCATGCCCACTTGGGACCTCTCCAAGTGGGGCTTGAGGCGGTTAACATGTAAGACCCTTAAGGGGTTCCTAGGAGACTTCAGGTCCACCACGTAGGTAACAGGACTCTTGCGCTCCACCACCTCAAAGGGACCGGTCCACTTATCCTGGAGCGCACAGGGCTCCACTGGGGCCAAGACCCATACATTTTGTCCAGGCTGAAGCTCTACCAGAGTGGCATTCTGGTCGAACCACCGCTTCATCTCCTCCTGGCTGGCTTCCAGATTTGCCTCAGCAAGTTGCCTGAATCGCCTAGTCTGATTCCTGAAGGCCAGCATGTAACTATATACATACTGGGGAGGTTTCCTGGGAGATTGCTCCCAACCTTCCTTGACCAGATTTAGACGTCCTCGCACTGGGTGGCCGTACAGGAGCTCAAAGGGGCTGAACACTAGAGACTTCTGTGGCACCTCACGGTAAGCAAAGAGAATGCATGGTAAGAGGACGTCCCACTTCTAGGCCCATTATCATCAGGGTACGGTTGAATCTCTCAACCAACCCGTTTCCTTGGGGGTGGTAAGGTGTGGTGAACTTGTAGGTTACACCACACTCTTGCCCAAGGGATTTCATGTATTTGGACATGAAATTGGTACCCCGGTCAGAGACCACCTCTAGAGGGAATCCCACTCGGGAGAAAATTCCCATCAGTGCACGTCCCACCACGGGGGCCGTCACTGTCCTCAGAGGGATGGCTTCTGGGTACCAGGTGGCATGGTCCACCAGGACCAGGATGAACCTATTGCCCATCGCTGTCCTGGGGTCCAGTAGCCCTACAATGTCAATCCCCACTCGCTGGAATGGGGCACCGACCACAGGGAATGGCTGGAGTGGAGCCTTCTGCTTCCTTCCACTCTTTCCACTTGCCTGGCAAGTCTGGCATGTCCTGCAGTGAGTGTCTGAACTCCTGCGCATTTGAAGCCAATAAAAGTGGGTGACAAGCTTTTCAAAGGTCTTGTCCTGCTCCAAATGCCCTGCCAATGGCACATCGTGAGCCAGCCCCAGTAGGAAGGCTCTGAAGTCCTGGGGTACCATCAGCGCACGGGCTGACCCAGGCTCAGCAACCTTAGGCTCTGTATATAGGAGGTAGTTCTCCCAGTAAATGAAATGTGACCCAGACTGATCAACTGCGGCCTGGTCTGCACCCTGCTGCCGCATACCCACGAGAGAAGGGCATTCTCATTGCGCCTTACAAAAGTCCTCCCTGGTGGGGCCTCCTTCCTGCTGCCAATGGGTCAGCTCCGGTAGGTCCCCCAGTTCAGCTATCTGTTCCCCTGTAGGCTCCAGGGCATCCCCCTCAAGGTCTGCTTCCTCCTGGACCGTGGGAACTTCGGGGGCCGGTTTCCCACGCCCCCTGCCTCTTCTCCCTAAGGCCGGTTTCCCACGCCCCTTGCTCCTTCTCTCTGAGGCCGGTTCCTGGGCCTCCCTCTCAGGCTCCAGGACCTCTTGAGTACCTCTACTTGCTACCATGGACCATGTGGTGACACACGCCCAATCCGGCATACCCAACATCTCCAGGTGAGCACTCCGCTCCACCTTAGCCCAAGGTGAGCTCTCCAAATCGTTCCCTAACAAACAGTCTACAGGCATGGCGGGCCTCACAGCTACCTGAAGAGTACCAGAGACCCCCCCCCCACTCAAAGGGAACCTGAGCCACCTTGCAGTGACTCTCTGTGTTGTCAGCGGCAACAACGGGATAGAATGCCCCTGGGACAATCTGCTCTTGAGACACCAGGTGACACTTGACAGCTGTCACACTGGCTCCTGTATCTCTCAGAGCTTCCACTCTATGGCCATTTATGGTCCCCCACTGCCTGTACTTCTTAGTGTTATCAGGCAGCTGGGTTTGGGGGACCACTTCACAGTCTCCTAATGAGACACGGGACATCTCTGTGGCACCCCACCCACCTTGGACACCCTTCTCCGCCCCCAAAGCTACACTAGTCACCTGCCGGGGTGGAGCACCAGTGGGTGCTGGTTTAGCATACAACTGACACCTTACATCAGAGGCAAAATGCCCTATGTTACCACACCTGTAACATTTTAGGGGCCCCTTCTGAACAGGAGGACCTGTCGGGGCCCCGATCGGTCTTGGGGTGGGGGAGGCTGAGAACCTTTCCCTTGGTTCCCTTGGGGATTACTTTGGGGCCTTTTTGGGAACTCTCTCCGGTTACCCCTGTCCCCCCACTCTTCTGCTGGGGACCCTGCCCACCTTTGGCGGAATCTCCCACGTGACCCTTGTGGACCCTGGTACTGACCCAGCGGTCCGCCTCTTCAACAAGCTTCCTAGGGTTAGTCAGCCTACTATCTATCAGGTGCTGGCGTAGCTCAGGAAAACAATTATTGAGCAAGTGCTCCCATGCCATTAAATCAAGAAGCCCTTGATAATCATTAACTTTGCTACCCTTTACCCAACCATCCAGTGCTCTGCAAAAAAAAGTCACATACTCCACATACGTACTATTGGGAATCTTAGTGCAACCCCTGAACCTCTGTCTATACATTTCAGGAGTTAACCCATACCTAGTCATTAAAGCATCCTTCATATGGGGGTAAGAGTTATACACTTCTGAGGGCAAATCTAGCAGTGTGTCCCGCCCTTCACTCAAGAACCGTCCCCACAACCCCGCTCCCCAATCCTTCTCAGGGACCCGGTGGGAGGACATGGCTACTTCGTAAGCTTTGAACCACTGCCCTATGTCATAATTCTTAAAAAACTCCTTAACCACATCTTTAGGAATATATACCCTTGATTCTGCCTGCACTGGTGGTGTACTGCCACCAGAGGGATTGAGCTCCAAACTTTTCGCTTTCAGCTCCAGCTCCCTCAGCTTCTTCTCATGTTCCATTTGTTTTTTTCTTTCTTCCATGGCTAATCTTTGTTTGTCCATATCCATCTGCCCATTAAGCTTTGCCATCTCTACTTCATGTGCCCTGGTTGCTGCCCTGTCTGCCAACACTTCTGGCGACAGGCCTCTGGAGAACTCATGGACACTTTCTGGGTGACCCAATTCCACCATATTCTCTGGTGCCCTTGACTCATACCAGGCCCTCAGCGCCTTTACGAGTTGGGCCTTGTTTTTCAATCCAGTTTGGGCAATTCTGAACTTAGAGCAGAAACCTTTTAAATCTTCATTTGTGTAGCTCTCAAGTGCGCCTTCTCCCCAGGCTACATCGTCCATTCCAGAGACTATAGGCTGCTCTTTCTGCAGGGAGTGAACCAGGCATGGTTTCTCAAAAACGGAGATTCTTGGCAAAGCAAAAAGTCAGTAGTATTGTGGCTGCGTTACTGGTCTGCACTCTCTATGTGGCGATCAATGATTCACTATATGCAAACCAAAAATGCAAATCCGAAAATCCCACAGCTGCCACCAATGTTAGAAATGAGGGGGCTCTGGTTGGCGCATGACATCAAGAAAAGCATCAAAAAACACTGGCGGATTTTAAACAGTTGCAAGGAGAAGATTGCGATGCCACTTTTTGC
Organism: Triturus cristatus; assembly: GCF_964204655.1. Classification (NCBI taxonomy): domain Eukaryota; kingdom Metazoa; phylum Chordata; class Amphibia; order Caudata; family Salamandridae; genus Triturus; species Triturus cristatus. The sequence continues at coordinate 744,916,737 of NC_140589.1, read as the reverse complement.
TTTTAAGAGGTCAGGCAACATAAAGGACCGCTTGGTCCACACACGACCAGCGGGTGGGCCCATTAGATCACTGGGCACTTTATGGGATCTACCGGCTGTGACCGGACACCACCCGTGCGGGGGGTGCTCGGTTTGCCCACAAACCACTCACAGTTCTTCAGTAGATATAGGGACCAATAGACCTTGGATGCAGACCCACTTTACCAATTGCAACAGTAGCAACATCATCTATCTACTCACATGCCCTTGCCAAACTAGGTATGTGGGTATGACCACTCGCAAGGTGAGGCTACGCATGTTAGAGCACAAGAGCACGTTCAGGTGCCGCAAATTGAACACGAGACTCACTAGGCACTTTTCAGAAGTCAATCACACTGCAGATGAGTTCCATTGGACAATACTGGAGAAACCAAAGATTCCACAACACATTAGTGATGTCTCCAGATATTTGTTCATTAAAGAACAGAAATGGGTTCATAGGCTCCGGTGTGATACTATGGGACTAAATGACGATATTCCCTGGACCAGCATCTAGCCTTAGGTATTAGTTCATTTCAACGTTGAGGTTAAGATTCCTCAATTATTGCTGTGTTCGAGGTCAGCTATGGCAGCACATGTAGCTCACAAATGTAATTTATGATGAGTGAACTCAAGTTAGTCTCTTATTTGTTTGACTCTCAGTACTGCGAGAGTATTACACAGGATTACTAGCTGAGAACCACAAAAAAAGAAAAAAAGAAAAAACTTCTAGGAAAACTTTTAATTAACCATTTAATAATGAATTCCTGCTTTATTCTAGAAGTTGCTTAGAACATAACAGTATAACCAAACGCCACTGCAGTGACTAATAGATATAGCATAGACACTGTGCGACTTATGACAATAGTTTATGCTTGGCACCTATAATGCGGTCTCAGAGGCATAATGGCTTATAGCTGTTATATGTTTAGCCATGTTGAATTAACATCGGACTGTACGTGGATTGGTAGCATGTAATTTTATAATACATACAGGTGCTGGCTGACTTAGTATCCACTACATCTCCCAGGAGGCATCTATTATGTAGGAGCCCCTCCTTAACGCTGCGTGCCTGCAATTTGTGGGCACCGTAGTGCTGTGTTACTTCCTTGACAGCTCGTAACTAATTTCTTTAATATAAGTGTTTGTAAAGGGTCTGAAGGAGGGAGTGGCGCAACAACCTTGTACCAAAAGCATAACGTACGGTTCCTGGTATCACGCATGCATTTTGCATGCGCGCTTGTAAGCCGGTGATTTTGAATTATTACTACATCTCCCATGAGGCACGTAACCTTCTTGTAGTCCTGTGTGGGCACCGTAGCGCTGTGTTACTTCCTTGTCAGCTCGTAACTAATTTCTTTAATACAAGTGTGTGTAAAGAGTCTGAAGGAGGGAGTGGCGCAACAACCTTGTACCATAAGCGTAATGTACGGTTCCTGGTATTATGCATACATTTTGCATGCGCGCTTGTAAGCCGGTGATTTTGAATCATTACTACATTTCCCATGAGGCACGCAACCCTTTTGTAGTCCTGTTACGATTCACGGCGCCCGCTGAATCGTTTTGTTACGCAGAGTGAGATGCGCCCTTTGAACTCATGTGATTTAAACGCATTTCCTGATCCTGAACGCTGCCTCCCACCCTGCTCGGAAATTCTGGAGGCAACGACGGATAGGTAAGGGCTGAGGAGTTTTTCAGTTTGTCTTTGTATCTAGCACACTCGGCTGGGGCGCTTTCAGATGGCACCTATACTCGCAATAACAGGGGCTTTGTTGAGTACGAGTAGTCAGACTGACAGTGACTCTCTTGATCTTTTTGATTGAGAGGTGTACGTGACAGCAAATTAGATCTTGATCCAAATGCCAGTCTGGGGCATTTACAATCGCTAAATTATGCGGTTTTTGGTATTTGTAATGAGAGTTGGGATTTTGGTATGGGTTTTTACTGAAGGGGTGAACCTATCTATAAAGAGTGAAAATATCTTGCGTCTATTTTAACGCGAGATAGTAACTGGGACTGACTTTGGCTCTCTCATGTTGAAGAATATTTTCTGTTTTTGTCACCCACGATCCAGAGCGGGGCCTCCTTAACCTGAACCAGGTTCCAGGGTAGGTGAGGTGAAATCCCTGATCATGCTGGGTAAGCATTGCGTAGATTTTTTCACAGCAATATGACCAGGCACACTTGTTTAATTTGCCTGTTTGTAGACAGTACTGTTTAAGTTTTTAGTTGGATTATGTGTGTTAATTGTCCTGTCTCCACAGGTGATGCTCGCACCCTGTGATATAGAGGATTAGGACTACTTGAGGTCGTATTTATTACTACTTCTCTGGTTTTGTTTAGTTTCACTTTTTCTTATAAGTGGGGGCACACTGCACCATTGGGAAATGTATCAATTGAATGCAGTAGCATAGTTTTGAAGCACAAAGGTCCTGAAGAAAGCCGCGGGACACAATCCCTTGAAGGCTGAAACATGTCGACCCTCATCTAGCAGCGACTAGTCAGCACTGCTGGTAACTTTGTCACAAACACAAAAGAGGGAGGGACTAGGAGCTAGTTAGAAAGAGGTCCTGAACCAATGCTCCCAAAATCAGCACAAAATCACAATGGATGGTTTCAGTTCCTACAGGTGAAGGGATTAACAGCCAACCGTTATGTGCTGTTATGAGAATAGGGGATGTCTCCATAGAATAGGTGAGTATGCGGAGAGAAGGATAGGTACTCCTTTGTATGGTACGTAGTGCCCTCACACACCCTTTCGAGTGTATAGCATCATCATCGGGCAAAATTGCTCCTCGTGGGGGTGGCGCTGCAGTCCCTCACGGGCCCCAAGGGGCTCTCTAGCGGAGATCTTTTAGGAGTTGCCGCAGTTGTGACTGAGGGTGTGTGGGAAGGAAGTGCTCGTGAGTGCAGATTAAAATGGGTCAGGAGGCCCTGACAACTTTATTAGTAGGACCCCTGATCCTAAATAAAAATTCACGGGGATGGAGATGCACAATAGTGCCGTTAGGAGAGGGGAAACAAGACCAAATAAATTCCCGCTTCTCTCAACCCGTGTGGTGTGTAATGAAGTGTAGATTTAAAATGGGGTCGACATGTTTTGCGCTATAATTTGGTCCCTAAAGGATCCCAGAGCGCTTCATCAGGACCAGGTGGAGAATAAAGAACAGGAATCAGGAAAGAGACACCCTGTATTCCTTAAGTATATCCTTATTAAGGTATGTTGATAATTATTATCTTAGGACCTGTTATTATACAGACTACCTAAATCACAGCCTAAAGAGGAGACATAAACGGGGGGGGGGGAGAGAGAAAACAAAAGAAGAGCCCAGTTACATATCAATTACATATGGTACTGTAGAAAAAGCTCAAATCACATGTGCACGGTATGTGCCCAAGTGTTGGATGCAGGAGACTAGTCACGCACCAGTGCGTTTTTGGTGCAACATGCATCATTAAAAAAGGTGCTGTGGGGTGCCTTGCACCTTGGCGGCAGAGAGCGGTTGTATGGCAATTGTTCAACTGTGACGGAATTTTTGCAAAGTGAACTACGCCGCCTCGGGGTGACAGTGACTGACTGGTGTACAGGTAGAGGGAAATTCTAACTGTGGATGGTAGCCAAAAGGGTGGTAGATACTTACCACCTTGTTAAGTATCATTACATCAGAACAATATCGCTAAACAAATTCATCGCTGTAAAAGACGCGGTGGAGTGGCGCTGGTACATCTCCAAACCCCAACAAAACTAGAGAAGGGGACGGCATGCCTAGAGTACGACAACAAGGGTGGGTTCGACTAGCGCGAATGCATATCAAAAAATGACATAGCGTTACGTGAATAGTATTACTACGGTTACCAAAGTTGATTGAAACGGCATGCCTGGAGTCCGACACCTAGCGTGAGTGCATAAAAAAAAGTGCTGATGTAGCATCAGGTAAACGGAGCTATCCAGTGACCTGAGTGGAGTAAAACATCTATTAAAAACAGGCGTGTTGACACACGTAAACAGAAGGCATACCCTCCTTGGATTAGCGGAGGGCTCCGTCGGATGTACCACGGGGTGAGGCTATGAGAAACAAGTAAATAAGTAAAATACCACATTGTAGGAAGAGACACAGGTGTTGTCGTCAGGGACACACACAACGCCCACTGGAGAGAGAAAGGGTCTACTTACTAGAGATACAGCCTCACGTTTCGGGAAACCTACATGTTTAGTGCTCAACTTGTGGATGATCACGTATTCTTCCTAACCTTTCCATACTTAGCTAAGTGCAGGCGCCCACACACTATGTTGGCACTAAAGGGGAATGGGTAATGATATAATAACTTGCCTTCGTATGCTGGAGACTCCCACAGTGGCATGAATGCTGTATACCCAGTTATTTAACATGAACTCTCCTTGTTGTATATAAAATCCGCCCCGTGGGAACCCCACCAGACTCAACATGTGGATGATCACGCATTCTTCTTCACCTTTCCATACTTAGCTAAGCGCAGGCGCCTACACACTATGTTGACACTGATGGGGAAAGGGTAAGGATATTATACCATGCCTTCCTGTGCTGGAGACTTTTGCAGTGGTATGTATGCTGCATACCCAGTTATTTAACATGATCGCTCCATGTTGATTGCCTCTATTGCCCGCCCCTCACGCTCCCGAGACTGATTCCTTTTATAAGTTTAGAAACTAACATCAGTTACCATCCAGGGTTGAGCTTTCACTCGTATTGGCAAAGGACAACGATAAGGATACAATATGTTTCCCCTACGCTTGTGACTCCCGTTGACCATTCAAAGATGGCCGCCCCTCTCCGGAATAGGCTCATTCATTTCCCACACGTAGCGTGATGACGTCACCGCCCCAGCCTCCTACCGAGCCGAGGGCGGTACTTATGGAGACTTTCCGCCCGGTTCAACATGCTACCGGCAGTACCGCAGGACGGGTAGGTTTCCCGAAACGTGAGGCTGTATCTCTAGTAAGTAGACCCTTTCTCTCTCCAGTGGGCGTTGTGTGTGTCCCTGACGACAACACCTGTGTCTCTTCCTACAATGTGGTATTTTACTTATTTACTTGTTTCTCATAGCCTCACCCCGTGGTACATCCGACGGAGCCCTCCGCTAATCCAAGGAGGGTATGCCTTCTGTTTACGTGTGTCAACACGCCTGTTTTTAATAGATGTTTTACTCCACTCAGGTCACTGGATAGCTCCGTTTACCTGATGCTACATCAGCACTTTTTTTTATGCACTCACGCTAGGTGTCGGACTCCAGGCATGCCGTTTCAATCAACTTTGGTAACCGTAGTAATACTATTCACGTAACGCTATGTCATTTTTTGATATGCATTCGCGCTAGTCGAACCCACCCTTGTTGTCGTACTCTAGGCATGCCGTCCCCTTCTCTAGTTTTGTTGGGGTTTGGAGATGTACCAGCGCCACTCCACCGCGTCTTTTACAGCGATGAATTTGTTTAGTGATATTGTTCTGATGTAATGATACTTAACAAGGTGGTAGGTATCTACCACCCTTTTGGCTACCATCCACAGTTAGAATTTCCCTCTACCTGTACACCAGTCAGTCACTGTCACCCCGAGGCGGCGTAGTTCACTTTGCAAAAATTCCGTCACAGTTGAACAATTTCCACACAACCGCTCTCTGCCGCCAAGGTGCAAGGCACCCCACAGCACCTTTTTTAATGATGCATGTTGCACCAAAAATGCACTGGTGCGTGACTAGTCTCCTGCATCCAACACTTGGGCACATACCGTGCACATGTGATTTGAGCTTTTTCTACAGTACCATATGTAATTGATATGTAACTGGGCTCTTCTTTTGTTTTCTCTCCCCCCCCCCCCCCGTTTATGTCTCCTCTTTAGGCTGTGATTTAGGTAGTCTGTATAATAACAGGTCCTAAGATAATAATTATCAACATACCTTAATAAGGATATACTTAAGGAATACAGGGTGTCTCTTTCCTGATTCCTGTTCTTTATTCTCCACCTGGTCCTGATGAAGCGCTCTGGGATCCTTTAGGGACCAAATTATAGCGCGAAACATGTCGACCCCATTTTAAATCTACACTTCATTACACACCACACGGGTTGAGAGAAGCGGGAATTTATTTGGTCTTGTTTCCCCTCTCCTAACGGCACTATTGTGCATCTCCATCCCCGTGAATTTTTATTTAGGATCAGGGGTCCTACTAATAAAGTCGTCAGGGCCTCCTGACCCATTTTAATCTGCACTCACGAGCACTTCCTTCCCACACACCCTCAGTCACAACTGCGGCAACTCCTAAAAGATCTCCACTAGAGAGCCCCTTGGGGCCCGTGAGGGACTGCAGCGCCACCCCCACGAGGAGCAATTTTGCCCGATGATGATGCTATACACTCGAAAGGGTGTGTGAGGGCACTACGTACCATACAAAGGAGTACCTATCCTTCTCTCCGCATACTCACCTATTCTATGGAGACATCCCCTATTCTCATAACAGCACATAACGGGTAACTTTGTCACACCTTTTTAATTAAGGTGTGTGGAGTGAATTGAATTATATCACACTCTCCACACAACCCCTTTTTTAGAATCCACAGTCTCCTTTTTCTGCACTGCACTTTTACTCTGTTTGGTGGTCACAGTTTTTCACGTGTCCTCTTGACGCTTCTCCATCAACCCAAGGGAGCAATAGAGCCTTTAACTAGTGAGGCAGTCTCTACAATCGAGAGACACACCTCTGTTCTAGTTGGATACCATATGATTGTTGTGTCCAAATTTTAGTCTCAAGGTCCACACTTACCAGTGGCCTGCAATGTAAGTTAAATAATGAGCAGTTGGCAACGTAGAAGGTTCAAGCGTTTATTGGCCAGACAGAACTCTATATAGAGGAGCCTCATCGACCCTCACCCATCAGGTGCGCCGAGGAAGACTGAAGAATTACAGTCAAAACCAGACAGATATACTTTCAGTGAATACATGAAGTCAGCACATGGAAATCTACAAGTTGGCTCGGAAGAGAGGAAGACCCATATTTGGCGCATATAATTAGCTCAGCTCAGGCACAGGAATGTGCTTATCTCACAACTCGGCCTTGGGGCCTCAGACCGTTTACTTTCAGCTGCTCTTAGTAAATCACACTCCAAGAGGGAGGGGGATTGTGCCATGCACGGAGCTACAGAACAAATGTCTGCATCAGAGGTCTTTTCTGCCATTAACAAGCTTCTATTTCTTATAACAGAAACATACAGAAACATCCATATTATAGACTTAGAAGGAGGAAAGCAATGTAGCATAACAAGTCTCTTACTGAGAAGGCAAGAATAAGATAGAAGCTTCCACATTACAGAAACAATTCTATACACCTGAAGCTTGCACATTACAAAGATAGCTCAGTGGGTTGCAGCACATGAATAACAAACTGCGACTTCATATTGATTAGACATATTAGATACACTGGGCTTAACTATATATTTAACTCGATTACTTCATCCTAACCAGAGCATGATAAACTAAGGGTAAATGGTGGACAGAAAAGACCATGTGACCGAACAACGAGGGAGCCTCAAACCAAAATGGCCGTCGTTCTGCTCCCGGCCCTTTTATCGCATTAGGCCTAACAGGAGTTTCGGACTATTGGTTAGGCTAAAACTACGCGGACTGGTTTTAGATATACTGTGCTAATCATATATTAATATTTGGTCACCACATGATATAAACGATCATGAGAGGTGTCTTTGCTCTCACTATTTGTCTCATTGGATGAGTAAGGTTGATGGTGTTCCATGCTCTGCTCTGATTATGCATGGGCTTGATTGATTTTACACACCCTACTCCTTTCTTATTCTGTGTTCTGTCTGTCATTAGACCCCCTATTCTCTTATGTGGTATATGGCGCAGGCAAGTACCAGCAACAAGCAGGGACCCTTTACTTCTAGTCAGGGCGAAGGATGGCTCCTTAGAATAACCCCTGCTCACCCTCTAGGTGCGTGGCGCGAGCAGTCAAGGCTAAACCTCAGGCGTACACGGTTAAGCAATTGCGATTATACATACAGTAAACCCCTTGCATGCACCACAAACGGACACCAATCAGGTTGTATACGAAAATAAGGCTTTTATGTAGTTTCAGCAGATTCAGTACAAGGCCCAGTAACGGTGAAACGGTGGGGCCACAATTTCTATAAATATGGTAAAAGTTCTCTTTGTTACGGAAAGATCTTAGGCGGGCACAAAGGTGACTGTGGGCCTCAGCGCACTTCGCGCTGAGGCGGCAACCGGGAAGCACGCGGCAGACAACAGGGAAATCAGATCGTTTTGAAAAGCACAAGTCTTGAAAGTAAAAATAAAGCAAAGTCTTCAGCAAAAGGTTCCTCTTCTCTCCTTTGGCAGCGAGGTCACCACTGCAAGCCAGTCCCCCAGGATAGGGACAGTCTTCCTCCTTGCAGCTTTCCCGGTGCCTCCTCCTCAGGCAGAGATTCTTCTTGGGTCAAAAGCGGATCTGATTTCTTAGGAGCAGGGCTCCTACATTTATACTGCATTTCTTTTGTTCTCCCAGGCCAGGGGAGCCCTTGCCTAGTTCAGTCCGGTTCTGGAGCACTTTGTTGACGCGATGCAGGCTTCTTCTTTCAGAGTGCAGGGCAGAGTCATCAGACGCTCCACAGGGGGCGGAGCCGGCATTGTGGTGGCAGAACACAGTCCTATTCAGAGTCCAGGTGTACTCCTCCCACCCATCTACCTGTCAATCTTTCTATTCACCACCAGGCTACCTAGCCCTGCCCATCTGGGTTTTCCCAGCCCTGTCACTCACACAAGCCAGACAGCAGATACACATCACGCAGAGGCGGGCTGAAATGGTTAGGCAAGCAAAGGCCAACTTTCTAAAAGTGGCATTTGCAAACGCAGAATATTAAAATAAACCTTACGAAAAGATGTACCTTATTATTCTGAGTTCAGGCATACTAAACTCGATCTTCTACCATGTTAACTGGGCATGTTAGGATCATAGGATGTAATAATCTTAACAGCCCATTCTGGCCTATGAGAACCGGGTAGCCTTACAATAGTGAAAAACGAAAATGGCTGTAATTCACTATTAGGACATGCCACACACATCAGGGCTTGTCCTACCTTATGCTTACAACGCACCCTGCCCTTGGGCCTACCATAGGGGTGACTAACATGAAGTTAAGGGAAGGTTTATGGACTGGCAAGTGTGTGCACTTGCCAGTCAGCATGTCAGTACCAGACTGCACGCAGGTTCTGCGATGGCAGACCTAGACTCATTTTACCAGGCTGCTTCTGTGGGTGGCACAACCAGTGCTGCAAGCCTACCAGCGGTATTTGTATTTACACGCCCTGGCACTCCTGGTGCGCTTTACTGGGGTCTGACAGTAAACCAAATAAGCCAATCATCGAATCTAACCAACATATACATTTTACATAGGGAGCACTTGCACTGTGGCACTGGTTGGCAGTGGCACAGTGCGCTAAGCGGCCAACACCATAAAAACACATGAGGCACAGCGACAAATAGTGGAAGGGAGACTCACGCCAAGGTGCCAGGTCTAACACAACGTGTGAAAGTTGTCAATCAAGTTCACTTCTTGTCATTTGATAATGGACTGGCCATTGGCCTTAGTTCTGAATGGACTTTTAATTTTTCATCTGCTGAATAAAGCTTTTTTCTTTATCCTTGTGAATTTGATTTAGCTGTACTTTATGTTGATGATGTTTAGCATGTACTTGCAGTTGTAATGCTGTATTTCAAATGTTGAATACTGAGGTGTTGATGTGAGGTACTCCATGTGGTCCATGAAATGTGTATCCTATTCTGATCATTATCCATATCATCCTTTGCAGCTAAATGGGTGTGTTATGATTAACAATTAGTGGACACTCTGTAAACATTTCATTTGCATGGTCACATCTGTGGCTTGCACACATGCACATATGATGTGCTTCCCATTGTCCAATTTGTCTATTTCCCTGACTGTGGGTGCATCTCCACTGGACATGTAAGTGTGGGCATCATTGGTGTAGGAGCAACTGGGTCCTCTGTGCAACTTGCTGGACATATGTATTGAGTATGTGCAGATGACTTGAGGGACACTGCCATACCCAGGCTGTTGTGACCAGAGCCTTCATTGTGTGGTAACTGATGGCTGACTGACCAAGTGTTCTGATGACATGACTGAGACCTGCTGGGGCTATGTTTGGCACAGCTGAGCTTCCACAGGAGTTGAGTCCCCGCAAGTAAGGGTGTTGTTCCGTGACATTGCCTGGGCCCATGGTGTGTGTTGTGTGAGCATGTGTGTGTGTGTCCACATCCCTTTTGATACACAGGCAGTGTTCCCTTGATTTGTTCCTGTTGTTGATACTTGCTGAGTGGTACTGTGTTCATCCCACAACTTTGCCATGGGCTACCAGATGTGTGGGTGCATGACACACTACTGTTAATTTGTGTTTCATCATTGGGATTTGTCAGTTCCGAGTGGTGATGCTGTCATCAGATGCAGATGGGACACAGTCAGGGGTCCCCAAGGCACTTGTTTGTTCGCAATATCATGTAGTTGCCCCTATGTGGTACCTTTAAGTGATTGAGACATGTGTATGTGTATGTGACTGATCCCACTTGTCCGGTTCAGGGATGCATTGTTTGCAGGTGTCAGCATGTGTGCCTTGTGGTTCTCCTTGGCTTCTGCATTGTCCTGGGACTGTGGCAGGTATTCCGCAGGTTACGTGAGCTTTGACGTCATGGCCATGTACCGCATACTGTGCAGTATGTCTGTCATTCACCAGGGTTGTAAACTGGCGTTGTGTGATGAGTCTGTGCACCTTAGTTCCTCCCAACATTACTGTGTTTGTCATGGGTGCATGTGAAATTTCACCTGTCCATGTGGGCTTCACAGATGCACATTGGTGCAGTTCAGGGTGTGTGGTGTTGAGGGTGGACTGATGTAAATGTTTGCATGGATGGGCCCCTAGCTCCCGTTAGTCCATGGATGACGGGCCATGCTGAGTGATTTGTGTTTGTGTAGGTGGGATGTACGTTTGTGGAACAGGACACATGTCTGGGTTTCACAGTTTGTACGACATCTACCTTTGTCAGCACAGTGGAGGTGTCATGCATGCTTGTGTCACCCCAATGTCTGGTCCCTGGGGGTAGTGCTGTTGTATGTCATTCTCTTGCTGTATTAGTTGCTGTTCATCACAGCTTGTGTCACGTGTGTCTGTTGTGCTCCCTCTCATCTCACAATGCCTGATTGCCCACTAAGGGGGGTCCATTGATGGGTTACTTTTGTATGGCACTGTGTCCACATCTGTCTCACTGTGGTTCAGCCCCTCTCATGTGCTGTGTACTTGCCTGCGGATACTGAGACACACACACGCACATGTTGTGTCAGATGGGCAGTGTGAGGTTGCCTGTTTGTGTTTGTGTTTGTGCATCTGCACCAGTGCATTGGTATTGCTGTTGTGGGCCATTGTCTGGATGTTGTTTTTTGTGATTTACCCTGCTGTCCCTGTGGGTCATATCACATCATTCTGCACATTCATCCTGGTTGTTAGGTGCCATTGCTGGCATGGAATGGGAGTTTGTGACATGACACCTACAGTCTACACAGGATGTTTTGATTTGTGTGGGGATGGCAGTAGTGATGTGCAACATAAGCACTATGGGTGGGGGTGGCAGGAGTGCTAGGCAACATAGTCCCTATGGGTGAGGGTGGCAGTAGTGATGGCCAACAGGTCCCCTATGGGTGGGGGTGGCAGAAGTGCTGGGTAACAGGTCCCCTATGGGTGGGGGTGGCAGTAGTGATGGGCAACATTAGCCCTATGGGTGGGGGTGGCAGTAGTGATGTGCAACATGAGCACTATGGGTGGGGGTGGCAGGTGTGCTGGGCAACAGGTCCCCTATGGGTGGGGGTGTCAGTAGTGATGGGAAACATTAGCCCTATGGGTTGGGGTGGCAGTAGTGATGTGCAACATAAGCACTATGGGTGGGGGTGGCAGGAGTGCTGGGCAACAGGTCCCCTATGGGTGGGGGTGGCAGTAGTGATGGGCAACATTAGCCCTATGGGTGGGGGTGCCAGTAGTGATGGACAACAGGTCCCCTATGGGTGGGGATGGCAGGGGTGATGGGCAACATAGTCCCTATGGGTAGGGGTGGCAGTAGTGATGGGCAACAGGTCCCCTATGGGTAGGGATGGCAGTAGTGAATGGCAACATTAGCCCTATGGGTGGGGGTGGCAGTAGTGATGGGCAACATTAGCCCTATGGGTGGGGGTGGCAGTAGTGATGTGCAACATAAGCACTATGGGTGGGGGTGGCAGGAGTGCTGGGCAACATAGTCACTATGGGTGGAGGTGGCAGTAGTGATGGGCAAAAGGTCCCCTATGGGTGGGGGTGGCAGTAGTGCTGGGCAACAGGTCCCCTATGGGTGGGGCTGGCAGGAGTGATGAGCAACATAGTCCCTATTGGTGGGGGTGGCAGTAGTGATGGGCAACAGGTCCCTTATGGGTGGGGGTGGCAGGAGTGCTGGGCAACAGGTCCCCTATGGGTGGGGGTGGCAGTAGTGATGGTCAACATGAGCCCTATGGGTGGGGGTGGTAGTGGTGCTGGCCATACAACCCCTATGGTGGCCTGTTGTTAGTGGCCAGGATATGGATCCCCTGTGTTTGTGTGTGACAGTTTGCAGGTATGTGTCGTTTGTTTTTGTGGTGGGTGTCTGACTTACCGTCTGCGCCGTCCGCGTCTGTTCCTGATCCGGTCATAGATGTAGAGTACCGGTATGACCTGCACGATGGGATGCATGATGTGTTCGTCTCATACACGCTACATGTTGCTCCGTCTCATACCCGTTGCAAACTGGTCCGTCTCGTAGCCTTGGATTGAATTATGGCGCGAATCGTACCTGATATGCTTCTTTTCCGGATGCTGTGACGTGCCGTACGTGGCGACCCATCCGGCGCGTAGGCAGTACGCATCCTACTTGTCTGGGCGGAAACTGCTATGGATACTGCTTCCGGTGACTCGGGTCGGCGTTTGGAGGTACGGCTCGGACAGAGAATGAAGCTTGAATCACGGACTATGTGTCAGTCGGATTTCTGGCAGTTATGCGCATCGTACTTCATCAACTGGACGGACTGGCTCCGGGTACGGATCGGTCGCAAGGTAAGGCTACGAACAGCTCTCGGAGAGCTGTCCGACCCGGATCGGAATCAACCCCATAGTAGAAAGATTTTGCTCATGACCAACTTGTGACTGCCAAGGTCTATGAAAAAGGGGTCACTGTGTTTATACTGAGCAACATGGTTGCACCTGACCCTCCGCAAAGGGAATTGTGATTCTAATCGGAGACAACACAGTGGTAAAGTAGGAAATCTACATGCAAGTAATATATTTACTACTTTCTGGAATTCACAAATTTCTCATGGATTCCACATGAAAAGCTGCGCCTAGCACAGGTTTCAATATAGACTTCTCGGAAAGAAGTTCCAAAATGGGATACCATACTCACTGAACAGAAATCTCCATTGCGGAGAAGGCAGCACAGAGGAATGGAATTCCCTGTGCAAATGCACATTTTTTGTATATTTTTTTCTCAGCTGGGAAAATTGTTTTTCTTTGCAGTGGAACCCCTTCCCTTGGACGCCCACCAGATTTACAAGTGATCCATTTATCTTCCCAAAGGTTGAACGGAATTTACGCAAGCCTTTGGCTGTAGTAAAAATAGCACATTTTCCTGGCTGATAAAAGAAATGTGAGTAGAAAGTGAATGCTTACAAACCTAGGGCCTCATTTATGGAGAATTGGCGCTGGCAACACCGCAAGTCTTCTTGCTGCGCTGCCCTACACCAATGTGAAAGGGCAGGAATGCACCGTATTTATGAACTACGTTGCATTCTTGTCCTTTCCTCCTGCCATGGCGTACAATTTTCTGCCTAGCGCCAATGAAAGCACCCTTGCACCATGGTGCAAGGGTGTGTGTGTTGTAGGCAGGATTGTTTTGATGCAGGAAGGCGCACCTTCCTACACAAAAACAATCCCGAGGGGTGTTTTCCTCTTTCTGTGTGTGCAGCGCACATGGAAAGAGGAATTAACAAGGAGAAATAAAAATAATTCTTCACCTTACACCTGCTCTGGGGAGGCGTAAGGTTTTAGCACTGCCCCAGGTTTCCGTGATTAAGTAAATCTGGGGCAGCATCAAAATCCATGGGTGTTGCATGGGAAAACCCACTGCAATGCCCATGGAATTCCTTCCTGGCGCAGAGTAAGGCAACGCAGCGACGTGTGCTGCTTTGTCTTACTCCATATCTATGAGGCCATGCAAAGCCACGCAAAGTGGCTTTGTGTGGCCTCATAGATATGGTTGAGAGGTTTGCGCTGCCAAAGGGTCAGAAAAAGTGACGCTCCGGCAGCGCCAGCCTCTCATAAATAAGCCCCAAGTTGTTTCTTGACTTTCACAACTTAACCAACACCCAGGAACACACTAAACTCTGGTCCATGAGTGAGATTTACAGGAGATCTCCGCACCTGAGGTGGAGATTTCCATACTTGTTAAAGGATTTAAGGCTGTCAGGAATCCTTGTGAATTCCTGGCAGGATTAACAAGTAAGGTAAATTTGATTGTTACTTTATTTTTCCAACCGAATTTACCTTTGTGAATAGGCCCCTGAGCAATTATTTCTGACAACCAACATTTAATATTAAATGTGGATTTTTTAGAACACCCGAGGTTTATATGAGTAAACCCACACACGAAAACATCCGTAAATCCCATGCGTTTAAGGATTAACATGTGAGTCAACCAGTTCTCAACGAAAGGCATGCTCCCGAATCCAAACAATGCTATCTTTCAACAACAGCTGCTGCACGTAAATTGTCCTTTGTCTCGTGCGCAAGCACGTACGGAAGGTCAGGCCCCCCCAGTGGAACGCAAGCTCTGAAGCATTAATGCATCGCGCTGTTGTTAAATCCAGGTTGGAAAGTGATTTTCGTTTCTTCTTTGTGCTACCACCACGAAGCAGCGTGCTTACAAACGTGACATTTACCACTCTCGAGCAAGGGATTATGGGCGCGGACACAGCTGAAGGCGCAGGATATCAGCCTCGAGTGCGGCAAGCACAGTTTCAGAAAATGCACCAAATCCCGGCGCTTATCGCTTGAGCAGCGGTTCAGACATTTATTTCTCGAGCTAAAGATGACACGTGTACAGTCGCTGCATATCAAACGCGCATGATACCCCTGTACTATTGATCCCTTACAGCCGGCCTTTCAAGGCGCCAGACGGAAGAATAAAGACCTGGAAGAGCACTGAGGAAATGACAAAACCTTAAGTATAACTGCACTGATTCCCATGAAGAAATAATGGCTCAATGTGTTTTTATTAGACATTTTAGGGTTAACACACACATTCTGTGGCGGTAAAAGAGGTGTTTCAAAAGAGGAGATTGTACTGAAAGGTACAGAAAAGTACATGGGGGTTTATTTACAAGCCCATTGTGCCAATGGTGCGCCACTTTTTTTGAACCACTGCGGCGCAGTGTGCCTGCTCATATTTACAAGGCCACATAAAGACACCCTGCGTGGCTTTTCAAGGTCTTGTAAATATGGCCCCCTTTCACACATTACTCTGCGTGAAAGGGGTGTTCCATGGGGGGTTGCTGTGGGTGTTCCAATGCTACATCCAAGAAACCTGATGCATTCCCAGATTTACAAGGTTTTTTAAACCTGTGGATGCGTCGGATTCCTACACCTCCCCAGAGGTGGCGTAAGGGAGGCGAAACAAGGAGAAATGCTATTCTGCAGCACACATAAAAAGAGGAAAACACCTCTTGTGATTGTTTTTGTGCAGGAAGGTGTTGGTCCCTTCGTGCACAAAAACAATCACCCCTTACAATGCAGGCACCATTGCACCATGGCGCAAGGGTGCCTGCATTGGCGAGTGGCAGTCCATTGTGCGCCAGTGCAGGGGAAAAGGATAGGAATGTGCTGTAGTTTATGGATACAGCACATTCCTGCCCTTTTCTTTTCATGCATGGCAGTGCATCAGGAAGGCTTGCTGCACTGCCATGCATAAAAATATTTTAAACGAGGCTCATGATGTGTATGAGTATGCTGTCCTCTGAGTCATTCAGTAACACCAATGGCAGCGGCCTACATTCGCAACAATTTGTGGTCAGCTCAACTCAGCACAACTGGTGCTTCACAGATTGTAACACATAATACATTCCTTCACGTTTTACTATTGCATAGCTGGGGTGTGCATGTAGTATCTAAGAGCATTGCTGGACATACTTAATTTGAAAATAAAAAGTTCCAAAGCCCCAAATTTTATTCAAATCCACCACCTTTTCTTACTGCTAGCTCCACTTACTTACCTTTACTGGTGTCACACATTTCTGTGAGTGACGACCGATTGGGGGCGCGAAGTGTGAAGGGGTGCTTCCAATTTTTAGCATAAATTAGCATTCACAGGAATCTGAGCTTGGGAACATTTTGGAAGGCAAGAAAGGCCTAAGGGTTTGTGCAGTATACCTTCTCAACATGGCTGCCGATGTTAATAGTCTGGTCTACAAAGTTCACCTGAACAGGTTGACTTTCATGACGATGTGGAAACTTGCAAAACCATGCTCGACTGGGTGTTTAATCCATAATTGATAAACACCTTTCACTTGCCTGCTTAGTTACATCACCTCTGAACAGAAGAGGTTGGTGGACTTTGAAAGTACTGAAGTTTAAATGTGGTTGATTTTTTCATAGCGAGGTGTGCAAGCCAGTGCTTAATTAGTGAAAGAATAAGTGCCGGGTCCTAACGTTTTGCTCAGAAGCCCACATAGGCGCTATTGTATGCCAGGGTGCTGAACATCAATGCTGTATAGTCCTGATCCCACCTAATGCCCCTTTTATCTACCACTAGACACTCCCTGCCTATTATATTTCATTCTTTCTGTTTTTTTGCCCCTCTTTTCTCCCACTGTCACAATTTTTTCTGACTCCCCTTTTGTGTTTTTCTTTCACTCACTCTCTATCAAAGTCTGTTAAGAAAAAATAAGTGCTGCACGGCAAAAATCAATGCCGGTGGGCCCCACCTGCACGCCAGCTCAAAAATGGTACATTTAACAGTACAATTTCCCTCATAAATTGGGTAAAAATCCAGAGGTTCTTAAGGGGCAATAATGGAATCTTCCAATGCTGTTGTGGTTTTCCAGGCACACCTTACTTTGCCTGGGGCTGTTGGGACTCACAGACTCACAGTCCTAAGAAAACTTCAACAAAACTTTGAGTAAATGGTGGCTAAAGAGTGGAGTTGTCTACATTATGCCACCTAAAAGTTAGCTAAAGAGCTGTATGTATTATGGGGAGTTAAGAAAATAAAGGTAGCATGCCGTATTGCTTTTCATGTTTTTAATATATTTCTTCTCTTCATTTTTACATCTGGCCCCTTTCAAGTAGATTTTCCACTATGTGTTACCACTAAGTCTATACATGGAAGCAACAGAGAGAAAAAAGTTATAGATTCTCACGACCACAGGGAATGGACAAAAGAGTTAACGCAACCTTACAGGTTCATATTCCAGACAAATTATACCAATACTATATGCTGAGACAGTAGTGATAATATTAAAAAAAAACTTTATTACTATAGATGATAAAATGCCTACGCACAAGTTACCATGGCAGTAAGTTCCATCCAGAACATAGGAACCAAAATCCTCAATAAAAGTCTGTTGGGATGGAAATGTCCCACGCATAGCTTATGGGAATATATTGCTTTCTTCTGTTAACCAACTGACTGAGAAACTGGTATCCTGACTTTTTGTTGGTGTAGCCAACACACTAATCTAGTGTTTACGCCGTCCGCGTCTGTTCCTGATCCGGTCATAGATGTAGAGTACCGGTATGACCTGCACGATGGGATGCATGATGTGTTCGTCTCATACACGCTACATGTTGCTCCGTCTCATACCCGTTGCAAACTGGTCCGTCTCGTAGCCTTGGATTGAATTATGGCGCGAATCGTACCTGATATGCTTCTTTTCCGGATGCTGTGACGTGCCGTACGTGGCGACCCATCCGGCGCGTAGGCAGTACGCATCCTACTTGTCTGGGCGGAAACTGCTATGGATACTGCTTCCGGTGACTCGGGTCGGCGTTTGGAGGTACGGCTCGGACAGAGAATGAAGCTTGAATCACGGACTATGTGTCAGTCGGATTTCTGGCAGTTATGCGCATCGTACTTCATCAACTGGACGGACTGGCTCCGGGTACGGATCGGTCGCAAGGTAAGGCTACGAACAGCTCTCGGAGAGCTGTCCGACCCGGATCGGAATCAACCCCATAGTAGAAAGATTTTGCTCATGACCAACTTGTGACTGCCAAGGTCTATGAAAAAGGGGTCACTGTGTTTATACTGAGCAACATGGTTGCACCTGACCCTCCGCAAAGGGAATTGTGATTCTAATCGGAGACAACACAGTGGTAAAGTAGGAAATCTACATGCAAGTAATATATTTACTACTTTCTGGAATTCACAAATTTCTCATGGATTCCACATGAAAAGCTGCGCCTAGCACAGGTTTCAATATAGACTTCTCGGAAAGAAGTTCCAAAATGGGATACCATACTCACTGAACAGAAATCTCCATTGCGGAGAAGGCAGCACAGAGGAATGGAATTCCCTGTGCAAATGCACATTTTTTGTATATTTTTTTCTCAGCTGGGAAAATTGTTTTTCTTTGCAGTGGAACCCCTTCCCTTGGACGCCCACCAGATTTACAAGTGATCCATTTATCTTCCCAAAGGTTGAACGGAATTTACGCAAGCCTTTGGCTGTAGTAAAAATAGCACATTTTCCTGGCTGATAAAAGAAATGTGAGTAGAAAGTGAATGTTTACAAACCTAGGGCCTCATTTATGGAGAATTGGCGCTAGGCAACACCGCAAGTCTTCTTGCTGCGCTGCCCTACACCAATGTGAAAGGGCAGGAATGCACCGTATTTATGAACTACGTTGCATTCTTGTCCTTTCCTCCTGCCATGGCGTACAATTTTCTGCCTAGCGCCAATGAAAGCACCCTTGCACCATGGTGCAAGGGTGTGTGTGTTGTAGGCAGGATTGTTTTGATGCAGGAAGGCGCACCTTCCTACACAAAAACAATCCCGAGGGGTGTTTTCCTCTTTCTGTGTGTGCAGCGCACATGGAAAGAGGAATTAACAAGGAGAAATAAAAATAATTCTTCACCTTACACCTGCTCTGGGGAGGCGTAAGGTTTTAGCACTGCCCCAGGTTTCCGTGATTAAGTAAATCTGGGGCAGCATCAAAATCCATGGGTGTTGCATGGGAAAACCCACTGCAATGCCCATGGAATTCCTTCCTGGCGCAGAGTAAGGCAACGCAGCGACGTGTGCTGCTTTGTCTTACTCCATATCTATGAGGCCATGCAAAGCCACGCAAAGTGGCTTTGTGTGGCCTCATAGATATGGTTGAGAGGTTTGCGCTGCCAAAGGGTCAGAAAAAGTGACGCTCCGGCAGCGCCAGCCTCTCATAAATAAGCCCCAAGTTGTTTCTTGACTTTCACAACTTAACCAACACCCAGGAACACACTAAACTCTGGTCCATGAGTGAGATTTACAGGAGATCTCCGCACCTGAGGTGGAGATTTCCATACTTGTTAAAGGATTTAAGGCTGTCAGGAATCCTTGTGAATTCCTGGCAGGATTAACAAGTAAGGTAAATTTGATTGTTACTTTATTTTTCCAACCGAATTTACCTTTGTGAATAGGCCCCTGAGCAATTATTTCTGACAACCAACATTTAATATTAAATGTGGATTTTTTAGAACACCCGAGGTTTATATGAGTAAACCCACACACGAAAACATCCGTAAATCCCATGCGTTTAAGGATTAACATGTGAGTCAACCAGTTCTCAACGAAAGGCATGCTCCCGAATCCAAACAATGCTATCTTTCAACAACAGCTGCTGCACGTAAATTGTCCTTTGTCTCGTGCGCAAGCACGTACGGAAGGTCAGGCCCCCCCAGTGGAACGCAAGCTCTGAAGCATTAATGCATCGCGCTGTTGTTAAATCCAGGTTGGAAAGTGATTTTCGTTTCTTCTTTGTGCTACCACCACGAAGCAGCGTGCTTACAAACGTGACATTTACCACTCTCGAGCAAGGGATTATGGGCGCGGACACAGCTGAAGGCGCAGGATATCAGCCTCGAGTGCGGCAAGCACAGTTTCAGAAAATGCACCAAATCCCGGCGCTTATCGCTTGAGCAGCGGTTCAGACATTTATTTCTCGAGCTAAAGATGACACGTGTACAGTCGCTGCATATCAAACGCGCATGATACCCCTGTACTATTGATCCCTTACAGCCGGCCTTTCAAGGCGCCAGACGGAAGAATAAAGACCTGGAAGAGCACTGAGGAAATGACAAAACCTTAAGTATAACTGCACTGATTCCCATGAAGAAATAATGGCTCAATGTGTTTTTATTAGACATTTTAGGGTTAACACACACATTCTGTGGCGGTAAAAGAGGTGTTTCAAAAGAGGAGATTGTACTGAAAGGTACAGAAAAGTACATGGGGGTTTATTTACAAGCCCATTGTGCCAATGGTGCGCCACTTTTTTTGAACCACTGCGGCGCAGTGTGCCTGCTCATATTTACAAGGCCACATAAAGACACCCTGCGTGGCTTTTCAAGGTCTTGTAAATATGGCCCCCTTTCACACATTACTCTGCGTGAAAGGGGTGTTCCATGGGGGGTTGCTGTGGGTGTTCCAATGCTACATCCAAGAAACCTGATGCATTCCCAGATTTACAAGGTTTTTTAAACCTGTGGATGCGTCGGATTCCTACACCTCCCCAGAGGTGGCGTAAGGGAGGCGAAACAAGGAGAAATGCTATTCTGCAGCACACATAAAAAGAGGAAAACACCTCTTGTGATTGTTTTTGTGCAGGAAGGTGTTGGTCCCTTCGTGCACAAAAACAATCACCCCTTACAATGCAGGCACCATTGCACCATGGCGCAAGGGTGCCTGCATTGGCGAGTGGCAGTCCATTGTGCGCCAGTGCAGGGGAAAAGGATAGGAATGTGCTGTAGTTTATGGATACAGCACATTCCTGCCCTTTTCTTTTCATGCATGGCAGTGCATCAGGAAGGCTTGCTGCACTGCCATGCATAAAAATATTTTAAACGAGGCTCATGATGTGTATGAGTATGCTGTCCTCTGAGTCATTCAGTAACACCAATGGCAGCGGCCTACATTCGCAACAATTTGTGGTCAGCTCAACTCAGCACAACTGGTGCTTCACAGATTGTAACACATAATACATTCCTTCACGTTTTACTATTGCATAGCTGGGGTGTGCATGTAGTATCTAAGAGCATTGCTGGACATACTTAATTTGAAAATAAAAAGTTCCAAAGCCCCAAATTTTATTCAAATCCACCACCTTTTCTTACTGCTAGCTCCACTTACTTACCTTTACTGGTGTCACACATTTCTGTGAGTGACGACCGATTGGGGGCGCGAAGTGTGAAGGGGTGCTTCCAATTTTTAGCATAAATTAGCATTCACAGGAATCTGAGCTTGGGAACATTTTGGAAGGCAAGAAAGGCCTAAGGGTTTGTGCAGTATACCTTCTCAACATGGCTGCCGATGTTAATAGTCTGGTCTACAAAGTTCACCTGAACAGGTTGACTTTCATGACGATGTGGAAACTTGCAAAACCATGCTCGACTGGGTGTTTAATCCATAATTGATAAACACCTTTCACTTGCCTGCTTAGTTACATCACCTCTGAACAGAAGAGGTTGGTGGACTTTGAAAGTACTGAAGTTTAAATGTGGTTGATTTTTTCATAGCGAGGTGTGCAAGCCAGTGCTTAATTAGTGAAAGAATAAGTGCCGGGTCCTAACGTTTTGCTCAGAAGCCCACATAGGCGCTATTGTATGCCAGGGTGCTGAACATCAATGCTGTATAGTCCTGATCCCACCTAATGCCCCTTTTATCTACCACTAGACACTCCCTGCCTATTATATTTCATTCTTTCTGTTTTTTTGCCCCTCTTTTCTCCCACTGTCACAATTTTTTCTGACTCCCCTTTTGTGTTTTTCTTTCACTCACTCTCTATCAAAGTCTGTTAAGAAAAAATAAGTGCTGCACGGCAAAAATCAATGCCGGTGGGCCCCACCTGCACGCCAGCTCAAAAATGGTACATTTAACAGTACAATTTCCCTCATAAATTGGGTAAAAATCCAGAGGTTCTTAAGGGGCAATAATGGAATCTTCCAATGCTGTTGTGGTTTTCCAGGCACACCTTACTTTGCCTGGGGCTGTTGGGACTCACAGACTCACAGTCCTAAGAAAACTTCAACAAAACTTTGAGTAAATGGTGGCTAAAGAGTGGAGTTGTCTACATTATGCCACCTAAAAGTTAGCTAAAGAGCTGTATGTATTATGGGGAGTTAAGAAAATAAAGGTAGCATGCCGTATTGCTTTTCATGTTTTTAATATATTTCTTCTCTTCATTTTTACATCTGGCCCCTTTCAAGTAGATTTTCCACTATGTGTTACCACTAAGTCTATACATGGAAGCAACAGAGAGAAAAAAGTTATAGATTCTCACGACCACAGGGAATGGACAAAAGAGTTAACGCAACCTTACAGGTTCATATTCCAGACAAATTATACCAATACTATATGCTGAGACAGTAGTGATAATATTAAAAAAAAACTTTATTACTATAGATGATAAAATGCCTACGCACAAGTTACCATGGCAGTAAGTTCCATCCAGAACATAGGAACCAAAATCCTCAATAAAAGTCTGTTGGGATGGAAATGTCCCACGCATAGCTTATGGGAATATATTGCTTTCTTCTGTTAACCAACTGACTGAGAAACTGGTATCCTGACTTTTTGTTGGTGTAGCTAACACACTAATCTAGTGTTTACATTGAGGCATACTGTGTTGATTATTCCACCCTGAGCACTGTCATTTGGTGGATGGTAGGGGAGAGGGGAAGAGTCATCAGATTCAGCTGCTAAAGGTAATGAAGTTTCTAGGCAGGGCCTGCCCCTTTCTTCTGACCCTGAGTGTTACTTCAGGGTGGTTCTGACAGATGCAAAGCCTTCATACTAATGTTCCTATGTTTTTGATGCTCCTGTTTGGAGCAATCCTTCACACTACCTGATGTGAGACCCATGACCCTGCACAAAGGATGTGTCTGCACTAGAGTCAGAAAATGGCATTTGAAAAGGACGCACCCCAAACTGGTTCCAGGACCTTAGACAATGGATTCACAATCCCCTAACTGGAAAATGAGTATAATGGTGATATCCAAACCGATTTTCTTCTTGTTCCAAGCTGCTTCAGTGACTAAGTAAGGAAGTAATCTGCAGAATACTTGACGAATTGCTGTGAGACCAAGACTGGTGTCTGCCTGACAGCCAGTCTCCCAGGAGATATGGGGAAATCACCTGAAGTCTGTTCAACTTTCTTGAGAATCTGTGGGACTGCCTAGCGCCTAGAAGTCCAGTTGTATTTGAAGTGGGTCAAGCACCCAGAAGAAGAAGAATGAAAAACCAGCACTGACCATGACATGGGAGGTCATGTGGTTTCCCTACTTTGCTGAGGAGGCAAACTGTGTAAAAAACATGCACACCGGACCAACAGTGTGTTGGCTGGAATTATCCCAATTTATCCAGAGGGACTTGTGCTGTCACTCCCCAGTGTATGGTGTACCCTGCGAAGATTGTCTTTGAGACCACAGGGGAGACTTTGCTCCATAGCCTGTAGGCAGCAAATGCCAAAGACAAGCTTGTGCTGACCAGGCCAACTGATATGGTCAAATGATCAAGTGACACGCGTGAGGAGCAAGGCCACTGCCCGCAGTCCTGCACCACTCCAGAAGACCCCACCAACTCAAAACCAGCAAGTACATCATCCGGCATCGCCCAAGCTAAGCCCCCTCCAAAGAGGGAAGACATGGTCTGGAAATGAAAGACTGAGAGGCTGTGTTGTGAACTGTTGGGATAAGCCTTCCATTAGGAAAGTAACATTGCTCAAAGGAACTGACTTATGATGTGCCTTATTAGGTGGTCACTTAGTGAACTCATATCTGTGCTTGTTGTTACTTATGGTCTGTATTTCTTGCTAGGTACCACATAGATTGGGGCACTATACTAAACTGTAATAGAACATTAGAGGTGATGGGGCACTTACCCACAAGCTGTAGACAGGGTCATCGAACCCTGTACTGAACCCTTATTAGAGTGTAGAGCATGTCCATGGTTAACCACAAAAATATACAGCTCGTGGATTAATGGCAACATCAAAAGAAGGTAAAAACAACTCAATTTACTATAATGTAAGTAGAGAAAATCAAGAAACGGGAAATACAATATCACACTGCACCCCTACAACAGTGTCTAGAGAAGAGCCATCAGAACTTCAAAAAGACAACACTACTTCACATGTTTGACTCAAACAAACAGCCCTTTTAAGGAACTCCACAATATTCTACCATAATGCCCCAATCCTAAGTGCCATCTCACAGAAACACCACAATCACAAGACTTCTGTGACAATTTCTCAAAGGAATTGATCACAAAAATAAGAGAGACAATTACCTTAAGTATAACACAGACAATACCTCCCCAACACAGGACCCAAACACCATAGAAAGAGACAAAAGCAATCGTCCGCTCCTGAGAAGTTTCAATTATTTCTATTAAAAATATTTTCTCAACATTAATAACACGAGCAGACCATCAAAATTACCTGTAGGCTTGGTAACTCCAAGAATCTTCAAAGATATCCTTTGCACAACCTTTCCAGGGGAGGTAGATAAAATCTTTCTCAACAAGTTCTTGGAATTAGTTTCATCCCCACTCAAACTGAAAACCCCTTACATTAAACCACCCCTTAAAACAAAAAAAACGTAATCCAGATGACCCATCAAATTACAGACCTATACCAAACAGGCCATTCTAAGGAAATATATTTGAAAGAGAAGTGTTTCTTCAACTTTAAAAATTAGCAAATCAAATATTTGATGTCAGATTAACAATACAGCTTCAGGCAAGGCTGGGGCACATCGTCAGCTATCATATCCATTCTGAATGACCTAAAACAGAAGTATGGAGTGACCACTCTCTTGATTCTGGACCTATCAGCTACATTTCAAACCACTCACTATTTTAAAGATTCCATCATCTAAGAAGACATGAAAGTGTTTCAAAATGGACTGCTTACTACCTTAGAGACAATGTGTGGTTTACCTACCACATTCCACATCAGCTCCCCACACTAATCATTGTATGTCCCACATAAGCCCATCTCATCTCCTCTGATTCAACACCTGCCTAAGCCCCTTACCAGACCTGATTAAATCATTCAATCTTTCCTGTCACAACTATTCAGATGAGATGCAAATCACACTATAAATAGATGGCCCAGAAGATCCTACAGCTCAAATCTTGATGACTTCTTCATGCCATAAACACACCTAAAGCTAAATGCTACAAAGACAGGGACATTGACCTTTGGACAATGTAAATAATACTAGCCCACTGCCATATCGCATGAGGAAAATGGGGTCCCTCTAGCAATATCAAGAGAAATAAGAAACTTAATTTTAACCATGGATTCAAACCTATCCTTGACGCCACATGTCAACAACATCCCAGAATGCCTATTACACAACAAAAACATTGCATCACATCTTTCCATACCTCGGATAGGAACAAAAGCTACAAACTATTCTCACACTCATACTCTGCAAGCTTGACTATGCCAATGGCCTATACCTTGGTGCAGTCAGATTTATCATATGCTAAATAAAACTAATCCAAAATGCTGCCACAGGCCTTCTTCTGTGTCTTCACCCAAGATATTGCAAGACCCTAGTCTTGCAATCACTCCACTGGCTACCTATAGCTAGAAGAGCAATGTCCAAGGCACTCTACATTGTCCACTAAGCCTCCCAAGGAATAGGACCACTTTCTCTACATACAAACAAAACATGGCACTGCTCTCTATGCCTTCACCACAGATAATCATACCCTGTTACCATATTTAATCTATAGGAGGCAATGCATTCTCAGTATTACCCGCTAAGCTCTACAACTCACGACCAGCCAAGTTTCAAAGCATTCAGGAAAGTATATACTTAAGAAGGCAGTTGAATATATTTCTATTTTCAATATAACTACATCCTTCCACTATCACATAATACAACAAGAAAAGATAATTGTACATTCTAGAACTAACTACACCTTACAGTTCACAGATGTGGAACAGCCCATCCAACACAGTACATTCTATATGCAGGTCAGTTAAAAAGGGCTGCCCTATGGATAGCCTCAGTATTATAGTGTTGTCAATTCATATATATTCCTATTCTACAACACTCTTGAGTTGTCAGACAACTGTAGCTTAATCCCCTTACACTTACATAAGACATATCTGTTATGCCCATTACTGTACTAGCTTGTAAAACAGCCACCACCAAAAGAACAGGCATGGAATGACTGAAGAGATGTGCCACATACTGCTGGCCAATTGGAGGACTCTTTTCTAACCTCCGCTGCAGGTTCCAGCTAGCGGCATACTATGATCACTTCTTTGCATCTCTCAATCACATTCAGGTATGAAATGATAGTGACAAAGTCCATCCCAGCAGATCTCCTTTCCACTCATGCCAGCCCATATGCCTGCTCAGGACTGTAAACCCATAAAAAAATATCAAGTTGGACAACCCAGTGCAGTAAGCAGCTAAGCAGACTATGAGTAGACTCTGATAATAAGATTTTTCATAAAGGGACCTGTAAACCTGCTCAAAGGTACCGGCTCACTGAAAACCATAAACTGTGCACCCCTACATCTACTTTATCGCTAAGCACTGCATCCCATAGCATGATAGCTACACCTCAGTGGTCCTCACACATGACATGGAAACACTTCCACACAGTATCAAAAAGCAACAACACCCTATTTTCGACCCTCCCTACAAAGCGTAACTTGCTGCCCATCGAGGCAAGTGCTTTAGTGCCCCACATAAGATCTATAAATGCTGCCATACAGCAAAACACTAAGGGTCCTAGATGGGTAATCCAGCAGAGAACTTTCTGGTTAGAACGCCAGAGATGATATCCTTAGACACTGTCCCCAGGGCCACTGTCAGGTCCTGGATACATTCACAGATATGTGTACATATGTGCATGCATACATGCACACACACACACACACACACGGACGCACGCACACACACACATAAACTGTGCATGAAAAATGATTAATGGCTTCTATATTTTCATATTTCTAATGCTCAAGTTGGAGAGTAAAGAGAGTCCATGCTGATCCACCTTTTAATATTAACTGCCACATATAGGTTCCGTGCCTCTCCTCTTTAATGAACTTTCATGGAAAGTCTTAGAAATTAGCAAAGATTGACCCCTTAAGAAAAAGACTTGAATCAAGCTGTAAGAATCAATTTAAAGAGTTTACATATTTTCTAGAAGCCCTGTCCTCCTCGATACAGGAGTGCAAATTGGGGGATTTATGCTGTTGGTAGGTATAATGGTGGTCATGTGATAGCCACTGCCTTTTCCCAGGTGGAATTCTCTCTGCTAACTGTGCAGTAGGCAGTAACTCCCTCTGTATGGGGCACAAGACATAGGCAGTGCCAACGTGCCCGTGCTGATTGTTAAGACAGGCAGCTCCTGTCCAATCCACCTGCGATTCATAAAATATTTCGGAAGATGTCCCTAGGGCTAAGCCCCCTGGTCCCCATATATTTGTAAAGGGCTGACGGAAAAACCATCTCAAAGGGCAAAAGCAGGAACCTGCAGGAGTGAGATAAAGGGGCAGGGATTTTCTGATAGTGGATGGAAGTGCCATGAGGTCGTCCAAACCTGTTACCTTGAAGTTTACCATTTTAATGGATGTGGCTAAACAGCTAGAGCGGCCGACTTTGAAGCTCGGCAACCAGGTTTGAGTCTGGCGGGAGGCTCAACACCCTGTAATTCTGGGCAAATCACTTAATCTCCCCGTGCCTAACAATAAATGTGTCCGTCTGTAGTGCAACTAGTGCTCGTGTAAAGCGACCTTTGGGTGGGGTTCACGCTGTATAAAACTGCAAAAAAATAAAAATTAAAGCACCTGCCACAGGTTTCTGAGTAGAACTTTGAGCATCAGCACTTATTCTCTTACAAATTAAGCACTGTGGCCTCTGTCAATTTACTGCAGCAAGGACAGTGAAAGGGATAAGCAAAGAGTAAAAGAAAAGGGAAAGAGAGTGAGGATGAGGAGAGATCAGAGAGAGAAAAAAGACAGAGGGAAGAAACAGAAAATGGATGGATGGTTAGAGTGGGGAAGAAGGGAGCTTAGCGGTCTGAACATCATTGCCAGGACTGCTTTTACCTCAGGCCCGCACTGTACAGATCTTGGGCCAGATGTACGACAATGTCATTTAGCGACTCAAAAATTGCGCTCAGTTGTGAGTCGCAATTTGCAAGTCGCTAAATGCCATGTACAACAGTGTCTGAGACACTGTTAGCGATTCCTAATGGGGTCGTAAATTGCATGCCTCATGCATATTAATGAGGCACTCGGAATTTGCAACCCCTATTAGGAATGGCTGGCCCTCCCAGGAATGGTGGCCTGCTGGGCTCAGCAGACCTCCATGTCTGGGATTGCTTTTAAATAAAGCTGTTTTTTTCATGCAGTCTGTTTTCCTGAAAAACAGGAGGCAAATAAAAGAAGAAAAGTGCAATGTTTTTGTTTCATTTTTTTAAGGGCAGGTAGTGGTCCCTGGGACCACTGCCTGACCCTAAAAAATATTTTACCCTGCATTCGCAAAGGGGAAGGGTTCCCCTGGGGGGCCCTTCCCGTTTGCGAGTGTTTTACCACCCTCTTGAAGAGGGCGGTAAACGCCCCTTCCTAATAACGACTCGCAGTTCCTATTTAGCAAGCCGCAAAAAAATTGTGACTCGCTAAATAGGGATTGTAAATGGCCCTATTAGATTTTGCATGCGCAAACGGGTCGCAAACCCGTTTGCGCATGCCAAATAGAGTCTTACATCTGGTCCCTTGTTCTTGTGGTCGCTTCACTTTTTCCATCTGCAAGTTGATCTGGCACCCTAAATAACACTCTACCTCGAGCTCCACCTGAGCAGACAATGAAAAGAAACCCCCTCACCTTAAACCAAGAAATCCAAATTTCCAATGGGAAATCTGCTACAGCAGGTTTATTAAATGTTGACTTTTGCAAAACTTATCATCCTAATGACAAGCCAACCCCTTGAGAAGGCAGCTTGAGCTAATTCTGTTGCCAGGAAAGCCCTAGTTACTGACTCAGAAAATATAACTAATATAGCTAAGGGTATTTTATACCAATGCAAACTCTTCCTGGTTAGCTTCAACACGTGTGAACGGTTTACCACATGCACTGACTCTGGTCTATTGTCTGTTGTTTTACCGGACTCTGAACACTGGACCTATGATAATCTGACCAAAAGAGCTTCATTATTAATCACCCCAACATTTCTACCAATGCACAAGAATTTCTTGTTGAAGCTCTTGGCACTCTGTATGAATGTGCAATTTTTAGTGTGCAAATCTAGGTGGCTGAGCACTGCACAGGGTCAAATGCAAAGACACATCCTCAGTGTAACTGGACTGGTACTGCATCATGATGTCATGTATTTTGAAGCGGAGAGTCTGCAGCACTTTCCTAAACTGCAGCAGGGTTGCAGCAGCACTGATGGATACAAGTCTATATTCCAGATCCTATATGCATAAATGGAGAAGGCCTCTTGCCTTTTTTTTTATTTCTCCACTTCTTAGTCATCAGTCTGATGGTTTCCTGACTAAGGCCTTCCAAACAAAATATTTATTTATATTGACTTTCCGCCTTGGATCGTTCCTGGCCTCTCACATCAGTTCTTAAAGCAATATGTTTGCAAGTTCATTGCAAAACACTCTTTGGGCCTTCGTTATGGGTGGTGCAATGTTTGGTGTGATCATTATCACACATGATAAAATCCAGCACTGGTGTGTTCAAAATGGGGTATAATATGCATATTTTGGTGCCTTCTGCACTAAAATCCACATGTCCTAGTACTTATCAGGCATTTACCCCACTATAGAATAAAATAGTTCCGACCTGTTGAAATTTAATGAAAGGCACGATCTTTATTATGCCCTGCAATTACCAGGGCAATAAACATGCTAACACAAATTTGCGATCCCTGCATAAACAGGTGTTTGCACAAGAATCATAGGGGAATATTCTCAGGGAGCTATCGTGGAGTTAACGGCACTTTACCGCAGCCAAAGTTGTGATAACTTTATCACCCCATTCACAAGCTGGTGCTAACAACCCATAGTACCAGTTTACCTGCAATAGCAACCGCAAAAAACATCGCCACAGATTACCCCGGCAACTATCGCTAATGAGATGCAGAGTAGGCGTTCCCGAGCAAAAATCTGTGACAACATCACTCCGCAACATTCTCAACGACCAGCCGGATCTGCGATAAGATCACAAAACATGCGATAAGACATGTTAGCAGCAGGAAAATAACACCTGCTCTGACCTGGTGCAAAGTCAGACAACAGCCTGCACCACAAAAGGGAGCACAGCCCACAGCCACATCGGAAGGGCAACAGATGCCATGGAGCCACTGGTCATGTGGCCTGGACACCCAAGAGGGCCACAACACCCACCGCCACCACCCCAGGACTCCAACCCCCACCCATAACATCCCCCCCGGACCACCACAGAGGCAGCACAGACAAAGACAGCAGACCCCCAGGAAACACACCAGCCTCACAGACCCAACACCTGACAATGTCATTGCCCACTACAGGCCCAAAAGGACAACCATCCTACGCATCCTGACCATAAATGCCCAACAGGCCGACTGAACCAACACAGCGGACAACCAACATCACACTCCACACAAAGCTTCTGGCTGTGCTGCACCTGTTGGCCCCTGGTACCCCCAACCAACACTCGCCAGAGTCGGAGGAGTCACACAGCCAGCCACATCCAAGTCCCTCACACCTGACCTGGACATCACCATCAGCCTGGTACCCCAGTCCCTATACGTCCAACACAATGCGCAGGATCCGCTGGACACCAAGCAAGGACCATACGCCATAGCTGGATGCACGCACGTGTTGGGGGCAATCCACAGCACACATGTCTTACCTGTGCCCCCTGCCGACACAGCACACATTCACCGGAACAGAAAGCACACATCTCACATCAATGTGCAGGCAACAACCGAACACCGTGGAACCTCCACCAATGTCGCCTCCAAATACCCAGCCAGTGTGCATGATTCCTCCATCCTCCGACAGTCCATCAGCAACCAGCATTCCCAGGATGGCACTAAGGGAAATGCACAGCCCCTTGGCAAGTTCCAAATGAACACCCCACTTACCTCAACTCCACAACCATGCAACTCACAACTCTGGCAATACACACGTCACAAAATCTAAACCAACAGGCAAAACAACATGCCCACACACTAGGCACAACAGAACAACTCACACTGGTAACCTGGGCAAGCCCTGCACATGAGCCATCAACGGCATGGCACCTCAGCCACACACTAGCTGAATGTGGGGAGAGATGGCAACCAGGCATGTGTGAAGGAGGCAGGAGAACCATGATTGGGAAAGTACACAATGCCAAGAGTGGCGGAGATGTGCTGGACAGACAGCAGTATGCAGAACACACCCATATCCATGGCAACATACACCTCTGGTGTATGGAGTGTAGTGGACAGTGGACGCAACCATGTCACCCCAGCCAGTGGGGGATTTTACGGAAATGTTGCCTGTGACGTCCCCCGTAAGCGTGAGCATAGTGGGATGGCCCGGCGTATGCCAGGCGAACGTAGGGGTGTGCACAAAAAGCACGTAACCCTGGGCGTGGTCCTCTTCTGGAAAGCCCAACGTCTCTGCCAGGTTGGCGACGCTCACCACGCCACAAGGCCGACGCCGTCCTCCTGAGCTGAGTTGCCTGCGATCCTGTGCGCCTGCCATACCACAGCACGCTGGACCCTGAACCCGTCAGGCCCGCCCCTGCTCAGCCAGGCCACATTGATTACCTGCCGACACCAGCGTGTGTCAAGGAGGACCCACCACGTGCCTGCCAAGCTCCAAGCCAGAGTCCAGTGACCTTGGCAGCCTCCTCAGACCATCACGGCCTCCACGACACAGGCCCGCTTTACTCCTTTCTCGTTGACATACTCTACTGCCTCCTCCGGCCTACACCACGGTCAAGTAGGTCACACATTTGGAACTGAGTCTTGATTACACCATGGCAGTGAACATTATTTAAGGCAGAGTGCATGTCACTACACTCCCTTCGATGTGGTGCCACCAGGTCTGTGCATAGCATGAACAACCGCATGTGTCTGTGGGCCTACGCGGACTACTTCCCTCGACCTATGCTGCACACGAGTAGGTCACAGAAGAGAGGCATAAGAGGATGACGCATTGCAGTCCGGAGGGAACAGGATCATCGTTGCGGGGGTGATCGAACACTACCGGCAACTGTCCTGGTATTACTAACTCTGTGCATCGCGAGCCAATGACAGGTGGGTGTGGGCCATTGCTGACTGCTGCCTCCGGCCTACACTGCAGTCCAGTAGGTCACAAAGTCTTGATTTAGCGATGGCGGAGTTCATATCAGTGTACCGGCATCATCGCAGACTGCATCCCCTCTCAGCACCTGGGCCACTAAGTCTGTTACCCGACATTCATGGACACTCTCTGGTCGTACATTGGTGGCGTCTGAGTCTATGGACTAGGGGCTAGTTTTCATCCTCATGTAGCTGATACCGAATTGGTGGTGAAAACAAGGCTGGCGCTTTCCACTCCTCCATTTGGTGCTGCCTGATAGCATCAGACCTTCCGCATCATGCCCTGGAGGACACCTTCATCTGTCCCCCGCAAGCCTATGCCACATTCACCTTGGACATCGATGAGGACCCGCTCACTGCGCGTGGACCTACCTCAGTG
Organism: Triturus cristatus; assembly: GCF_964204655.1. NCBI lineage: Eukaryota > Metazoa > Chordata > Amphibia > Caudata > Salamandridae > Triturus > Triturus cristatus. The sequence continues at coordinate 744,883,670 of NC_140589.1, read as the reverse complement.
CACCGCAAATCACCGTCCCGTGGCAGGGTGCCTGTGCCGGCCACTGTGCATCCGGGGCCACTAACTCTGTGCTGGTCAGGTCCGGGACCCCTTCTTCTGAGATATTGGATGGCCTCTGAAGCGATGGCCTTAGGGTCATCAACGCCATGTGTCTGTGGCCCTGCGCTGTCCGCTGCCTCCGGCCTCAACTGCGGTCCACCAGGGCTCACACATCAAATCGAGGCCTGACCGGCCCGGATGTCACATCACCGCAGGAGGCACACGCCACCACCGCCAGGACCAGCTCCAACCACAATCTGCCAGAGTCTAAATGGTGGTCCTGATGGAGTTGCTCACACCTGTTGTGGATGCCATTATCAGTCGGATACCCTGCTCGGCACTCCAGGTGCCACTGACTCAGTGCACCACAAGCCATCGTCCGTTACTGATTGAGTTTTGTGTTGTTGAGAGGTTGCGCAGCAATGTCACCTCAAGCAGTGTGGGAGAGCTGGGACACTGATGAGGAAGATGATGCAGGTCTAACACACCCCACTGCATCTGCATCAGGAATGTCTCGAAGGGACTTTTTCTTCACATGGGCGTGCTCAGCTGTAGTGCCCCTACCTCAGTGCACTGCAACTCACGGACACTTCTGTTTGCATGTTGTGTTACCTCAGGACTTACTCCGGCTCCCCCCATGTTGCTCAGCAGTTCACTCTGTCATGCCGGTGTTTTTAGTTTCTGTTGCACTGTTGTCCACTGTTCAAGTGGTTGCCAGCACCAAGCACTCCGTGCGGGCTTGCTTGCACTCACCCCACACACATCCAGCACAGGCGTCAATGTATATGTGGCCCTGCCAATAAAGGGGCTGGGCGCACATGCCCGTAGCCAGTACAACATAATGTCTACGTGTGTCCCTGTGGTCTTGTTGTATGCATGAGGGTCCTGGGCTCTACGACATTACATTGTGCTGTGTACATCGGATGTAGACATGTCACCGCAGGCAGCAGGTTGGAGCTTGGACATGTAGCTTTGTCGACACCCACTCAATTCGTAAGGGGAGTGGCCAGGGCCATCGTACGCCGAGCCAACGTGGGTGCGTGACTGCTATTTGCGCTGTCTGTGCTGTGAATGTGCATCTACATGTGTCTCTATGGCAGTGTGGGTCTCCTTTGTGGCGTGTGGGTGGTCCCTGAGGGTGATAGACACCAACGTTTGTGTTCTAGTTTGCCTTCCATGGATTCAGCACCCACCCACACCTGTTGGGCCACCTCCTTTTGGCGTGCTGACACATGGCATTGGGGTGCCATGTGTGGGTGGGTGAAGTGTTGTGAGCCAGCTGTGCTTGTGGGTGCTTCCTGCTGTGTGGTCTGTTGCAGGGGCTGTGTTCTCCTCTGAGTAGCTTGTCTGCCCTGGTCCTGGTGGTGGGTTGCGTGGGATATCCATGGGCTGTTGTAGGGCGTCAGTGTCGACGGTGTGGTGGTCCTCTCTGGCATCACAGATGTGTTGTCTCCTGTGCTCTGCTGGAGGAGTTGTGTGCCCCTCTGCAATGTGAAGGGGAGATGCATGTTGACATTGTGTTGACATGTACGTTGGCGCATTGTTCTGGTTTACATGCAGACTGTATGGCAATGTACATTGTGACTGTTTGTGAGGTGCTGGATCCTTCTGTGGGACAGTGTACATTTGTACTACATGACATGTGAGGTTGTACGCGTACATTTCCATTTCACAGTTTCCAGCTCTGTCAGATGTAGTATGCATGTTTCTGTGCATGTGCGGAGCCAGTTGTGTCCTCTGTTCTGCTGTGTCACCTATGCACATTGCATCACATTGTCGTCAATGTGGGTGTGCTGTTCTTGCTATGTGTGTGTGCTGCAGTGTGCCAAGGGGGTGAGGGACATGATCCTGGGTAATTGTGGGCGTGCAGTGTGCTACGCCTCTTTGTGCATGTGTGCCATTGTGCCCATTTCCCCCGTCCACCCAGTACCTGTCCATTACTTTCCCTGTTGATGTTGTCAGGTCCTCTTGAGCTGTGTCCACACTCCCTACTCCTTGCACCATCTCCACACTGATGACTGTGGCCTCGGTTTCCTCCAGTTCCTCTTGTGTTGCTGGACTGCCACCTCCTGTCGCAGTTGCTGCCTTCCTGTTGGCAGCGGGTTTGTGCCTGGTTTTGGTTGTCACGTCATGCCGGCGCCTCTTGGCCTCCTCGATTGGCCTCCTTGGCACTCCGACTGCATTCCAGGTGGTCTGCTTGTGGGCCAGTTGCTGGTAGTGTTGTGTCACCTCCGTGTCGCTGGTCTTGTTTTCCTGCGGTCTGCACCCTGTCTTCCTCTCCCTCTTCTCCTTGGCCTTCCCTGACCCTGTTGTTCCTTGCTGGTTGTTTGTGGCGGTTGTGGGGTTCGTGTTGGCCTCTGCGCTGGGTCAGGGTGCATCAATGTTGCTACATGCTTAAGCATGTTTCTCGTGTGTTGTTTCTGTGGTTTTTATGGTGCATTTCCCCACAAGACGCGTGGGATTTGCAGGCCTGTGGCTGGTTTCCGCAACTTTTGACCTCATCGCATAATTTTTTTCATTCGTATCTTGCATTTTTCCGGCATGGTGTTGTTTTTTTTGCGCGGCCATTTGACCCGTTATCTGGTGACTATCGCATGCTACCGCCGCGTTGTGAATACTTGGTTGGCACAGCGTACTTTTCCCGCAATGGGCTGCGATGTTGAGAGCTGCGTTAGGCTACTCTTGAGGTAGTTATCACACATTCTTGTGAATATACCCCATAATTTACAGAGCCACTGATAATGAGGTCCTTAACACCAGTGGTGGCCTGTGCAGGTAAGCGCAGTAGGGCGGGGGCGAGTGAAAGTGACAAACGACAGGCTAAGGAATGTAACATAAATAAACGAATAAAACCACTTACCTGCATGGGCCGCTACTGCTTACCACCTTTCACAAGACTTGACTGATGGCTATGTTTTAGCTCAACAAACATTTAGTTTACCATAGCTCCACAAAACTGGCACATGAAGGACTAAACCCCATCCATAATGCATTTAAGCTGACCATTTGAACATCTATTAGCCAGCAAAAAAATTTAAAGAAACATTTCGGCCTTATTTATGAGGCCTTGTCACAGCTTTCCACTGCCGTTGCGTCACTTTTTGTGACACATCGGCGGCGTAAAACATGCCCCCTGTTGTGCCCTATTTACAAAGTGATGCATCTAAGCAGATGCACCACTTTGTAAACCCTGCGCTACATTATCCTTGCGTCAGGTATAATGTATGCAGGGGTGGCGTTCCCACCCAAGTAAGCCTCATAGAAGTGACGCAGTGAAATCTATGAAATTTCACGGCGTCACTTCTAGGACACAAATGCGTCAAAACCTTATGCCTGCCTCATAGCAGGCGTAAGGGTGATGCAGTGCTATATCCATAGCCCTACCCCCTGCATTGCTGGAGTTGCATCACACTTGTGAAGCAACTCCAACAATGCATAATTTCTGCACCGACAGATACATCAGTTAAACTGATGAATCTGTCATTCCTAGCGACATGATGCGTCATACAGTAAATATGACGCATCCATCATGTCGCAAGGAGGATGCAATGAAAAGTGACGCATCGCTGTTTTCACTCAGCGATGCTTCACTTTTCATAAATGAGGCCCTTTGCACATGGAGCAGTCAAAATGACAACTTTTAACACTGAATAGAAGACTGTATCACCTGGATTAGTATTTTCAATGTAAAAGGGCCCAAATTTACTGAGGTCCATATTTACCAAGGTCCCAGATTTACTAAGACTTTTTGCCTCTGCAAAGTGATGAAAGGCGACATGTTGGTATTTTACTTTGCAGGGTGACAGGTATTGTGTGTCTTATTGTCCTGGAAAGGTTACATTTTCTCAGTGCAAATAGCTCTGCTGCTGCTTTATTTTGTGGCTAGTGTGGTGAATCTGCGCAGCCAAAGGTTTTGACACAAAGCCCAATCAACTAAAATAGCCAGACCAGGCTTAGCGCCGAAAACAAATCCCTCCTTGAAGTAGACCTTAAGAAGGGGAAATGTTCCATTTGTCAAAAAAAACACACCTGGCATGTGTGCTGAAGTTCACAGCATACATCTAATGAGTGGGATCCTGCTGAGTTTGTCGAGGCATAGGAATTTCTACTGAAAGGGTATCATTCCAGTACAAAACTCATGCTATACACACTCAGCTCTTCGTCAAGGTGCAAGCCTGTGTGGCGCACAAGGCGACCTAATTAAAGTGCCAGCACATGGGATGAGAGCAGCAGCAGGCCTGCCTTAGTAAACATGGCTCAGCACTGTGTTTCCCCCTTGCACAAAGCATCACAGCATTTGGTTGGGGGGTGAAGTGTTTTGTCTTAAAAATCAGTACGTCAGCCCCAAACGTGTAATCCAATTAATTTTCATATGGCTGACTCTGACTCATTCCTCATCTTAGCTTTCCGTTGGGCACCAGTGATCACTGAGTTGAGAAGCTTATGGAATGTTCTTATGAGCTGACCTTGTGTATGATTAACAGCCACATTACTCCTTACTGCTCAAGTTACTCCATGCTAGAATGCACTGAGAGTGACCATTTCCCACAATCCTTTGTTTGTATCTTTTGCATCTTCGGGGTTCTCCTACAAGAAACAAGGCATATTTACGAGCCCCGTTGCGAAGCGCTTGCACCACGCAACATGGTGCAAGAGTGACACAAAACAAAAAAGAGATTTATGAAGCCACGCAAGGCCACCGTGCGTGGCCCTGAGTGGCTTCATAAATCGCAAGTAAGCAACGCAGTGCTAATCGTAGCATTGCCTTACTCTACACCAGTGAGGAGTTCTTTGGCCGTTGTGTGAGTAGTTCCCACGTAACTCCCATGGTTTTTCATGCAGTCCCAGATTTAAAACAACTGGTAAACCTGGGAATGCGCCAAAAAGATACACCTCCCCAGGAGAGGCATAACAAGGAAAAATATCTTTATTTCTCCTTGTTACTTCCCCTATGTGTGCTGCATTCAGCAGCACACATAGAGAGAGGAATTAGCCTCTCAGGATTGCTTTTGTGCAGGAAGGTGTCCCTTCCTGCACAAAAACAATCTTGTCTTCAATGCAGGCACCCTTGCACCATGGTGTAAGGGTTCCTGTGTTGCCGCTAGACAACCAAAACGGCACCAGTACAGGGACAAGGACAGGAATGCATCGTATTCTTTCAAATACAGCGCATTCTTGCCCTTTCATTGTAACACAGCGCAGCAAGGTGACTTGTCGCACTGCGTTGCGTTACTGTGCCATGAATAAGCCCGAACATCTTGTTTCCAAACATCAGTCTGCACAATTTTGAAATCTTTATCAATGATCAAACTTTGAAAGCAGAGTCCCAGCGTGTTATAGCAAAGGATTCTTAAAGTCCACTTTGTCATAATTCTAATATTCTTATGTCAAGTCCTTTCCAGATGGCTCTTGGTTTGACAGCGTTTGACATGAAGGGAACCAAGGACTGCTTTGTGAAAGTTACATCTATGTCATCAACAATGTAACACTTTGAAAAGTAGAGTTCAGGGGCCATATTTACATGGAAATGTCCAAGCGCGGGGCTCCGCCAAATTTTGCAGTGCCACGCTTCAACATTCCCAAAACGCAGGGATGCGCCATAATTACAACAATATGACGCACCCCTATGTTTTTCCCTGGCGCTAAAATTTGCAGCTTACACAGGCACCCTTTCACCATGGTGTAAGGGTGCCTGCGTTGCAGGGAATGATTTTTTATGTAAAGGAAGGTGTCCCTTCTTGCGCATAAACAATCAATAATGGCGATTAGTTACTTCTATGTGTTCTGCATTCTGCAGCAAACATAGAAGTAACAAATCATCATTATTTAATGATTGATTGTTTATGTGCAGGAAGTGACACCTTCCTGCATGTAAACAATCATGAATGGTGTTTTGCTCTTTCTATGTCTGCTGCTGAAGGCGGCAGACATAGAAAAAGCAAAAACAAGAAGAAATATAAGTATTTCTCCTCGTTGCGCCATTCCATCGCCTGATCTTCCATGGCGTCAGATTTACACTTCCTTGCAAATCTGTGACAGCATAAAAATGTAATGGGTGTTGCAGTGGAATGCCCACAGCAACATCCATTGCACGCCCCTTTCACGCAAGGTGATGCGTGTAAAGGGGTCATATTTACATGGGAGTGTTTAGCCACTCAAAGTGGCTTAGCACCGCTTTGTAAATATGGAGTACGACATACCGCCACCAGAACGTTGCTAAATGTGACGTTCTGGTGGCGCTAACCCCCCCTTGTAAATATATCCCTAAAACTCAAATAAATCCGAAAAATAAGTGTTTCCAATGAACAATATGTAAAGGAAGGCTTTAAGCGATAACACTCAACAAGACAAACATTAGTGATTTAGTCTCTCCAACTCTCACTGTGCCACAGTGCCACCATGTGACACACGATATCGGCTCTCGTCACTAGGTCTCCCCTTAAGAACTGATATCACACGGTGAAAAGCAAGGTGAGGAGGAAACCCCTACAAAGAGCAGTTTCCAGTTCATGCATGAAGGCTTTGCATAGGTGATGTCCAGCTTGGGTTTCACAGCCTTCCTAGGACGTTAGGGGCAGCATTTATCCCTAAAAGGCAACTTCCCTTTTTAGCTGAACGAGCTGGAACCCTCTTCAGCTATATGGGAAAACCACTAGTAAAAATGTTTTTCAAAATAGAAATGTTTGGAGGGGATGGTTTGTCATTCTCAAGGTCAGACTATCGTCATAACAAAGTACTCTTTTCCGTACCTACGTGTTTGCTGAACACAAACGAACCCAATGCACATAGACAATTTGTTTTGCTAAGAAGCTCTGAGGATTTCGCTTAATTTGCATTTAAGATAATTCTCTCATATGCATTTTCTGTAAGCGCTTGAATAAATTCTCTCAATCATTTTGTGTAATCACATGAATAAAGTATCTCTATGGCATTGCATAGAACTGGTCCAGGCTGTACCTCCCTGTGCCTTACCGTTGTTTCGAAATCGCTAATTAAGATGCCAAGCAAAGTTGCCAACTTGGAATTTAGAATTTGTTCATGAATTGCATGGATTTCAAAAATAGTGCCGAAAACAGTGGAGTAGCCAGTGTGCTGTGAGCCCTAGTGCAAGGATGGAAATGGGACCCCTGGCTTCTGTTTAAATGATAAAAGCAATAAGAGTCCAGTTTGCCCCTCAGGCCTCTCGGCCCGGTGCCACTGCACCTGCTGCACCAATGGAAGCTACGCCCCTTCCTGGAAGCATGCTTCTAAAGTGAGACTCTCGAATTCTCCAAAACAAGGGGACACCATTGTATGATCTCTGTAAAACGGTGTGCTATTCACAAATATTCACATTTCATCACTGTGCCTGAGGTGAAACGCTCTGCTGCACCTACCCAGGCGACTTCTTTGCCCTATAGTGGGAAAGCCAGCATCAAGATTATGAAGATCTTGGATTGCATGCTCAAAATGTTTGAGGGGATCCATCACAGGCAGCCATAGTGCAACCACAACACCATTTGTTGCTATGTGACGCCATCCTGTGGCACTTTCAGTTGGCACCGTAAGGCAGGTAACTAGTGTGACATTCATGAAACGCTGACAGATGAAATGATGGATACCTGCAAGGCAGGCATCCAGCCAAATGGCCTTTGATTACGCCAAGTTGCACCCCTGTCTTCCTATTAACGTTCAGGATCTTATATTTACCTATTAAACAGTGATGGAGGGGAAAAACATTTCATAACACAATAAAAATATTATACCTGAAAGTACCACAGACTTCGACTTTAGGTTTGTCAATTTATTATAAGGCCAAGAATAATAGGATGTATACACATCGTAAGATTAGCATACAGAGATGTAAGAAAATCAATACAGAGCCGATTCTACGAATATAGGTATTTCAGCATAACAAGAATACAATGGTAAATTCGAGGATCAGGATACAGCTTAAAATAGACACAGAGTCTAGGTCCTTTTTCATTTGAAATAAAAACAAATCTGTCCCTACACTGACTGTACAAAGAGAAGATGCTATTGAATACCCTTCCATCTATTCCCAAAGGTGTGAGCACGTGTCGACTTCCTGAGAAGTACTCACGTCAAATGGGTTAAGGTGCTTAAGGCTAGGAGCGAGTTCTAAGATTCTCCCTTCTCTCCGAAAGCTAGCAGAAGTCTGAGGTCTCTGTCCCTGCGCATCATACAATATAGAATTCGATTATTGGTTTCATCCTGGTTTAATTTTCCATTGCAACTTTTTCTATTTGGGGAGGTTCACACTCTTTAATTAAGACTTCTTTCTTTGGCGTGGTGACCTTGATTCCCAGACCAGCCAGACACGAAAGATATCCTCCCTTCTCGCTTCCAACTGTCTTCAAAGCATTCCTTGTATCTTCTCCAATCTGAAAATAACGAGTTGGCATTCCAATACCTGCAGTAGGATGAGAACACTGCTATTTCCTGAAAACAACATGCATTTCATTATTTATTTCTCGAGAAGCCAAGGAGGTGCAAAAACAAGTACAGTCTTGGGCCTAAGAAGTTGGACAACTTAAACAACAAACAATTACATTATATGATTATAAACGGTCGTGCCTTCTGTATATGCAGGCATGATGATACATACATAATCATATTATAACATTACACTACAATGAATGAGTGAATAAATCTACTGAATACATGTTCATGATCATAAAACACTGCAAACGATGCATGACAACCATGACTATAATGCACCCATACAAAATAGAGTGCTGAAAGTGCTCAATTACCATCAATGATGAAGCACTGCAGATGGTGCCATCTTTACACAGACACAACATACATTTTATAAACACAATTGCCTTTGTGACATATAGATGCCTCTATGCTTCTCATCTGCATCTTTAACCTTGTCCTTTTCTCACCCATATATCTCCCGATTCTCTTCCTCTAGCTTTCTAATTTTTTCTCCCGATCTCAATTTATGTCCTCTTCCTAACCCATCTCTCTCAGCTTCCTTCTGGCTCTCCCCTTTCACTCTCAGCGCCATCGCTACGTGTGATTCTACAGTCATTTCTTCATTTCTTCCCCTCTCATGACCATCTCACACATAAACTTTGATTTTCCAAAATGCCAGGGGTTGCGGAAGTGACATCACACGATCTTTGGCCCACCCCTCTTCTGACGTCAGAGGAAGTTACCTCACATGATCTTTGGCATCAGTTACACTGGTGACATTCCAGGAAGTGACATCATTGAATTTATAAAAGGCCTAAAGTAAAACTAAAATATGGTAAAAATATAAAACATTCTCACTTACTGATCTACAAAGGAGGTGTTTGCTGTACAATAGGTGCACTCTGGAGTTATCTTGGAGAAGAGTGTGGTTTCTTTGAACATAAAAAAATGAACCATGGATCTTTTTGAACAAAAAATACAAGTGTTGATGTTTCAATCTTGGTTGATGCTGGAGGAACTGATACTTTGTTGATTATGCAGTTTGTTTGGAATATTTTCCTACTTCCAATACATTTTCTGAATGCAGATCTACTATCAGATTGGAAGTGGAGCCCTGCAGAATGTGCTCTTACTTATTTCTGCGTCTGGCATCAATGCACTACATGTGTTTCTAGATATGTGAGCTGAAGGTTGCTCAAAGGTCACTAATTAGTGTCATGTCTTTTTTTTTTCATTAGGACATCACAGTCAAAAGGTACATATGCCTTTCATCGAATCAAGTATATTATGTAATGGGACGTCATTTCCGATGATGTTACCATTGGGCCAAAAAGCATGTTAAATTGTGTTCTTTTGATGTTGTGATTATGACAAAAACCCTACCTCTTTTTGTCACAGAATGTTGCTAAGATTGTTTTAAAGACGAGCAGCTCCGCAGCCAGCATTCACCCTTGTTTACTTTTCACAGATGAAGCAACCTTCAGCAATATTCTTCCCCACTGCGGTAACTGCAGCGACTCAGCCAGTGGTAGTAAAGGGCAAGTCAAGGGTTACAAAATAAAACCTCTGGTGACAGCTAATTGATGTCCATGGTCTCACGCAGGCTCTTGATTGCCTCCATTTCAATATTTTGTCCTACTTTAATTTCCATTTCACAAAGTCTATTCCTAACTCTACTCAGCCTTTCCTTAACCCCTATCATCTCCAATCTACCTCAGATCAGCACCTTTGACCTACACTTATCTCATTCACCCAGTATTCATCTAACTTTTACCTCTTTGTGTCACCTGACATCTGTTTCTACTGATGTCCAACTCTCATCAACATATGTTCATGTTGCCCTTTCATCCGTTCCGCTCACCCCTGCCTTCTATTCAGACTCTCATCCTCACTTCTACCTATTGTCATTTTTAAACTAAGGGGCAGATTTACAAGCCCCTTGCTACATCTTTATGACACTGTTGCGTCACTGCTGTGACGCAGCGGTGTCGTAAACGATGTGCCACTATGCAACATATTTACAACGTGACGCATCTAGTGATATGCGTCACATTGTAAAGCCCTGCACTACATTATACCTGCGTAATGTATGCAGGGTCGACGTTCCGACGTAGGAAAGCCTCTTAAAAGTGACTCAGGGAAATCTATAAGACGCTTGCTTGAAGAAGGCGTAAGGAGTGACGCAGCATATTAGGAATAGGCATTGTTAACCATTGCTGGAGCTGCGTCGTGCTTGCGACACGACTCCAGCAATGCACTGCCTTCACGTCAGGAGAAGTGTCACGCATCTTTACATCCTTGTGCAACGCATCCATGGTGGCGCAAGGCTATTTTTCCGTCACGCAGAGTAACTGGCGCAGCTCTGCTAATACGCAAAGATGCGCCAGTTGTTGTAAATTTGCCCCTAAGTTTATGCCAGTAGCCTTCTAAATATCTGTCCTCCTATCTTCCACATATGTCCCACTTTTCCTTTAAAATGAGTTTGTCCCTTTTTCCTTTTACATTCATCTTAAGACATTGTTCACTCACATTAAACTCTGCCTCACATCCCTCCTCCATTCCATGTCCCAGTGTCATCTTAAATATTTTGGGTGCCCGGGCAAGGCATATTATGGGGGCCCCAGCACGGAACAAATGTGATTTTTTTAAACTATTCCATCGTAATTTAAACTCGCATGATGCCATAAAAATCTATGATAAAGTTTAACAGAGTCACACAAAAACAGTTGAAATTTGTCTTGTCTGGGACCCTAAAAACCCCTAAGATGCCACTTGGTAGAGAGACAGAGGCAGCGTAATAGGGAAGTAGAAAACGAGAGACGTTTAAAAAGAGAAATAGACTAGAAAGGGATCAAATAGAGAGAAAGTTCATTTTATTAGCAGGGTGTCTTGAAGGTGGGGGGGCCTGTGAAATTTCTTGCTTAGTCTCAAAATGCCACTGGATGTCACCCCTATAAAAAATACATTGCTCATTCACACACCCTTCCCCTCGCACCAGGCTCAATCTCACTCAAACACAACCACCCCAGAACTGCCCCATGTCTCTATTTCTATCTTCTCTATAGTTGCCAACTTTGTTCTCACCTTTGCCTCCTCCTGTTTCATCCTCACTCTTGCCTCTTGCCTCCACTGCTCCTCCTCCCTAAACCCCCCTTGTTCCTCCATTTACTCACACCCTTGTAAAATCAGCTTTCTCTTCTCCCAATTCCTCTTTGACTCTCCCTCCTGTAGAATGTATTTTCTTCCTTCTATTTCTCTCAGCTCCCTTCTAATATGCCCTTCTTTCACTGTTTCTTTCACGTTCACCCCTTCCTGTCTTCTCAATCTTGTTTGTCTTTGTTTTTTGTGTGTCTTTTCATAGATGTCATTCAATTACACTCATCTTTGCTTTTGTCAACTAAATGTTCCCTTCACTCCATTACCCATCCATTATTCACTCATCTGCAACTCTATGTCCTCCTCATCTTGCTCAATCTCCCACTTCCATCTCTGTTACCATGCACTGCATATACCATAAGGCATCTAGGAGAAAATGTGATCTGGTATAGCAAGCAGTGTGATCCCCTGCCTCTGCCAAATTGAATCTATCAAGAAAATCTGTGCCGAATGTTGAGATTCAGTAACATCTTTGTAGTTCGAGGACTTCATGACCCTCTAAAGGAAAGACGCAATTAGCATTGATTTTAGTCCAAAACTGAGTTTTGATTTTTACTGCTGTCTTATATAATATTGTGAGGATTTAGATGTAGTATATGATGTGGTTGTGGGACCTTATTGTGGAATACACTCACAATGCCTGTCTTGGGTCCAGTCAGGCTTGTTTGTAAACCTCATGCTCAACCCTGGGTAGCTGTGGCTTCAAGCAGCAAGGCTGAACAAAGGAACTTAGTGTAAAGCATTTAAAAGCATCAAACAACAGAATAAGAAAGTCACACAACAAGAAAGAGACACGACAACCATCTTTTAAAATAGAGCATATTTTTATGAATTTTTAGAGTCCTTGATCATCAAAATCCATAGGAGGCTTCCGGAGATACAGAGTTTAGAAAATGCTTTTAAATGTAACCTCAAACAAGCAATGGTCAACAAAAATGTTGCCAACTTTTGAATAGTTTGACACAGTTAGTTTGGCGACTCCAGCCAGGCTAGGTCTAGGAGTGCAGTACGGTTAATTTGGACAGTTACCTGGCCACCAGCGCTCTTTCCAGTCCAGTTCCACGCTTTAGGAAACAACCGCCATAGATGACAATGGAGTGGTCCTGATGCTGGGGATGCAGTTAGAAAGATGCTCATTGATGGTCCTGGAGCTGTGGGGTCGATGTCGGTGAATTGAGGTTGATCCCTCGGTCCACGTATGGGGTGATGCAACATTGACCACAGCACTTGGGACCCAAGACATCCTTTTTGCAACAGTAGCATGTGGGCTACAGTTCGCGCAACACAGTGGTCACAGCAAATATCCTTAGTAGAGGTTAGTGTTCCTCTTGGGAAACAAATCCAGGGGCATATTTATAAGCCCCTATTGCCACCACAACGTCACTTTTAGTGATGCTGTGGGGGTGATAGGGGCTTTTCCTTGTTTACAAGACAGTGTCAAGCTGCTGTACTTAGCGTCAAAGGGGAGGGCAATGGCTGGTACGGGGGGCGTTCCACCACAACACCCATTGATTTTGATGCTGTCCCCTATTTACAAGGATGGCGTAAATAGGAGGCAGCACCAAAATTAAGACCAGGGAAAACCTGGTCTTAAACAGGCGAAACTAGGAGAAATGCTTTATTTCTCCTCGTTTTTGCTGTTTCCGTATGTGCTGCCTTGTGGAGCACACATAGAAACAGCCAATTGCCTATGATTGTTTATGTGTAGGAAGGTGACCCTTGCTGTACATAAACAATAAAAAAATAGCATTTTGCAACTTCTATGTTTGCTGCATTAAGCGGCACACATAAAAATTTCAAAACATCATGAATGATTGTTTATGTGCAGGAAGGTCAGCCTTCCTGAACATAAACAATCATTTCCCACAATGCACACACCCTTGCACTATGGTGCAAGGGTGCCTGCGTTGGCGCTAGGCATCTGAACTCAGCGTCAGCACTAGGGAAACGAAGGGGTGCGCCGCATTCTTGTGAATACAGCACATCCCTGCTCTTTCAGAATGGAGAAACGTGGCTTTAGCAATGTTTGCTTAACGCCACGCTTCTCCATTCTGTTGTAAATATGCCCCCCAGTCTCTGATAGTACTACCGGATCCAGCCAGCATGGGTGCAACTTTTCGCTATCTTGGATTTATCTCTTGGCGTGCCAGGCGGCGGCCAGTGTCAATTCCTTAGAAGTGGCTACTGCTTTGCCAGTTTGGGCTTCCTCAGCTTTGATGTCCCTTGTGCTGTTCCAGGAGGCCAGCCGACCGACACTTGAAGTTATCGATTCGATCTGGGACTGGGGATCATCTTTTTCCCTGAGCCAGAAGCCACAGTCTAAACTCATTACCCCAGAGTACAGCAGGTGCAGTCCTTCTCTCCTCTCTCCTTGCAGCTTCAAAGGTAGCAGGGTAGTTCTCTCTTGGTCCTCTCTCCAAATCCAAAGTGTACTGAGGTTCAGGGTGCCAGTGGTGCCCATGATATACCGAAAAACTGCCCCGAGGGGACAACGTGGTCACTAGCCAATGGGCTAGTAGGTACCCTCCTCTTTGGTGACAAAGTTCCAGTAATGTGTGGAATTTGGCAATCACAGAGTGTCATATTCTTGCCACCCTTAAAATGTCTGAACCTTCCCTTGACCCCAGAGGTGTGACTACCTAAGGACTACACAAACCCTGGGAAAACTAGTTTGGGGATGGGTTTTCTCTCTCTGGCCCTGTTTCCAACTTGTCTGTGTGAACAAAAGGCAGCCTGCTTGGGAGGGTTGTCACAAGCGGCCCATCAAAGGCAGCTTCTACTCTGAATCTTTCCTTTTGGACTAACACTCTGAGTAGCCTTCCTGGGAGAGGAGGTCACACCTCACCCTGCGGTAACTGCCTTTGATCCTAAGCCCGGGGGTAATTCCGATGTCTCCCCAGGCGGACAGAAACCTGTCTGCAGTCTCAGAGTCAAAAAAACAACAGCTAGTAGTCCAAATGGGGACAAACAGTAGGGGGATACCTGAAAAAAGGCCTGTTCCCTTACAAATATATAGATTTGTTTTTGTGGGATCAGGAGAATATCGAAGTACAGTTTTGGACTGTGCAATAGCAAACAAATGAATGACTATAATGACTCCAGGAAGTATGTCAGAAACTTTGTCTGACCAGGAATATTTAATTTTAATCATTAAGGAAGAATTGTTATTTTGAATATGATGTAAAGTGGAGGAATATGTGGTATGGCTGAGGCCTTACCATGCAATATTCTCACAAAAAACAGAGGATGATCGTTGGATTCAACAACAATAATCCTTAGCTCAGTCCTGGTAGTGTGGCAAAGAGTAGTCTGGCATTACTGGAGGAGCATGTGTTAAGCATTTTACAGTACCTTTATGGTGCATAACTAATTGAGACGACTCAAAAGAAATCCAACACTAATTTCTAAAAATAGAGTGTATTTTTATATAAATATAGGCACCAAAACAAGCTTTGTATCATACATACAACCGGTTGTGGATTTTTAAAGCATTCAAAAAAAGCTGAGCTGCATTTAAAGTTGCCAAACTGGTCCCATCGAAGTCAGTGGGGTAAAACACAGGTGACACCAGGTCACTTGCAGGGTGAGTTCAAACTAAGCAAACACAAGCAGATGATGGACAGAGCACTGAAACTTTTCAGACACTTACCCCCAGTCATAGATCTGTGTTGAATCCATAATAGTACCTTAGCTCACTTCGCCACCCCCGTTCAGACCCAGCTATATGCATATCAGTCTTGTCCGTGTGCCTCAATGGAATAGTCCAGCCCAAACTGCCAAGCCAGGTCTTTCCTGGACCGGAAACAAACATCCTTGGACCGGTTTCGGGGTAACCCTCCTCATCAGCCAGGCTAGCTTGAATCCAGTGGCAAAGTGAGCAAGGGACCCACGTCCGTGTATACCCTGCCAATTTAGGGCAAAAAAGCAAACACAAGCAGATGATGGACGGAGTGCTGAAACTTTTAAAACACTCACCCCCAGTCACAGATCTGGGTTGAATCCATCATGGTTCTTTTGCTCACTTCGCCACTCCAGTTCAGACCCAGCCATATGTAAATCAGTCTTGACCCTGTGCCTCATGGGAACAGTCCAGCCTGAACTGCCAAGCCAGGTCTTTCCGGACCGGAAACAAGCATCCTGGGACCGGTTTCTGGGTGACACCCCTCATCAGCCAGGCTAGCTTGAATCCAGTGGCAAAGTGAGCAAGGGACCCACGTCTGGGTGTACCCTGTCAACTTAGGGCAAACAAAGCAAAAACAAGCAGATGATGGACGGAGCGCTGAAACTTTTCAGACCCTCACCCCCAGTCACAGACATGGGTTGAATCCATCATCGCTCTTTAGCTTACTTCGCCTCCCCGGTTCAGACCCAGCTATATGCAACTCAGTCTTTACCCTGTGCCTCATGGGAACAGTCCAGTCCGAACTGCCAATCCTGGTCTTTCTTGGGCCAGAAACAAGCTTCCTATGACCTGTTTCAGGATAACACCCCTCATCAGCCAGGCTAGCTTCAATCCAGTGGCAAAGTGAGCAGGCGACCCACGTCTGGGTATACCCTGCCAACTTAGGGCAAACAATGCAAACACAAGGAAACGATGGACGGAGCGCTGAAACTTTTCAGACGCTCACCCCCCAGTCACAGATTTGGGTTTAATCCATCATCGTTCTTTAGCTCATTTCGCCAGCCCTGTTCAGACCCAGCTATATACAAATCAGTCTTGACCCTGTGCCTCATGGGAAGAGTCCATCCCGATCTGCCAGGCCAGGTCCTCCCTGGACTGGAAACAAGCATCCTGGGATCAGTTTCAGGGTATCACCCATCATGAACAAGGCTAGCTTGACTCCAGAGGCATGGAGAGCACGGGACCCACGTCTGGGCACACCCGTCCCATGAGGAACTTCGATTTTCGATCGTGATCGAATCGACCCGCCATTTTGTGCTCCGCCGCCATTTTGTGTTGCCCTCACTCAGGCAGCACGGCGAACAAAGTCTATGCTGTTTTTTTCTGCAGCCTCGTGTCGAAATACGCTTTCTGCCTCTGTTTGCAAAGCTGATGTTAGCACTGGCCGAGTACACTAATCCCCGTCTGGTTTTTCTAATCCCCGTCTCAACTATCTGTTGGTTCACACTATTCTCTTCTGACTTTATCTTATCGTCTGGCCTTCACTGTCCTCTGCCAGCATTCTCTTGTTTCACAACTGTCCTCCAACACACACAAATGTATCTCGCCACCTGCAAGTTAGTTACGAATCTGTTAATGAATTAGTTTGAGGGAGGGGTGACAAACACGGTTGCTTCGAGTCATCTGACACTTTGTTTTCAAACCTTTTCTATTGGTTCTGTCCTGTTTTCCAACTTTTCTTATTGGCTCTTTCTTATATGTTCTGGGTGTGTATTTGGTTAATGTATATGTCACCTATGTGGTATATAAGATTGTGCACCACGGAGTGAAGTGGCAGTCTCCTAAGAACCTACCTTGTGTACTTCTGGGATAACTGTACTAGCTGCAGCTAATAAATCCGATCTTCTAACGCCTAACAGAGTGTCCCGTGTCACTGTGTAGCTGAGCAGGAGAACCCAGGAGATTAAGGCGTACCTTGCGCCGCCAGGCCCAAAAGGTTCTGGTTCTTCAACTGGCGCCCAACATGGGGCGGCTTTAGTGGTACCAGTTCTGCCTGAAGGTCGTGAGGAACCCCGCAAGAAAATTCCGGAGGATTCGCGAGCAATGTCAAGCGACCCCTGTATGTCGAAAGTGGTCCGAAGGTCTTTTTCAGCGTGGTTACTACTTCCTGACGGCTACTGACGGCTGCTGCCCTGACTGCCGCCCTGCCTTGGCCCTTTCTTTGGTGATGTATGTTAAGGCGAGACGATAGACAGGCCTCTGTTGGCGTGAGAAGACGTCCTTAGTTAAGTATTTGGTGGGTCGCTCCCACAATTTTGTTTTCTTAGTTACTTTGATCTTCTGGTTTCTTAGATTCGACTATTGCAATAGCCGAAGCCGAGGGGTAAGTGCATTTGTGCTGCGTAAACTGAGTTTTACCCCCTTGAAGTTTGTGAACAGTCCGGTGAAATCACGAGATGCCTGGTCTGACTAAGTTTGGAAAACTTTGTTGCATTGGTTGTAATAGGGATTCCCGGCTTGAGGACTCTTGTCCGATTCCTTCGGTTGGAACTCCCACATATGAGCTCTATTCAAAACATGGTATTGGCCCCATTGCCTTTAACGAGGCGTGGACCCGATACACAAAGAAAGATGGTGTTCTAAAATGGCCAGAAAATGGCAGTCTTGTTCAAAAGAAAAGCCCGGCCGGCAATGTTTGACTCTTTCCGCCGTTGGCGTAAGGAAGCCAAACAGAAAGAAATTAAGCAAGCAAAACGAGATAGAAAAGCACAGGGTATGACAATTTTACAGGCTGCCCAACAGTTGACGATGAAATTGATAATGCAACAGAAATTTCAGAGAGACAGCATCGTATGGCAATAGATAAATGCTATCCGGTGTTGCCTGTTTCCCCTTCCGAAAATAAGAAAGATTTAGAAGAAGATCCCCTAATGTCTCACTTATTGAGATTGCCTCCGCCCTATGCACAAGGTGCCAATGCACCCCAGTTGTTACAGCCTGTTCAGCCGCCAGCGGTACCTCCGCCTGTTCCGGCTCTTCCGTATTTGCCTCCTCCAGTATTACCACCTCTGCCAGTTTTACCATTAACTTCGACTTCTTTGCCCTCATCTCCTGATCTTCGATCTCCTTTGCCTTCTGCACCTCCCGCAATTATTGGTTCTCCTTCCATTAGCTCGCCTAATACTTTGTCTCCTATTCTCATGTCCAACTCTCCGTCTATGCGTAAGCGACTCACGGACACTGTCACTGGTATTCTATCTCCTTTCTTTGAAGCTTTAAATGTGTCTCCAGCTTTTGCTCGAAGACAATCTCGTAGTCAGTTCCCAGATTTGGAAGAACGAGAGAGATTGGAATCTCTCGCACGAAAATGGATCAAAAAGGGTCCCCAATACAGTGTACTCGATATTATGCCTACATTCTCACAATGGAATGCACCCACGCAAAGATATGTTTTCGATGTAATGTGCGATACTCTCATTAAAGAATGGGAGGATGCAAATTTAAATTCGGTTCCACGGGGCTTGTTAGATGTTCAGGCTGACTTTGATAAAGGACTTATTGTGGGTTCCAAAGTTGAAAATGCTGTAAGGACACTTATTTCTTTTAGAAACTTATTATCCTCTCAGACTTTCTTTGATTCTGATCCGTTGGTTAAACCGACACTGAAAAATTATCCCATGAGAGAGGTTCCTCCAGTATGGAAGGAAGAGGTTGCAGCAGTAGGTGCTAATCCAGCTATTCCCGCTAATTTTCAGCGTATATGGGTACATGTCCCCTGGAAGAGATCTGAAGTTTTGGCCCTAAAACAGACTCTACCGGATCCTCGTAAAAACCCTGCGGGTTATTATAAAGAATTAACACAGACAGTTGATGCTTGCATCATGAACCTAGCTGATATCGATATGTTAATGGGAAATGTAGTCCCACAGACAATATGGGCTAAGATTCGTAAGGAAAATCACGCACAGGAATTAGGTGCTACTTGGGATGTTATAACTGCCACAGATAGAGACCAAGTGGGTGGTGCAAAGCCTGACGCTTTGATTTCAGAACTCCCTGGTAGGATTATTACATTAATGAAAACGATGATGCCTGCATTGAGAGTTAATTGGGATAAATTAGCGGCATGCAAACAAAAGAAAGATGAAAGTGTCTCTGATTTCTTCACTCGTTTCGAGGAGACAGTTATTGATCACAGTGGTCAAGATATGGCTACAGAGGGTGGACAGCGATTATTTGTGGACAAATTTGTATTTAATTTGCTTCCCGAGCTGTCACACAAATTGAAAGATTCAGAAAGTTCATGGGCTGTTTCTTCTTCTGCCCAGATATTGGCTACTGCACAATATTATGAAAACAGAGATAAAGAGGAAAAAGAAAAGCAAGAGAAAAAGACAAAAGAATTAAAAACGAAGGTTCTCTTGCAACAAGCTTATCCTCCTCGCTATGCTCAGCCTCAGTTTCAACAGCCTCCGCAGTTTCAGAGGTTGTATCAAAAACCTGAGCCATACAATCCGCGACCTTTGATAGGACCTAATCAATGTGCCTATTGTAGAGAAGAAGGTCATTTTAAAAATAATTGTCCGGTTTTATTACAACGCAATGGAGCATTATCTGTTCCACGAGGACGTGCTGGCCTCCAATCAGCAAACAGAGGTAGAGGTCGAGGTGTGTTGACTCAAGAACAGCGTGCTCTTCCTTCTCCTAATTCCATGAATTACTTTGATCAGCAAAATGTTAGGTCTACACAGTACTATAATGAAGACCATTATATTGAAAACGGAAATGAAAGTCTTCATGCTAACTAGGACAGCCATGGACAAAGTAAGGGAGTTGTGTCGATTCCAGGTGATCAGAATGGACCTTATGTTAACGTCACTACAATGGGTGTATTAGAGCCATTTCTTCTAGATACTGGGGCAATGAGAAGTTCTATCATTCATTCTAAACTCCCTGGGGCACCTTTGTCTGGCTTAACGAATGTATCTGTAGGATTTTCTGGCGCCCCTGTTCGTAATCCGGTTTCTTGCCCTCTGCCTATCTCAATTGGCCCTTATGATTTGGAAGCTTCACTTCTGTTGACGAATGGTTGTGGTGAGAATCTGTTGGGTTTGGACCTATTGAAAATAATGCATGCTACGATATATTGTTCTCCTTCTGGTGTACATCTTACTCTAGGACAGAGACTGATTTCTCCTATGTATTTGTCCAAAGATCAGTTTCCACCTGAATTGCTTTCTCTTCCGACAACGCTTTGGGCCACGGGTCCGAACGATGTGGGCTGTCTTGAGATTCCACCTTATGTTGTCACTCTCAAACCTAATGTTGAATTGCCATGTATTCCGCAGTATAGAATTTCCATTGAAGGTGAAAAAGCGCTTTTGGAAATTATTCATGATTTGATTCAGAAGGATGTGGTTGAAGAAACGAGAGGAAACATATGCAACAGTCCTATCCTTCCAGTTCTTAAATGCACTGATCCTTCTCAGCCTCCTGTATATAGTTTCGTAATTGATCTTCGGGAGGTAAACAAAATTGTTGTACCACAATTTCCTGTCGTCCCAGATATCACTGCTCTGTGCTCTGTTGACAATGATACCTTCCACAGCGACTTGGTTTTCTGTTATCGATCTAAAGAATACCTTCTTTAGTATTCCCATTGCAGAAGAGAGTAGGGACATTTTTGGCTTCTCTCTTGGAGGCCGAAGCTTGCGGTTTAAGCGCGCACCTCAAGGCTATTGTGAAAGTCCCTCTATTTACAGCCAAGCTTTAAAATGTCATCTTGATACTTTTTATTTGCCGTCTGGTGCTGCTCTTATACAATACATGGATGACTTGTTGATCGCTGCTGATTCAGAAGATATTTGCAAAAATGTCACTGTTGCATTGTTACGCCACTTGTTTAATCTGAATCAAAAGGTTTCACCTTCCAAATTACAATATGTCCGTCAAGACGTTACCTATTTGGGTCATCTCCTATCAAAGGAGGGACGGCGATTAAACCCAGAACGAATTCAGGCGCTTACGCAAATGTCTGTGCCATCCACACAAAGGGAAGTTCGTGCCTTTCTGGGTATTACCTCTTACTGTAGGCAGTGGATCCCTAACTTCTCTCTGTTAGCCAAGCCTTTGCTGGCACTTACTTTGAAAGATACGCCTCAGCCCCTTCCTTGGACTGACGAGTGTCAAAGGAGTTTTACTGACTTACGTACTGCTCTGTGTTCTGCTCCTGTACTGGGTACTCCTGATTACAGTAAGCCTTTTACGCTCTATGTTCATGAGAGAGAGGGTTGTGCATTATCAGTTCTAACACAGCAATTTGGAGACAAACAGCGGCCATGTGCCTATTTTTCGGCTAGGTTAGATCCCGTAGCTAAAGCATTGCCTAGTTGTCTCAAAGCGACAGCAGCAGCAGCAATTTCTATTCGACAGTCTGCTGGAGTGGTGTTGGATAATACTCTCATTGTCATGGTACCACATGCAGTGGATACTTTACTAAACAGAACGAAAACGCAGCATCTTACGAATGCTCGTCTAACTGGATACGAGCTGACGCTTTTTGCTAGTCACGTACACATCAAACGATGTAATACCCTAAATCCAGCCACTCTGTTGCCCCTTCCAGATGAGAAAAGTGTTGAGGAGCAACATGATTGTTTCTTCCGTACCGAGGAAGAGACAAAAGGAAGAATTGACTTGAAAGATACGCCACTAGAGAATCCGGATGCAACTCTATGGGTAGATGGTTCTTGTTTTAAAATGCCTAATGGAGATACAGTTTCAGCCTATGCTGTAACTACTTTACATACAGTTGTGGAAACAGCACGCATCAGACACAATTCAGCCCAAGCAGCAGAACTGATAGCTTTAACAAGAGCATGTGTATTGTCAAAAGGGAAAAGAGTGAGTGTATACACCGACAGTCAATACGCCTTTGGTGTAGCGTTCAATTTTGGGCGTATTTGGAAGGAAAGGGGATTCCTCACTTCACATGGCACCAAAATACAACATGGTCAGTTGGTGACTGATCTTCTTGAGTCACTTGCCTTGCCCACCCAAATAGCAATTGTGAAGTGTAGTGCGCACAAAAAGATTACAGATGATGTTGGCCGTGGAAATGCGTTTGCAGATGAAGTAGCGAAAAAGACAGCGAGAGACGCTACAAGTCGAATGTATGTGGCGGGTCCTGCGAATTGGGTCAGAGAAAGGGGAATGTATGCTAATACAGTAGAAAGTGTAAAATCGATTCAAAAAGAGGCTACAGAGAAGGAATTGAGTAGGTGGAAAGAAAGTACGGGAATGTTAGATGAGATGGGTTGTTGGGTGGAATTATCTGAACACCAACGTTGGCTGTTACCAGATGCCTATGTACTCCCAGTGGTTACTATGGCACATGGTCCAGCCCACTTAAGTGCAAAAGGTATATGCAAGCTTCTGGCTCCAGTGTGGCAAAATGAAGGAATCCCAAAATACGCAGACAATGTAGTGAAACATTGTATTGTTTGTCTAATGTACAATCCAGGAAAGGGAACCCCAACTCCAGCGGGTCACTTTGCTCCTCCGACATATCCATTTGAGGTGTTGCAGATCGATTACATACACATGGAACGCTGCAACAATCTCAAATACGTTCTGGTGGTAGTATGCGCCTTTTCAAGATGGATAGGAGTAAACCCTCTAAAGGACACCACAGCCTTATCCACAGCCAAAATTTTACTGAAAGAATTTTTCCCCAGGTTTGGTTTGCCGCGCTTTGTCTGGAGTGACAATGGGAGCGAATTTGTTGGCCAAGTCATGCAAAAAGTTTGTGCGGGTCTTGGTATCAAGCAAAAGTTCCATGCGGCAAACCATCCACAGTCAGCAGGTCTAGTGGAATGTTATAACGGAACTTTGAAGCTAAAACTGGCGAAAGTCCAAGCTAGTACAGGACTTAGTTGGCCCGATGCTTTGCCACTGGCTCTCCTGTCCACCCGAACTGCTGTGCACTCTCGTTTGGGACTTAGCCCTTACGAAGTGGTCTTTGGGCATCCAGCTAATGTATGGGGAGTCCCACACCCTAGGAAATACTCAGACTTGCCATATCCAATGTTGATTGACTACTTGCATGAACTTACAACTAAATTGCGTGTTCTCCATCAACAGGTTCAGAGTGCTTTGCCGGAGGCCTCCACAGACCCAGGTCATTCCATCCGACCAGATGACTGGGTCTGCACCAAGAATTTCCAAAGGATGAGAAATTTGGAGCCCAGGTGGAGAGAGCCTCGTTTAGTGCTTTTGACAATGAGAACAGCAGTCAAAGTCGAAGGAAAGAAAAATTGGATTCACGGCGTGCATTGTAAGAAAGTGCCTTTGCCTTTACCTTTTGATCAATGGGTGCGTAGGGGCATTGGTGACTCTGAGAGTGAGAAGGTTCCACGATTCGTACCTTTTAGCGATGCACGCCTGAATGGGACACTGTCTGAGAAAGAGGACGACAACATTCTGCAGGAAGCGATAACATCACATCGTCGCTTGGATACGACAAATCCACGAACATTGTTCCGAAACCAAACCGTACCTGATAAAGAACGTTATAATCTGAGACCTAGACCAAAGAACACTTAAGATTTTTCTCTCCCCTGTGTAGTATTCTATCCCGGTTGCAGGGTCACGGTAGGAGTCTTGGTTGTGACCTGAGTAGTGGCAATAGGCCTGCAGGACTTGCAGTGTCATAGGATGGCAGATAATCACAATTAAGTGATCGAGGAAGATTGCTGTGAGCATCCATTAGAAAGATAGAAACTACACTAGGCAAAAGAGAGAGAAAGGAAGAAATGAAGAAAGAATCCTGTAAATTAATGTACAGTTGTTTCAGTATAACTTTATGTATCATTATATTATTGTGCATCCTTTTGGCGTTTATAAATTGGATTATTTATGCCCTGCAGCAAAAAGTTGTCTCTCCTTTTTCCTCTTCGTCTTCTTCTACTGTCTCTCCACATCTATTTCATACCCTTCCTCAACATGAACTCATTAGAAGAACTGAATATTATAACAATTCCTTTGTGCAGTTATTGCATCAACACCAGTTTGTAGTCAATACAACTGACTGTTGGGTGTGTGGACTTGTGCCATATACCACAGAAAAAGGAATGCCATATTTAGTTCTCCCGTTTTCTTATGAGGGTTCTGCCTGGGCTTATTTTGTCATCTTCTCCAATGCCTACCAAAGCAAGTTCAAACGATCCATTAGTTCATATATTGGTGGTCCAGGTTTTAGTCATAGCTCATTAATTAAGGGAATGGTAGCTATGGCTAAAATCATGGAAAATAGTAAGATTTCCGTTGACGAAAGGAAAGCGTATACAAACTGGAACGTCACCCATTATGTCACTAGCCTTAGTGATAAGGTTAAACAAAGAAAATCTCCACCAATTTGGACTATTCCTCATCAGGGAAATTTCTGGCTGCAAATAAATGATCGGTCTTCTGACACCATACAAAGAAACAACTGTTCCCACACATATGTCTACTCCTCTCAGAACTCGCCTCCTCTAGTGCCATCTCAAGGCACGTATTTTATCTGCCACAATAGGGCTTACACATGGTTGCCAACTGGTTTTTCTGGTACCTGCTATATAGCTTTCCTTCTTCCCCCTACATACACCGTTTCTGCAAACTATCATCGAAACAGATATGGCAGAGGGATTATTGATTCAAAAGACACAGCAGGACAAGAGGGAGGAGATTTCCTCAAAGGATTTCTTCCCTTCTGGGGTCCAATGGCTAACAGCAGAAATATAAGGCAACTGGTTTGTGTCGTAGAAACTACAATAGACATCACTGTAGGAGCCTTAAGTAATATCACGGCAGAACTACAGGCGGATCGTCTTATGACCTTACAGAACCGAATTGCCTTAGATTTTGTTCTTGCGGATCGTGGTGGAGTGTGCAAATTGATCGGGTCAAGTTGCTGTATTTTCATACCTACTGACGCTCCAACAGTATACCAAGCTATCTCCAAGTTGCATATAATCTCTGAGTCGATTCACCAGGACGAAGGAGATTGGTCTTTTTCGGAGTGGTTTTGGGGACTACTGTGCAAATGGGGTTGGAAAGCATTGACATTCTTTGGAATAGTCTTGACCATTATTTTCTCTAGTTGCCTTTGTATGCACTGTGGTCCCGCCATCTGTAACCTTTGTGCTACTATGTGCATCCCTAAACCCAGGTCACAAAGAACAGAGAATATAAGAATGATGTTACAGCAACAGCTCGATGACCTTATGGCCATCGACATTGACTCAGATTAATGTAAGTCTGAGTATCTTGCCTGAGTTCTGGCAAAAGGAGGGTCTGAGGAACTTCGATTTTCGATCGTGATCGAATCGACCCGCCATTTTGTGCTCCGCCGCCATTTTGTGTTGCCCTCACTCAGGCAGCACGGCGAACAAAGTCTATGCTGTTTTTTTTTGCAGCCTCGTGTCGAAATACGCTTTCTGCCTCTGTTTGCAAAGCTGATGTTAGCACTGGCCGAGTACACTAATCCCCGTCTGGTTTTTCTAATCCCCGTCTCAACTATCTGTTGGTTCACACTATTCTCTTCTGACTTTATCTTATCGTCTGGCCTTCACTGTCCTCTGCTAGCATTCTCTTGTTTCACAACTGTCCTCCAACACACACAAATGTATCTCGCCACCTGCAAGTTAGTTACGAATCTGTTAATGAATTAGTTTGAGGGAGGGGTGACAAACATGGTTGCTTCGAGTCATCTGACACTTTGTTTTCAAACCTTTTCTATTGGTTCTGTCCTGTTTTCCAACTTTTCTTATTGGCTCTTTCTTATATGTTCTGGGTGTGTATTTGGTTAATGTATATGTCACCTATGTGGTATATAAGATTGTGCACTACGGAGTGAAGTGGCAGTCTCCTAAGAACCTACCTTGTGTACTTCTGGGATAACTGTACTAGCTGCAGCTAATAAATCCGATCTTCTAACGCCTAACAGAGTGTCCCGTGTCTCTGTGTAGCTGAGCAGGAGAACCCAGGAGATTAAGGCGTACCCTGCACCGCCAGGCCCAAAAGGTTCTGGTTTTTCACCCACTCGGGGTGACAAATGCAGAAAGAACAATTGATGGACACAATGCTGCACAATGTCAAACATTCACCCCAGTATAGAGATCTGGGCCATTTTGTTGCTCCCCATGCCATTCCAGGTCAGACCCAGCCATGTACAAGGCTGTCTTGACCCTGTTCCCTATGTCTTTTGCTTTATCGCCCTGAGTGCGCCGGGTATGCCCAGACGTGGGCCCCAGGATCATTGTGCCACTGAATTCAAGCTAGTCTGGCTGATGAGGGGTGAAACCCCAAAACCGATCCTGGGATGCTTGTTTACCTGGCTTGGGGTTCAGGCTTCATTGTTCCCATGACGGACTTGGGCAAGACTGATTTGCATATGGCTGGGTCTAAACTGGGGTGGCATGGTGAGCAAAAGAATGATGGATTTAACTCAGATCTCTTGACTGGGGAGTGAATGTTTTGATTTGTTCTGCATTCCGTCCATCATTTGTGTGTCTTTTGCTTTGTTGCCCTAGCTGTGCAGAGTATGCCCAGACATGGGTCCCAGGCTCACTGTGCCACTGGATTCAAGCTAGCCTGGCTGATGAGGGTTGCAACCCCGAAACAGGTCCTAGGATGCTTGTTTCTGGTCCATGAAGGACCTGGCTTGGCAGTTCAGCTTGACTGTTCCCATGAAAAAATTGGGCAAGACTGATTTGCATATGGCTGGGTCTAATCTGGGGTTGCATGGTGAGCAAAAGAATGATGGATTTAACCCAGATCTCTTGACTGGGTGTGAATGTTTTGATTTGTTCTGCATTCCGTGCATCATTTGTGTGTTTTTTGTTTTCTCGGCCTAAATGCACCGGGTATGCCCAGACGTGGGTCCCGGACTCACTGTGCCACTGGATGCAAGCTAGCCTGACTGATGAGGGATTTTCATTTGTTCTGCATTCCATCCATCATTTGTGTGTCTTTTGCACCCTAAACATGTGACCAGGGAAATGACAAGCCCCTCCCCTGTGGTCAGTGTATTTTAGTTTTGGGCCAACTTTCACCCTGTTCGGAGTATTGCGCAAATGTCTACTACAACAAAGGGAAAGTGCAAGCTTGGTGTCAGCTAACATGAATTTATGACTGGGTAGGTATCTTGGATTTTATTTGTGCTCTTAGCCCATGTTGAGGGACCATTTTGAGAGTTGTACAAGAGCATCCCACACCCAGGCCCCTTTTTTATTGTCCTGGGAGAATCGATTTACACTTCTTTCAGAAGTCTAGTGAGTGTGCCAAATGACAGAATGAATTTCAAGCATATGGTCTTCTCTAGGCTTTATAAAGCAAATGGAAACTTTATAAACTTACCTTTTCTTTATTACTAACATGACATTTCGTTTCATCCTTGTGATTAGAAATAACCAATTAACAGATTTATTTTTAATTCCATACCTACTCACAAACTGAAAATAGCAGGTATTTATTGTAACAGTCTATCCCAGGGCTAAGCTTGCAGCATTGCTGCAGTAAAAAAAAAAAAGGTTGTTGAATGTCAGGACACATTTATATGTGCAAATGTTACATGTACAAATGTTAAATACTATGTACCCTGCCGTAGGGCTAGTAAGCCCTTCATTGAGTTTACTTCGTAAATTAAAAAATAAAGGTTTATGCCTGTGAAAAGGGAAACAGCCCTTAAATGTGGCTGTTACCATGCACAAGGTCTGAATACGATGCCGGTCGGACTCTCCTCCGACCGGCACCATAGCAGAAGCTGGAGCACCCAACTAGAAGTCGGGGTCCCGCTGCCCTGATACGAGGCAACCACCTTCACGGCGGTCGCAATGTGTATTTTTTCTATTGTGGCATGTGCTGCGGGCTGCAAAACATGCCCCAATAGGAAATAATCGCATTAAAAACATCCCTACCCCATGCTGTGCCAGCCACATGGTGCGAGGATATCTAGGCCCCATAGCGGAGGGCCAGGGGGGCCCCCACAGTCACTTTCTGTCTGCGTTTTCATGGCGGGTGAATCCCCATGAAAGGGCAGGCAGAAAGGAACATTGTAATCAATGAGGCGGTGCCAGTGCAGGCATCGCCCTCATTGTAGGGATTACTGACCCTCCGATACACCGAATAGCTCCTCGAGCCTATCTGAAGCGCAACAGACAGTCCCTCCGCCAGATACCTCTGCCCGCCACATAGTAATGCGGCAGGAGGACCACAGGGGCAGATGTCGATGAGTCCGACACCGACAAGCCATCAGTGTCGGACCCACAGACATCGTAATCAGGCCCATAAACTTTACCACGCGGTTGTTACAACTCTTGGACCATAACCATGCATAGCCTTTACTACGTGTGATTTTACAGACCATATGCCTTTACCATGCTTGCCTTTGCAATGAGTTAACTTTGTAAATGTATGAATGGTAAGGGCGTATGCATGGAAACGGTAGTAAAGGCACAGGCAGGGGAAAGGCTATCGACATCATTAGAGGAGCAAAGAGACCCTTCCACTTCCTCTTTAGGAAAAACATGACCTGCGCCTTCAGAAGCTGCCTGTCTTGTTGTGAGGTAAGGGAGATTGTACAGGAGGGCGTGGGTTGGGGAGTTTCAGGGATGGTGCCATAGTGGGTCCGGGTTTAGGGTTCTGGGCTGTGGGGTTTAGGGTTTAGGGTAGGGAGCCAGGGAATGGAGTAGCGCCAGTGGCCGGATTTAGGATTTAGGGCTTAAGGCTGGGGCGTGGTTTTTTTTAGGGCTTAGGGTCAGGGAGGGTTGCGCTGGGGTCAAGTTTTAGGTCTCAGGGTTGGGGACTGTAGTGCTAGAGGCACTCTTGTGGTCTGACACCCTGTGATGACCTTTGACTACCATTATTTTAATTGACTTTAGTGTGTTATTTTATCCTAGCCTGAATGTACAACATCCTGCGCATGCCTTGCTTCTCTCAAAAGCTTCTTTCTTGTAATCTTGCTGTCTTTCAGTGGGAGCTGTCACGGAGTAGGACAGCCTTGCAATAACAGAACGTGTGGGATGTGCATTTGAAAGCATGAGAAGGAGAGAGAGGTGTGGTGTGTACCTTTTGGTCTTGAAGTGCAGTTCTGCACAAATGTGCTCGATGGTGTACATTGAGAGATTAAGTATGTGATGCTATAGGACATTGAGAGACGAAGTATGTGAATCTATAAGCAGTTCCCCACAAATGTGCATTGTGTTGTACATTGATGAGAATTATGAAGTTCTTACTATTGGCTTTGACATGGCCTCATGTCATCCTGAATTCTGACTCTGCCTTGCTTCAGTTTTTTCTGCGTGCACAGCAGCGCTTGCAAGTTGTTTGGGTTAATCACGTTCAAGGATTGTTTTTGTGAGAGATTGTTTAATGTACCTGGAAGGCTTTGTGAGCTTCTTCAAGATAAAGGCTGGTACATGCAAGATTGGAGAAGGGGACGTGAGAACTCCTTCCTGCCAGGGAATGCTTGCTTGGAAGCTGGCCAGTTCTGGTAAGATTCCTCTGGCGCGGGGGAGGTCTCTCTCGAACCTTCTAGTGTGTTTTGAGATTATAAAGCTGAGGGTTGTTGACTTAGAAACCGGGAGTTTAGAATCCGAACGGGGATGGACGCGTCCACTTCGGTGGGACCCTGGTTGCTGAGGCTCTCAACCCCGGCTGTTTAATTCCCCCGGTCAGGAGTGGGCTGAGATGCATTGTTTGCACCAGGTGAAGTATTGAGTTTTGACTAGTGCCATTGTGATGCGTGGTTCCAGCGGCTGTGGTCATTTGAGGTGCTTGAGCTTTGATTATTGCCATTGTGATGTTTGGCCAGTGGCTCTGATCATTTGAGGTGGCCATACGGAGGTGCCGGGAGTCGGATTGAGACTCTGATGCTGTTACTCATAGCTCGTCGTGGGTTATTCAAATAAAGAAGCCCTCTTTTGAGCACAACTTTACTTTCGTGTGATTTAGATATTTGTGATTATTGGGGATTATTTGGGAGGGGGGCCACGTGGCCCCTCTCCCGGGCCACTTATGGCCCCGGGGACCCAATCCCCGGGACTGGCCCTCTCCGTTGGGGACCGAGGGGGGTCCCCAATCCCCCCATGGTCCCGCCGGCTCCCCGCATCCTGCGGGAGCCGGCATTGCTTTTCCACATGGGGAGCTGCTAAGATGCAGCTCCCCGTGTGGAAAAGCAATCTGTTTTGGTATTTGGAAGAGAGAGCACACAACTCTCGGGCTTATTATTTCATTGTATTTATTTTGACGTTTTTAGAGCGCCTAAGTGGCGCCTTACGAGAACTTCAGGGTTCGTGCTGGTATTGCCTCTTTTCTGATGCCAGCTCATGAGCGCGGCTTAAGGCTGCCTCTGGTCTCATGCGGTGAGCCAATGGTGGTGAGTTTTAGGGATAGGAACCTCATACTGTGAGCAGGAGCCAGTGTCACTGGGCAGGGCGCCTTGGGCAAAGGGCAAGGAGCCTTTAGTCTCGTGCAGAGGGCGTTTGCTTGAAACGTACAGTGCACAGGGCTTTAAGCGGGCCGGGTCCCTCCTGGTCGTAGATCTGCCACCAATTAACAAGCATTTGCAATGCAATAGGTCTCGCATTTACGCGAGGTTGAGCTATTGACAATGCAAATAACAATGCCTTTTATTTTTGTTTTCATTTTTAAAACATCAATAAAAGGCATTGTCATTTATAATGCCAATAGCTTAAACTCGCGTTAATGCGAGACCTATTGCATTGCAAATGCTCGTTCTCTTGGACATGGCACACATACTTATGTTTCTTTTTTCTCTTGCAGGTTTTGTACGCTGCTTCCGGAGGAGTCCCACCCACTTCTTTCACGTTTTACTGTTGATCGAATAGAGTTACGTTTCCATTTATTTGTGTTGTTTTAATAAAAGTTATTTCTTTTTCCAATAAATAAGTGAGTGTATGGGTCTTCTTTTTCTGACAACACTTGTCTGTAGTTTATTGTGAAAATCGGCGGTTGATAGTAGGTTATGAGGGAAAACATTTTTAATTTTGTTGTGCACCTACCAAATATAAACCAACAGACTATTACATAAATGAAGCCTGAGTAATTCTACAACGGCAAGGGTTCTATGAGTGTATCACTTTATAACACCATGAGTACTGCCCATGTGATTTCAGAACCAATAAGGTACTGCCTAGGGCCACCGAGGCTTCAAGGACTGGCGAGGCCCACCCTGCTTATTTAAGTAAAGCCCCGGAGGTTGCCAATACCCAGTCTTGAGTTGGCCTCGAAGCCCCCCGAACAATTCATAAACAATACCCGGGGAGGTGTCGATCCCCTAGTCTGCGAAATGTCTCTGTGCCCTCCCGTGCATAATTTACATGTGAGATTAAGGTTCCCAGTGCTGCAGAAACTCCGCAATATAATAATAGGATTGGCCCCGAAACATTACCCACCAGTGGGCTCATTTAAATGAACGGGTGAGACCCCGCTTCATTTTTTTTTCTCCATTTTTACCCTCCGGATCCGCTTTATTGAAGCGATACGAGGTTTTCCTCCTCTCGCTTCAACGAGGCAAACAAGAATTTACTATCACAGGGTGGAAGCAATGCTCCCGCCCTGTAATAGCAAACATAAATTTCTCGCGGATGCACACCCCGGGACATTGTATGACCTGCACCTGGGAGGTGGTGCTCCGTAGGGCCATGATGCATTGGTTAATGCATAACTACAGAATTAGTATAAACGTATACTAACACTACTTGCACACGTGTAGTACAGCAACCAGAGTGTAGTGAAGAGGCAGAGGAAGCCCAAAATCAAAAAATATAAATCCCCTAGGATCACATAGTTCGATCAGCCGACGACCCTGGGATGAGTAGAAACAGCTTCACCAAGAAAACGGGTCTTTGGCAGAACGCAAGCAAGCTCAAAATCTTGGTGAGTGCTGCCTTCTTTTTGCCTTCTCCCGCTTGTCGTCAAATTTATGTAGTGAAGAGGAAGACAGCAGTGGATCCGATAAGTAGATTTATTGCAGGAAAAGAAGACAGCTTAAACAGCCACCAACAGGACCAGACAGCAAGGCAACCATCTTCTCCAGCACCGTGTACAAACTCCCCAAGATTTCCCTCATGACAGCCCTACATTCTAACATTACATACTTACATTATAGTAGAATTACATACTAACATTCTATTATGACTTACATTGGAATACTACACAGAGCACATGACTTTACAGCAATGAGCTCATGGTTTCATTCACGAGTCTTGAGACTGGTAGGGGTGAGTAGTTTGCTTCCCACTCCCTGTATAGTATAAACGCATACTAACACTACTTACACAGTTATACTACAGCGGCCAGTATGCTACAGCACCCACAGCCCATCACTTTACAACAATCAGCTAGGTTTGATCCCCGAGTCTTCACACCGGTAGGCGCGAGTACTTCGCTTCCCACTTCCAGTATAGTATAAACTCATGGTAGTGGTCAGCAGTTCGCTTTCCACTCCCTGTATGGTATAAACGCCTACTAACACTACTTCCACAGGTATGCTACAAACACTAGAGCACATCACTTTACAGCAATGACCTCACGGTTTAGGCTCTCGGTTTCATACCCAAGTGTAGCAGCATCTCATCTCAGCATCATGTCACTCTGAGCAACACCGCACTTTCAGTCCGGTAGGAGAGACTACTTCGCTTCACACTCCCCCACAGAGGTTACAGTGCTCCTATCCTGTTTCCTACTCTTTTTGCCCTTTTTCCCCCTTACTCATTTCAACGGAATCACAAAATGGCTGCCAACACTTCCTAGTTGCAACCGCTCGCACCGCTCGCAGCCAATAAGAAGCAAGCACATGCTCGTAACGCCTCAGCCATTCAGAAGGCAGAATTCCCAAATAACAATATATGTAAATTTCGATTTTTTCAAAACTACTGAACAGATTTACACCAAATAAACAAAACCGTGCTTTCTAGACCCTACTCCCTGCTAAATTTGGAGTAATTCCGTTCACCCGTTCGACCTGTAGCCTTGTCTAAAGTTTCCTAGGGAAATTAACATGGAGGAAACACGTTTTGGGACCCTTTTTTTCTCACCCCCCCTTGACGAATCACCGCCAAACTTACAACATAGGAGCTGATATGAACAAAGAATTAGTTTGGTAAATTTCATGAAGATTCATCAAACGACGCCAAAGTTATAAGCAAAACAGAAAATGCTCTTCCTATGGAATAACTACCTAGTAGGTAATGTAATATTATATGTATATATATATTCAGTGAAAAAACCATAGGTTTCACACATGTTATAGTTAGCGGAAATTTCACTCATAAAAAACCATTGAAATTCCCCCGTTATAGTTAGTTAAGCTAACTATAACTCGCGCACCCGCAATCCACTGCTGATGACGTAACATATTACATCACTTATGACATGGTCAGTGACATCACTCATGACATCACTGATGACATCTCAAATGACATCACTGATGACATCATCCTTGTGACAGAGTGGTAGACCTCCTCTCACCCTAATATAACCTTTGATACACACATTCAAAAATAGAGACTACAATTTTCAAAACAATGGACATACCAATACCAGTTACAATAACCTTTTCAGTAATTCTTAGATCCACATACACATCCACTCATTCACCAACAGTCCTGTACAGTCACTCATACATGTACTCACTCATCATATGTACTCATACACCTATACATCTTGTTACACATTGCCACTCATCCATACAGTTACTCACCCACATAGTCACTCATGCTAATAAAGAATCAAACATCCATTTACTTGCATATTGAGTTATACACACACCTCAACATGTACTTCTACAGAAACTTACACATACTTACTCTTTTAAATAATCACTAATAAAAACACATACTTATTCATCCAGGAACTATTTCAATCTCTCACTCTCACATATACTCACTTATATACAACAATAGTCAAATATACTTCTTTAAAACATATTAAGTAACTCATAAAGACACTATTGAGACAGTCATTCACTCACTAACACACCCATACACACACTCATCAAACCATACAGTCATGCACACATGCTGTCTTCAAAACATACAACCAGACAGACAATCATTCATGCACCTATGCACTACGTTAAACCCCCCAACGAACCATGCAGACACTCAGACTGATACTCAAAAAACAACCTAAAATCCAATATAAACACCCATATAGCTACTCACCAACCCATGCAGACACTTATACACAAAGTGAGAGACTGATACAGAAAATTACATATTTAAACATTACTCATTAAGCCATGTATTCACTAAGATACACTTAATCAGTCAGTTACACAATCAATTTTTCAAAAACAAATCATCCTTTTAGACACTTATATACCCATTTATTCTTCCATCAACCTTGAGATATACATATATAAAACATATTTAATTTTCAGAAAAACACACATTCACTGGATGATGTCATCAGTGATGTCATTTGAGATGTCATCAGTGATGTCATGAGTGATGTCACTGACCATGTCATGAGTGATGTAATATGTTACGTCATCAGCAGTGGATTGCGGGTGCGCGAGTTATAGTTAGCTTAACTAACTATAACGGGGGAATTTCAATGGTTTTTTATGAGTGAAATTTCCGCTAACTATAACATGTGTGAAACCTATGGTTTTTTCACTGAATTTGCAAGGTTTTTTAAATGCTAAATCCTAACTATAATGTGTGTGAAACCTATGGTTTTTTCAGTGAATTTGCAAGGTTTTTTAAATGCTAATTCCTAACTATAACGTGTGTGACACCTATGGTTTTTTCAGTGAATTTGCAAGGTTTTTTAAATGCTAATTCCTAACTATAACGTGTGTGAAACCCATGGTTTTTTCAGTGAATTTGTATGGTTTTTTAAATGCTAATTCTTACCTATAACATGTGTGATTCCCATGGTTTTTTCATTGATTTTGTAGGATTTTTTTATTATAAATTCTTATATTATATGTGTTTTTTTTTTTTAAAAGCAAGTTTTTTTTTTTAACTTTATATTCTCTTAAAACACTATGTTTTTTTTAAAAAAAAATCTGCAATATATTAATTTTTCTCTTTTTTTTTAACCAAACAGGTAAGATATATTAGTATAACATAGAAATTCTTTTTTTCCTTTTTTTTTTTTGTATTTTTTTTTTAAGTGCGTGTACTGTAAGCTTACGGTAAGCGTACGGTTTGCGTAATGTTCGTAATTTTTCTACTCTTTTTGCGTATAGTTACGCAATTTGCGTAGCCGTGCGTACTGCGTATGGGGCGCGTAAGCGTGTACGCTACACGCGTACGTTACGCGGAAGTGTTGGGGAGTGACTGTTATGCGCATGCGCGCGAGCGCGTGTCTTTTTAACGTGCATGCGTACTTTTACCGTAAGCGCTCCGTAAGCGCTCCGTAAGCGTAACGTAAGCGTAACGTACGCGCACGGTGGGTCATGTGATCATGAAACAAAACTTTTGATTGGTTCAAAGTAGTTTCAGTTCTAGAACTCTCCTACACCACACCCATTCCCCTCATTTCTGCTTGTGATCCCTTAGGAGAAGGAGCTGACTTGTCTTTGTGATACGATGGCAGACCAGCACTCTTCTGCTGAGAGTGAGGCTAACAGCACCACCATCAGGCAGAGAAAGAGGAAACAGAAGAGCTCTTTTATATGGGAGTATTTTAGTTTTCCTGAGGGTGAGAAAAAAGTCAATGCTGCCTTGGTGACTTGCAAGCTGTGCCAGCGTGTACTTTCGAGAGGAAATCCCAACAAGAAGTATTCCTTCGGGAATCACACTATGTTGAGACACCTTGAGGATGTACATCCTAGGACACATGCACGACATACTAGAGGCAACCCTTCAGGAGAAGTGGAAGAAAGGGACCATCTAATTTCTGACTTACCTGACCCACCCAACAATTTAATTTTTAATTAAAATTTAATTGAAATTACTTGAAAAAATGGTAGGTTTTTTTCGAAAATTTTCTTTCACAATCTGAAAAAAAAGAAAAAAGTATTAATATTTAATAAATCATTATATAACACAGTACACGTATTTACATATTTTCCCCCAAAAAAGTTTTGCCTTTTTTTTGCTGTTTTCAGAATATATTGCATTTCACTATAAATCGTGAAAGCAATTGCATTCATCACTTAACAGCGGGAAAAAAAAAATAACAATCTCAATGATTGTTTTAAAAAAGCCCAGAATCTCTTTTTACTTAAACATAACATTATAGAAATGCATAATATTCTAAAAAAATATCATCTAATTACAATAACTATTTCTTTAAAATACCGTCTGACAATTTTGTTACAGAAGCATAATCTCAAAAATAATATATCTCAAATAACTCCACAATACATCTGGTTACATTTCCTTTAGACCAAATAGTAATTTTAAAATTCTTTTTTGATTAAATTTCCAATGGTAATCTAATAAAATTCCAAAATTTAAATTGTACAGATGTTACCGATTCTCTCTAACATTTTGGTTTCCGAAAGATTAATTAATAATGAAATAAGTCCACAATACAATTGGTTACCTTTCCTTATGGCCAAATAGTAATTTAAAAAATCTTTTTTGAATACATTTCCAATGGTAATCCAATAAAATTCCAAAATTTAAATTGTACAGATGTTACCGATTTTCTCAAAATTTTTGGTTTCCGAAAGATTCATTAGGAATTAAATAAGTCCACATTACAATTGGTTACCTTTCCATTAGGCCAAATGGTAATTTGAAAAATCTTTTTTTTTGAAAATTCCAATGCTAATCCAATAAAATGGTAAAATTGTTTTGTACAGATCTTGCCAAGCCTCTCTAAAATGTAGGTTTCAGGAAGATTAGATAGGAATTTGCTAAATCAAAAGGCAAACGTTGCTTGAAAATCAATTGGGAATCATTACACAGTGTCCAGCCTTTTTCACATTTAAGATAAACTGTGTAATGTCCAGAAGTAACAGTAGGTCCTTCATGGAAAATTATTGCAACTGTTACAAAAGTTTTTCCTGAAATTGATAATTGCTGTCCTATAAACTTCTTTATTAAAGTATCCAATTTTGAACCATCAGCTTTACATCGTTGCATCATTAAAATTACATACTGTCCGTATTCCTTTAAAATTAACGTTGAAAACATGTCAGATTTACACTCACCGCATTCCATGCTATGATTAGCATCTTTAACTAATTTAGCAAAAGTGACTGTTTTACTGTCTGGCAATGTTAAATAAATAAACCTTTCAGAATCAACATTAGAGCCACATGTATTGTAACAGTTTTCACAACTATGTTCCCATTTATAAGAGACACCAAACATATTTTCAATTGGCACCCCTTCTTCTTCCAGTACCTGAAGAAAATACATCAAGAATTCCTGGGGAGGAGCCTAGCGCGCATCCAAGATGGTCGCGTGAGCACAGGGCTCCCCGGACCCTCTCTGCTCCTCGGAATTTATCCTGAGAATATCCTGACTTGGCTTATGGAATCTGGGAGATAAAGACCAGCTGAGCGTATATCTCTTTTCAAAACTCAAATCGGACCTGGGAATCCTGAGTTGTCGTCGTCGGAACTTTTGGGACCCACCCGACGGAGGTGACCGGGGTGAAGGTGACCCGAGGGACCGGGCCGCAATTGAACAACAGCGGCTTCAGCGCGGTGCCAGCTGCCGATCCACCACTTTCGGTTTCGGTTTTGCACTTCAGGAGACCGGCAGGGAGGTGCGCTCGGGGTGGAGAGGTGCTTCCTGGGCCTCTGCATGAGGTTTTCTTTCATCTGCCACTAGAGCGCCTATCGCCTCGGACCCCCTATACCGACATTTTGTGGTCTTCTTGCTGGTGCCTTACACCTCTTGATTGGAGGTCCCCTCGGGTGACCGTGTTCACATGGGGGGCAAAGGGGGTCCCGAGGGCCGCAAGACCAAGGCTTCCCTCCGCGGGGGGGCAGTCCAGAGCAATAACATGGACCGCTACACCCAGGGCAGGGGGCCCTCTGGCGCTGCTGGCCTCCCCTCGGATACTGCGGAAGGAGGCGCGACCGCCACTACGGAACTATCCTTGCAGGACATTATGGGCGCCATTGATGGCATCAGGGAAACCATCGCGACGCAATATGAGGCCCTGGCCCGTAAGATTGACACTGTCGCGATCGATGTCACCCTGATCCGGGCCGACCTCTCCAAAACTAACGAGAAGGTCCAGGCTCTCGACGCACGGACCTCCACCCTCGGTGCGGATGTGTCGGATCTGCGGGCCGCGCTTGGAGACATTAGGGTGGTTAACGACCATATGGCCCGGCGGCTTGAGGACTTCGAGGGACGGGCCCGACGCAACAACATCCGCGTCATAGGTGTACCGGAGTCCTCTGACGGCCGCCCGGTTGACCTCGTGGTCGAGGAACTTATCCTGAAACAGTTGTCCTCGGCTGGCCTAAGTAAGTTCTTTGCCGTGGAGCGGGCCCATCGAGTTCCGGGCGGTCGGCCACGGCCGGGGGCCCCCCCGAGGCCTATCGTGGCCAAACTGTTCTACTACAGGGACCGCGACGCTATTCTTCAGGCCTCACGGACCCACGGCCCGGTTCGCCATGAGAACTCGACCATCAATTTTTACCCGGACTTCACGCAACTGGTCCAGAAACAACGGATGGGATTCCAAGGGGTGAAGCGTCGTCTCCGTGAGCTGGGCCTAAAGTATTCGATGCTCTACCCTGCAAAACTCCGAGTGGAACATGGGGATCGGACAGCCTTTTTTGACTCTCCTGTGGCTGCAAGTGACTGGCTGGACTCTCTGCCGGACGGAGGTGGCCGTCCCGGACCCTCTGCGGGCACCGCAGGTGATGGGTCCCCTTTAGAATGACTTTTGGTCCTTGATTTTGCCTTTTTGCACAGTACAATCGGGTCTTATTTCATTTGCATATTGTGTTTTACCAGGACCAGTGAGGGGGGCGGGCGGGGACGGGTCCCTTACCTCCTCGGGGTTCTTTTCGTAGAATGGGGTTAGTGGGGCGACAGGCACACTGCAAGTTGGGGGGTTTTTTTGGCCCGCAGGGGTGCAGGGTGGGGGGAGTTGGTCCTGGGGTGGGGTTGGGGGGGAGGAGGGTTTGTTTTGCTGTGTGTTTTTTGTTTACAGGGCGAGGTACTGATTTTTGTCCACATTTGGGAACTGTGCTGCAGGCTGGGGGACCCTTGATCTATTGGGGGGGATGGGGGGGGACGGGTTGAGGCTTATGTCATGGAACGTCAATGGGTTGGGGGACCGTATCAAGCGGGGTGTAGTACTGCAATATTTGCGTCGTCTGACTCCTGATGTGGTGTTTCTCCAGGAGACGCATCTGGTTGGCAATGTTTGTCATGCAATGAACAGGGGGGGATACCGCCTCGTGGCCCATTCTGGTTTCACAACTGGTTCCAGGGGGGTGGGCATTCTGCTGCGAACCTCACTTCCGGTGGAGATCACTAAGATAGTCTCGGATGACAGAGGGCGCTATGTGTGTTTGATTGGGAGGTGAGAGGGGCAGCCCCTTGCCCTGGTTTCAGTTTACGTCCCCCCGGGCCTCCAGAACTCCACCTTCACTGACTTGGGTCGAATGCTGCTTGACCTTCCGGACAGCCTCCTGCTCATGGGCGGGGACTTTAATTCTGTGGTTTCGGGTGAACTGGATCGTCACCCACCAAGGACCCTCCCCGCTGCCCAGGCATGGCTGGGTGGGATGCTGGAGACCTTCGGCCTGGTGGATAGTTGGAGATTGATGCATCCGACCCAATGTCAATTCACCTTTCACTCGGGGGCGCATGGGAGTCTCTCTAGGTTAGACTACTTCCTTATGCCCGCGGCGCAGACTGGTCGGATTCGAGAGGTCAGGCACCTGGCGCGGGGTATCTCCGACCATTCTCCGCTGTGGCTTGTTTTTGACACCGGGCCGCGGTCTGCAGGGCGGATCGCTCCCATTAACCCATGGTACCTGCGAGACCCTACGACTCGTGACAGCCTGGTTAAGGCTATGGACCAATACTTCCTGGATAACGAGGGGTCGGTGTCTTCTGCAATGTCCCTGTGGGAAGCCTTTAAAACCGTGATCCGCGGACACGCCCTTTCCCAGATAGTGGTGGCTAAGAGGGTCAAGAGTGAGGCAGTGGTGAGGCTGGAGACTGACATCTTGGGGCTGGAGTCGGCCTTGGAGGCGAATGTTACTCCGGACGGGCTCCATGCCCTCAGCCTGAAACAGTTTGAATATAGGTCCCTGGTCACTGACGCGGCCAAAACTATGTATAGGGAGCAGCAGGGTCGACTGTACGATGCCGGGGACAAGGCGGGAAAGTTGATCGCGTGGCTGGACAGGAAGGAGAGAGTGAATCGTGTGGTCCCGGAGTTGCGTGCTGCGGATGGTGTGTGTGTGACGGAGCCTGACGAGATTGTGGAATGTTTTGCCGACCACCTCCGGGCTGTGTACTCCCCAGTGACTGACAGGGATGAGGACGACTCTCGCCTTCTACTGAGGGATATCGCCTTGCCCTGCCTGTCCGTTGAGGACCGTGAGCGGCTGGACGCCCCCTTGTCGGTGGATGAAATAGCGACCGCGATCCGCTCCCTTCGCTCGGGCAAGGCTATGGGTCCCAACGGTCTGCCCATTGAGCTATATAAATTGCGCCCTTCTTCAGTCGCATGTTCCGTGAGTCTCTGGCGGCGGGTTCCCTCCCGGCCGATCAGCGTTTGGCCACGATAGTCGTTATCCCCAAGGAGGACAAGCCGCGAGATCGCTGTACTTCTTACCGGCCTATTTCACTGCTAAATGCGGAGCCTAAGATCCTGGCGAAAGTCCTTGCCAATCGTCTGTTGAGCGTCGTGTGCGATCTGATTCATCCGGACCAATGCGGATTCATCCCGCATCGTAACACCGCTCTTAACTTGCGGCGTCTTCATGGCGCCCTTGCCAGGGCGGAGCTCCTCTCCGAACCGGCCGTGCTGGTTTCTTTGGATGCCACGATGGCTTTTGACACCATCGAGTGGCCATTCCTCTGGGCTGTCTTGGCTAAATTTGGCTTTGGGGAAGGGTTTATTGGCTGGGTGAAGCTTCTGTACACGGGGCCCATGGCTCAGGTGGTGGTGAACGGGCGGGTCTCTCGGCCCTTTGCCCTCGGCAGGGGCACGAGGCAGGGATGCCCGTTGTCCCCTTTGCTCTTCGCTCTCGCCCTGGAGCCACTCGCGGCTTGGCTCCGCTGGGAGCCCTCGCTTCAAGGGATCCGGTGGGCCCCGGGCTTTGAAGATCGGGTTTCGCTGTATGCGGACGATATTCTCCTATATCTCACCTCACCGCGGCAGTCGCTCAACGTCCTCTTTGACGTTCTGACTTCCTTTGGGAATAATTCGGGTCTCACGATCAATTGGTCTAAATCCTGCGTCTATCCGATCTCCGGTGGTCCTCCACTCCTACCGCCTCGGCTTCCGATCCAGGTATCACTGAGCGGCTTTAAGTACCTGGGGATATACGTTTCGCTGGACCCGGTGGCTCGCTATGAGCTGAATCTCCTGCGTCCGCTTCGGCGATTGCGAGAGGATACGGCCCGGTGGTCCAGGCTGCCCCTGTCCCCGCTGGGTCGGGCCGCGCTGTTCAAAATGATGTCCCTTCCCAGGTTCCTCTATGCACTCCAGAATTCCTTCGACGTCATCCCAGTGGCCTACTTTCGGGAGGTAGAGAGCCTGCAGAGGAGACTGGTGTAGGACGGGCGGGCGCGTATTGCTCTTGCTAAGCTTACTCTCCCCTGGTATGACGGGGGCATCGCGCTTCCCGACATTCGCAGGTATTATTGGGCCGCGCAGCTTTCGGCCATCAACCATGCCACGTATGCGCCTGGCCTGAACCCGGCGTATGAGATGGACAAGTTCCTGCTTCCCGGCGGGGACTATAACAGGGCGCTGTACTCCCGCTCGGCTGGCCGGACCCTTACGGGTCCTACTAAGATTGCTGTGCGGACCTGGAGGGCCGCCACTGCGGCCACGGGCTGGGGTGAGCGACTGACATGTGCTACTCCTTTGTTTGCCTCCGATCGCCTGGGGAGCCTCTGGACTACGAAGGGGTTTGACCAGTGGGACACGATTGGCATCAGCAAAGTGGGAGACCTGTGGCATAAGGGCGCGGTTAAGACTTTCGCGGCTCTTCAGGCCGAATATGAGCTTACGGACAGGGAGTTCTTCCGCAATGCCCAGGTTCGACACGCCCTGCTCTCGGTCTTTGGAGAGGGGACCACGATCCCGGTTTCCTCGCCCCTCGAGGACCGCATACTTGACGGACATGTCCCGGACAGCACTATTTCTTTAATTTATAAGAAACTGATTAATCATCGGGCTGACCTCTTGGTGCGCCTTCGGGAGGCGTGGACGGGGGATGGGGTGGAATTGGACGACGAGGACTGGCAGTCTGCACTGTCGTCCCCCAAAGAGGTCGCCATTCCGGCCCGTCTCCGATTGGTACAGCTTAAGATTCTTCACCGGGTGTATGTGACGGGTCCTCGCTTGGTCTCGATGGGATATTCCGACGATGGGTTCTGTAAGCGGGGTTGTGGGCTCAGTGCCACCTTTCTCCATATCCTGTGGGAGTGCCGCGAGGTGGCGGACTACTGGCGCCGGGTACATACGGTTATGGGACAGGTCACTGGGGTTGTGCTGCTGCCGGAGGTGCGTCGTTGTGTTCTGAATGTGTGGGAGCCCAATGATTATAGCGCGGCTCAGACTCGGTGGGCGGCCCTGGGGAACATGATTGCCAAGAGAGATATAGCGCAGCTTTGGGGTGCCCAGCGGCCGCCCACCGTGTCAGTATGGAAGGAGAATATGGACTGGTGTATGTTCAGGGAGAAGACTGTGTATGTTGCCCGTGGTAAGCCGGGGGCATGGGGCAGAATCTGGGGGCAATGGAATGCTTATCGCGGGGGTATCTGTACGCCCCCCCTGGTGGACACCGATATCGCCATGTCCCCCTGACCCTTGACGGTTCCGGGCACCTTTTGGAATGACTATATATGGACGTTCAGTTCCCTTGGCCCCCCCCCCCCGTCCCCAGCCTCCCGGTACTCCTTCCTGTCGTGTGCTGCTTAATGGTCTGACCTGGAGTTCCCCGGAGGAAGCCTGCCCTGCGCCGTTTGTCTTTATGCCTCGCCTTTTGTTTTTCTTTTAGTTTTCTGTGTTTGTTTGATCTAAGTCTCCTGTGCCTCTAGAACTATCCGGACTCACTACGGGGCCGACCCCCGGGAACCGACTGCAGCTTTGATAAATGTATATTTCATTCTGTACTTAGCGGCCGGCCCTGGTGGTTGTAGGCCCGTGCTTGTAATCGACTTATTGTTCAATAAAAACTTTTAAAACACAAAAAAAAAAAAAAAAAAAGAATTCCTGTGCGTCTTGCTGTACATTTTGAGAAAACTGTGTTCATCCTGAACATACATCTAAAAGTTTTCTAATTTCAGTAGCACTTTTTATTTGAGTTTTATCATTACTCAGCTTTTGAAAAAGGAGACTCAACTCAGAACAGAATCTTTTTCTCTGATTTACTATTATCTGCTCTTGCAAACTTTCCAGATAAAATGCAACATTCAGCACTACATTAGCGTAGCAGTTGACACCAGAGCTATTTTCAAAATGACATCCTACAACCTCTTCAACACTGTCCTTTTTCTTTTTGCTTGCAATTACATCACTCCTCTTTTTTTCCTCCTCTCTACATCCTCATTACAGATATTCTCAATTCTCCTTTTACGAGAAACTACACGTTTCTCTAACACAGGATACTGACCTAAATGAGGGGCATAGGTTCTTCTTAATCTATTATACTCCTTTACACAGTTTGTATCAGCACTAACTTTTGAATCATCAAAGTCTATCATGAATAAACCAGATAATGTTTTCACTCGTGACAAAGCTACATAAGCCATACCTTCTTTGAACACAATTGAACCAATGTTTACAAATGCACAATCTACAGTCAATCCTTGAGACTTGTGAATAGTTACAGCATATGCTAGAGAAAACGGAAACTGTTTCCTTTGTACATATAAGTCTTTCACAAGCATGAAACGAACTGTACAACGACAAATGTCTATAACTTCTTCTATCTGATGAAATTTTATTTTTAAACATTCAATTCCATCTTTTTTCTGATAATTAATAAAACCCACAACTCTTCCCATAGCTCCATTAACTAAACCTTTTTCAACATCCAAATTTCTCCTTAAAAATACTCTACAGTTCATGCAAACATATAGATTTTTTTCTAATCCAGCAGTTTTCGAA
This sequence comes from Triturus cristatus, assembly GCF_964204655.1. Taxonomy (NCBI): domain Eukaryota; kingdom Metazoa; phylum Chordata; class Amphibia; order Caudata; family Salamandridae; genus Triturus; species Triturus cristatus. Next base: position 744,839,128 of record NC_140589.1, on the reverse strand, counting down.
ATGTTCTTCTCTAGTGAATCCAATTTATTTTTCAGTTTGCCTGTTAATGTGATAGTAATTCTTCCATCCTGAATTTTGTCCACTGCTTCCAATTTCCTGATATCTTCCTTTTCCAATTTCAAAAGCTCCTCATTGAATATTGAGCATTCACGTAGAGTTGGCATTAAGCAGATGACACTTTTCTTTTCTGCAATGTTCTTGTATATCTTCTCTGCAACTATTTCTTCCTTTGGAAATAAATTATGTAGCAACCGACTCTGTAATGCTTTTGTGCCAGCTTCAGTGACTAGTCCAATTCTGATATCTTTCAGAATACTTCCATATTCTTCATCGTTTGCTTGCCTCATATTAGTAGTAAGTTCCTTGTACTCAAAGAAGGACCAAATATTTGCATTACCAATGCTTCCCAATGACTTCTTTGTGTCTTCATGTGTCACAGTATTAAACACTGGTTGTCCTTTAACTGGAGTAAGCTGTAGAAGATCCCCAAAAACTATGACAAGTTTTCCACCAAATAACACGTCATAGTCTGTCCTTAGAATTTGCTGCATTCTTAAATGCACAAAGGCAAGCATTAAGTTTGATACCATGCTCACCTCATCAATAATGAGAACTTGCATCTTCTTCAATACTCTTGAAACTTCAAAGCATGCTTCTCCAGTTAGCTTGTGGTATTGTATTTTGTTCTCATGCTCCACTGGTAACATTAGCAAACGATGTAAGGTGATTCCTTTTATGTTATATGCTGCTAACCCAGTTGGAGCAGTAACCACACAGGACAAAGTTGAATCCGTTTTTTGCTGTAGGTAGCTTCTGATGACTTTTATTAAGAAACTTTTTCCAGTTCCAGCTTGTCCGCTTACATACATCCTGATTGGATGAAATGATGTGCATGAGCACTCTTTTTTTTCATGTAGTAATCCGTGATCAATTTTGTTTCTGATCTCTTCATAAATTTGTTGCTGCTCTTCATTCAGTTCTCTTTCCAAATTTGGTAAGTCTATAAATTCTTCTTGAGCTTGATTCATAGCCGTTTCCACTTCATTCATGGCTATTGCAGCTTCATTTTCAACGATTGGTTGTCCTAGGGGATCTTGACTGAGTGTTCCCGAACTTTGGCTGTCTTGAGAACTGTCTCTAGCTACTTCAGCTGCAATTGTAGTTTCCTGTTCAATTTCTTCATTTAACATTTGCACATAATTTGTGAATGTACTGCATTGTATGGTGTCTTTGCAAGCATTAAATGAATCTTCATAGCTTTGAAATTCTCCCAGTAGTTCATCCTCTGTACGCCATGGTTTAAACAGCTGTAAAAGAGCCAAGTAGTAAAATTCCTTTTTGTCAGTAGTGTCGCAACTGAGCTTCCTGTGATTTATCAAACTTCCTTTTGTTTGCTTCACCAAACATCCTTCCTTACCAATGACTTTATATTTTCCATTGTTGATGTCTTCTGTGGCTTTCCGTGAATAAATGTAGTTCTGCAGCACTTCATAGAGACACATGTTCTCTAGATGATGACTTCTCTTGGGATAATATGTGTCCAACATGTTTGATTTCAAAATATCTGTACTTTCTGGGTCATTCTCGGCCAAATATTCAATTTCTCCAACAGATTTCAGTACCCGATTTCTCATTGCTGCAAGGCCTAAACTTGCCCAAATTATTCTTCTTGATTTCGAGTAGAGACTTGCAGAAGATAACCTATCTGAACATTCGTAGGATCCAATTTCTCGATGCGATAACATCTTTAAACTGAAACTGTACAGCTTCTTACTGACAGTCTTCTCGTGAGAAATCTCTTCCCACATTTCTTTCAATTCAGTTTTTTCTGATTTAGTAATGTAAGACGTTACATATCGAGCAACAGCAATGGAATTGTCAGCTACATACTGTATATCCATGTTAGCATTCCACATGGATAAAATGACTGGGTTGTAGTCATTTATATTTTTTGATTCTTCTTTTCTTTTAAGGTTGTAGGTATTCTTAGGTGATTTTCTTGTAATAGTATGTCTCACAGATGACATAAAACTGTTTACTCTTCCATTTGAAAGAACAGGTCTAGGAAATCCAAATCGACATTTAGTGTAGTATTTATCTTTGCTCTTGTATTTCCGTCGAGAGTATTTTCCACACCGATGACTTTGGAAACGTAAAACTTGCTCCTTTAACTTTTTCTCTTCTGTGCTTTTTGGTATAGCACATGTTGCATATTCTTCAATGAAAGATAACACTGCTTCATCAGTATCTGTTCCAAACTTTGGGGCATCCTTGATCCACAACAGCATATGAATATGAGGAGCACCTCTTGCCTGGTACTCTTTTCTCCAAAAGAAATCCTCTACTTCTCCAAGAGGTGGATTTTTTTATTGCAGATGAAGGACATCATAGCCTCAAATCTATGATTGAAATAGCTGCAAACATTAACCGGATCCAATGAGCACAGTTCTCCTGCTGTCTTGTATTCAATGTTTTTAATGTTTGAATTTGCCTCTCGTAGAAAATCCAGTAAATCATCCCAAGCGTACTCAACACAGCTTAGAGTAAGGAACCATGTTGGTGTTCCTAAATTCCGTAACATGCATTTTAATTCACCATGGCGTCGGTACCAATATTCATTTGTCCCACGCTGACAAGCCATCAGATTGATCAGTTGTGTTTCCAAATGATCATCTCGGTGCTGCACTTTCTCCATAAAATCCTTAGCAGACACATTTTGTAAATGTACTCCACTTTTTAAAATGTGATTTACTGCATATGATAATGCAGACAAGTCGCTTTCAAATAAAAGATGGAACAAATAAGGAATACTTTGACGAAATCTGGGATCTTCTGCATATAGTCTTGTAGTTCGATACTCAGAAGCTGGAATCTGTTCTGGACGTTCATCGTATCGTCCTCCTTTTCCTGTAGGAAACAGCTGGGGAAAACATCGAGCTTCCAAGTTCTCCTCCCATACACTCACGGGAGTTCCTTTTGCTTTCTTCATCTGAAACAGATCAATATTGTCTCCCATAACTTCTTTTGAATGAAGAGGATGTATGCTAAAATGTTCATAAATTTCTTCTTCCTTTGACTTGTCCACTTTTTCAATTTGTCCAGTTGGTGTTTCTGTGTCTTCTTGTAAATCTTCTTCTTCTTCTTCTATATAAATTGATTCATACCATTTGTTATTCCTTTTCAAATACAAATTTGCTCTTTGTACTTTCCGTACATCTACCAGCTCCTGCCAAATCTTCTTATTCTTTGTAGGCACACCATTAACCAGAATAACTAATGGTTCAGTTTCCAAAGTATCTGCATCAATAGTTTCCATATTTTTTTTCAAATCCAAGGGCAAATACACCACTCTACCTTTTAAACCTCTCAGTAAATCTGAAGGAGGTAATTTACCAGTTTTGGGCTCCATACGTACTATGGTCTGGAACGGATGAACACATTGAATAAGTATAGACTCATATGTATTTAATTCAGAAAGTTCGGCAGGAATAACATCCAATTCTAAATTATTATGTACAGCTCTGGTCGGCATTCTATTTTCCTCTAACTTGTTGTAACAGTATTTACAAATACGCTGATCTTCACCCAATTCAAAACAATTTTCAAGAAATATATATGTGGCACAATCCTTCCACTTATAATTATCTTCATTTTCACTTTTTCTGTAGAGATCAACATTCCTGGTTTGTTTTCTATAATGAGTTCTGCGGCAACAAATACAAGTAATATTTGGTCTTTCATTAGAGATTATTGCAAATTTTGTTATGTGATCATTAAATGTCTTACTTACAGAGGGTTCTACCTTCTCTTCCACTTCTTCCTCATTTACTGTGTCCTTTTCTGCACTGTCTTGTTCAGGACCAAAGTAACAAAACTGAATTTCATCAGTAACCTTCTCTACATCTGATACCGATCCACGGAACAGAGCCCTATTCAATTCATCTAACTTTATTGCTGGACTTTTAGCAAAATACAACCGTCTCACAAACTTTCTCATTTCAGTATGATGAACAGCCAGCATCCTAAAATGATGAAAAACACTTTCACACACTTTTCTAGATAGACAAGCCAGAGAATGACCCTGCAAACCAGTATTCTCTCTCACTCTGCATGGATCTAGACTTTGAAGCACCTTAATCTTCTGTTTAACACTTTTTTTTACTATATTCTCTTAGAAACTCACGAAATTTATCAATAGATTCCTGACGCACAGTGCAAATACTACTACAATTCCAAGTGTACACTGGGGCTTTAGGACATCTCCCCATAGCCTCATCCGCCATCACTTGTACCTCATCTCTTGGAACCATTTTCTCCTTCTCCATTATACAACCATTTTTCACTTCATAAGCACGACCTCTGGTGTCAACTGCATGCAGCAAACTATTACTTTGAAAATAACTCTCTTCATTAAAAAAAGGTTCACTACTTGAACTATGCATCCATTCTCCTAAAAACACTTTACAAAAGTTTGTTCTTTTCACTACTCTTTTCCTTTTGCTTTGTAATTTCAGTACATTAACCATATTATCTAATGTACGCATCCTGTTCAAAATTAAAATGAATAGTTTCCTTTTTAATTCTAATGCCTTTGCTGCAATGGCTTCAATTTCTTTTTTTCTCTTATAAAATTTAGCCTTTTGCTTATATTTCTTCACATCCTTTATCAAATTGGACATAACTCTTCTCTGAAACATTTTTCTACGTATCTCTTTAAACGCTGTTTTTCTTTTTAAGTTAATCTTTATTGTTTCTGAAGGTATATTTGCATTAACTAAATGCTCAATTTTTTCCTGTTGTTTTCTATTTAAAACATTCTTTCCAGTACAGACATTTTGTACATTTTTCCTTTTTTTGAAGATGTTCTTTAAAAAATCTTTTGTCTGCTTACCAGAAGACTTTCTCTTTTTCCCAACATGAGCATCTCCAACTAACTTAGGTCCTCCAGTTGTCTTCAAATATAGTTTTTTTTGTGGTTTTTCCTTAGTCTGGATTTTGTAGGCATCTTAAATTTTGTTCACTGCTCTTCAGCAATACCTGAAAAAAACTAAAAAAAAATTCCTTTATTTTATTTAAATATATTACTACATTTTTTATGATCTTTTCAAATCTTAAAATACTATGTACCCCTTTCCTACAAGTGAAAATCACAATAACACCTTCACAAATTAAATATCTGAAAACAATTCCTGTGTGCACACAGAGTCATGGTTTGAAATTAGGCAGAAAACGAAATTTCTTTGCCAATTGGAAAGCACACTTCCTACTGCTTTTTTGGCAAGTGATAAGTACTTTTACAGTCTGACACATTTTGAATCCACTTTTCAGATTCAGCAAAAAAGCACATGTCCAAACAGCTTTTTGAGACCAGCAACATGTGTAACCTGGGTGACTGACTACACTCCAGCAAGGGCAACCAGCCTTAGTGATGTTGAATGTATTTGCATTACTGACTGCAACCTCAAACCCCACTCAGTTGTGAATACTGTGCATGATTTCACAGGATAAGCAGCTGGCTGTGTGTGAAGAGTCTGCTTCTGCAGAAAAAATAGCTCCCCCTTTCCTACTAATGCAAATGTAAAATTACCAGAGTAATACGCAATAAATCTCTGTCTATAATTCCTCTTTGCACACAGAGTCATGGTTTCATATTAGTCAGAAAACGAAATTTCTTTGCCAATTTGAAAGCACACTTACTACTCTTTTTTTTTGCAAGTGATAAGTACATTTACAGTCTGACACATTTCTAATCCACTTTTCAGATTCTTAAAAAAACACATGTCCAAACAGCTTTTTCAGACCAGAAACATGTCTAACCTGGGTGACTGACTACACTCCAGCAAGGGCAACCAGCCTTAGTGATGCTGAATGTATTTGCATTACTGACTGCAACCTCAAACCCCACTCGGTTGTGAATACTATGCATGATTCCACAGGATAAGCAGCTGGGTGTGTGCTAAGAGTCTGCTTCTGCAGAAAAATAGCTCCCCCTTTCCTACTAATGCAACTGTAAAATTACCAGAGTAATACGCAATAAATCTCTGTCTATAATTCCTCTTTGCACACAGAGTCATGTTTTCATATTAGTCAGAAAACTAAATTTCTTTGCCAATTTGAAAGCACACTTACTACTCTTTTTTTTGCAAGTGATAAGTACTTTTACAGTCTGACACATTTTGAATCCTCTTTTCAGATTCTGAAAAAAGTACATGTCCAAACAGCTTTTTCAGACCAGAAACATGTGTAACCTGGGTGACTGACTACACTCCAGCAAGGGCAACCAGCCTTAGTGATGCTGAATGTATTTGCATTACTGACTGCAACCTCAAACCCCACTCGGTTGTGAATACTATGCATGATTCCACAGGATAAGCAGCTGGGTGTGTGCTAAGAGTCTGCTTCTGCAGAAAAATAGCTCCCCCTTTCCTACTAATGCAACTGTAAAATTACCAGAGTAATACGCAATAAATCTCTGTCTATAATTCCTCTTTGCACACAGAGTCATGTTTTCATATTAGTCAGAAAACGAAATTTCTTTGCCAATTTGAAAGCACACTTACTACTCTTTTTTTTTGCAAGTGATAAGTACTTTTACAGTCTGACACATTTTTAATCCACTTTTCAGATTCATAAAAAAGCACATGTCCAAACAGCTTTTTCAGACCAGAAACATGTCTAACCTGGGTGACTGACTACACTCCAGCAAGGGCAACCAGCCTTAGTGATGCTGAATGTATTTGCATTACTGACTGCAACCTCAAACCCCACTCGGTTGTGAATACTATGCATGATTCCACAGGATAGGCAGCTGGGTGTGTGCTAAGAGTCTGCTTCTGCAGAAAAATATCTCCCCCTTTCCTACTAATGCAACTGTAAAATTACCAGAGTAATACGCAATAAATCTCTGTCTATAATTCCTCTTTGCACACAGAGTCATGGTTTCATATTAGTCAGAAAACGAAATTTCTTTGCCAATTTGAAAGCACACTTACTACTCTTTTTTTTTGCAAGTGATAAGTACTTTTACAGTCTGACACATTTTTAATCCACTTTTCAGATTCATAAAAAAGCACATGTCCAAACAGCTTTTTCAGACCAGAAACATGTGTAACCTGGGTGACTGACTACACTCCAGCAAGGGCAACCAGCCTTAGTGATGCTGAATGTATTTGCATTACTGACTGCAACCTCAAACCCCACTCGGTTGTGAATACTATGCATGATTCCACAGGATAAGCAGCTGGGTGTGTGCTAAGAGTCTGCTTCTGCAGAAAAATAGCTCCCCCTTTCCTACTAATGCAACTGTAAAATTACCAGAATAATACGCAATAAATCTCTGTCTATAATTCCTCTTTGCACACAGAGTCATGGTTTCATATTAGTCAGAAAACGAAATTTCTTTGCCAATTTGAAAGCACACTTACTACTCTTTTTTTTGCAAGTGATAAGTACTTTTACAGTCTGACACATTTCTAATCCACTTTTCAGATTCATAAAAAAGCACATGTCCAAACAGCTTTTTCTGACCAGAAACATGTGTAACCTGGGTGACTGACTACACTCCAGCAAGGGCAACCAGCCTTAGTGATGCTGAATGTATTTGCATTACTGACTGCAACCTCAAACCCCACTCGGTTGTGAATACTATGCATGATTCTACAGGATAAGCAGCTGGGTGTGTGCTAAGAGTCTGCTTCTGCAGAAAAAATAGCTCCCCTTTTCCTACTGATGCAACTGTAAAATTACCAGAGTAATACGCAATAAATCTCTGTCTATAATTCCTCTTTGCACACAGAGTCATGGTTTCATATTAGTCAGAAAACGAAATTTCTTTGCCAATTTGAAAGCACACTTACTACTCTTTTTTTTTGCAAGTGTTTTACAGTCTGACACATTTCTAATCCACTTTTCAGATTCATAAAAAAAGCACATGTCCAAACAGCTTTTTCAGACCAGAAACATGTGTAACCTGGGTGACTGACTACACTCCAGCAAGGGCAACCAGCCTTAGTGATGCTGAATGTATTTGCATTACTGACTGCAACCTCAAACCCCACTCGGTTGTGAATACTATGCATGATTCCACAGGATAAGCAGCTGGGTGTGTGCTAAGAGTCTGCTTCTGCAGAAAAAATAGCTCCCCTTTTCCTTCTCATGCAACTGTAAAATTACCAGAGTAATACGCAATAAATCTCTGTCTATAATTCCTCTTTGCACACAGAGTCATGTTTTCATATTAGTCAGAAAACGAAATTTCTTTGCCAATTTGAAAGCACACTTACTACTCTTTTTTTTGCAAGTGATAAGTACTTTTACAGTCTGACACATTTTGAATCCTCTTTTCAGATTCTGAAAAAAGTACATGTCCAAACAGCTTTTTCAGACCAGAAACATGTGTAACCTGGGTGACTGACTACACTCCAGCAAGGGCAACCAGCCTTAGTGATGCTGAATGTATTTGCATTACTGACTGCAACCTCAAACCCCACTCGGTTGTGAATACTATGCATGATTCCACAGGATAAGCAGCTGGGTGTGTGCTAAGAGTCTGCTTCTGCAGAAATATAGCTCCCCCTTTCCTACTAATGCAACTGTAAAATTACGAGAGTAATACGCAATAAATCTCTGTCTATAATTCCTCTTTGCACACAGAGTCATGGTTTCATATTAGTCAGAAAACGAAATTTCTTTGCCAATTTGAAAGCACACTTACTACTCTTTTTTTTTGCAAGTGATAAGTACTTTTACAGTCTGACACATTTTTAATCCACTTTTCAGATTCATAAAAAAGCACATGTCCAAACAGCTTTTTCAGACCAGAAACATGTCTAACCTGGGTGACTGACTACACTCCAGCAAGGGCAACCAGCCTTAGTGATGCTGAATGTATTTGCATTACTGACTGCAACCTCAAACCCCACTCGGTTGTGAATACTATGCATGATTCCACAGGATAGGCAGCTGGGTGTGTGCTAAGAGTCTGCTTCTGCAGAAAAATATCTCCCCCTTTCCTACTAATGCAACTGTAAAATTACCAGAGTAATACGCAATAAATCTCTGTCTATAATTCCTCTTTGCACACAGAGTCATGGTTTCATATTAGTCAGAAAACGAAATTTCTTTGCCAATTTGAAAGCACACTTACTACTCTTTTTTTTTGCAAGTGATAAGTACTTTTACAGTCTGACACATTTTTAATCCACTTTTCAGATTCATAAAAAAGCACATGTCCAAACAGCTTTTTCAGACCAGAAACATGTGTAACCTGGGTGACTGACTACACTCCAGCAAGGGCAACCAGCCTTAGTGATGCTGAATGTATTTGCATTACTGACTGCAACCTCAAACCCCACTCGGTTGTGAATACTATGCATGATTCCACAGGATAAGCAGCTGGGTGTGTGCTAAGAGTCTGCTTCTGCAGAAAAATAGCTCCCCCTTTCCTACTAATGCAACTGTAAAATTACCAGAATAATACGCAATAAATCTCTGTCTATAATTCCTCTTTGCACACAGAGTCATGGTTTCATATTAGTCAGAAAACGAAATTTCTTTGCCAATTTGAAAGCACACTTACTACTCTTTTTTTTGCAAGTGATAAGTACTTTTACAGTCTGACACATTTCTAATCCACTTTTCAGATTCATAAAAAAGCACATGTCCAAACAGCTTTTTCTGACCAGAAACATGTGTAACCTGGGTGACTGACTACACTCCAGCAAGGGCAACCAGCCTTAGTGATGCTGAATGTATTTGCATTACTGACTGCAACCTCAAACCCCACTCGGTTGTGAATACTATGCATGATTCTACAGGATAAGCAGCTGGGTGTGTGCTAAGAGTCTGCTTCTGCAGAAAAAATAGCTCCCCTTTTCCTACTGATGCAACTGTAAAATTACCAGAGTAATACGCAATAAATCTCTGTCTATAATTCCTCTTTGCACACAGAGTCATGGTTTCATATTAGTCAGAAAACGAAATTTCTTTGCCAATTTGAAAGCACACTTACTACTCTTTTTTTTTGCAAGTGTTTTACAGTCTGACACATTTCTAATCCACTTTTCAGATTCATAAAAAAAGCACATGTCCAAACAGCTTTTTCAGACCAGAAACATGTGTAACCTGGGTGACTGACTACACTCCAGCAAGGGCAACCAGCCTTAGTGATGCTGAATGTATTTGCATTACTGACTGCAACCTCAAACCCCTCTCGGTTGTGAATACTATGCATGATTCCACAGGATAAGCAGCTGGGTGTGTGCTAAGAGTCTGCTTCTGCAGAAAAAATAGCTCCCCTTTTCCTTCTCATGCAACTGTAAAATTACCAGAGTAATACGCAATAAATCTCTGTCTATAATTCCTCTTCGCACACAGAGTCATGGTTTCATATTAGTCAGAAAACGAAATTTCTTTGCCAATTTGAAAGCACACTTACTACTCTTTTTTTTTGCAAGTGATAAGTACTTTTACAGTCTGACACATTTCTAATCCACTTTTCAGATTCTTAAAAAAGCACATGTCCAAACAGCTTTTTCAGACCAGAAACATGTCTAACCTGGGTGACTGACTACACTCCAGCAAAAGAAATCAGCCTTAGTGATGCTGAATGTATTTGCATTACTGACTGGAACCTCAAACCCTAAAAGTATTCCTCATTTATAACAATACACCTTATTTTATGGTGAAAACATAGTCCATATTATTTTACATGTTCCTCACATTTAAATTTCTCCCAAAACACAAAACGATAAACACAACTTCAACAAAAGGAATTCCAATTCTATTATTCATTTCTTAATTTACCATATACATCCCCTCTCAAACTCATAACTCACCTTTAAAATTAGTTAGTTGTGAAAGAAATGTGGCACTCAAACAGCAGATTATCAGAGCCAGGATCTCTGTTCTGTACACCTCTCTCCTCTCAGCAGAACCAGATAATGGCAATGTTTCCCTCTCTTTTTCCACACATATACATGTTAATTTCAAATCTCAGTGCTTCCCCCTTTTTTTCAAATGTAATCACACATTTCTATTGGTTGAAAACCAACCCTTTTCCAAAAGTACCCTTCCCCCAACTTGACTTCAGCCTAGTACCCTTCCCCCAACTTGACTTCTGCCTGCTACCATAGCAACAGCTCTTGAAACACTGCTGTGTAGAGTTAGGTCAGAAGTTCACCACACAATGTTTCATTTCCAAACAGCAGGAGTGCGTGACTTTTCAAACCTAACAGCAAATCCATAGTACTGTTCTTTGGTAACACATTTTTCTGTACCAATACAAAACATGCTTCTATAAATTTACACATACAGCCTAGTTTTTAGTGTAGAATGGTATGAAACAGCCAATCAGTTCTTTTAAAAAAAAAAATATGTATGCCTCCATTTCCAAACTGTCTTTCATTTTTTTCCCATTCTACTGAAAGACACCTCCTGAGTGCATCCAGTTCTCCTTTTAAGATGTTCACAGTGTGGATTGTAGGGCACAGCTACGTCTTCTGGAGTGAAAAGTATGCAGAGAAAACAGGTATGGTGAGAGACCTTGCTTTGCCAAATGTAGACATTAAATGGATTGGTCAGAGAGGGTTAAAGTGGCACCAATTGATGCCATTGGTGAAATCCTTCATGCAAATCCAACACCCTGACCTCATAATAGTGCACTGTGGTGGCAATGACCTAGGCACTTTGACTGGGGTAGGTCTGGAAATGCTTATGAAGGAGACCTTTGCACAACTGTTTTCACTTTTCCCTAAAACTGCCTTTGTGTATTCTAACATATGCCAAAGGCAAAAATGGAACTGGTCCAATCATTTTTGTCCGCAGATTGACAAAGCAAGAAAGCACGTCAACAAATCTGTTTCTGCTTTCCTCCGAGACTATGGTATGGGTTCCATTTACCACAACAACTTGGGTTACGACATGCAAGACATTTATAGAGGAGATGGTGTACACTTCACTGATGAAGGGAACAGAGTCTTCCTCTTGAACCTTAGACTCTGCATCGGTACTTACTTGTAGGTACCACTACAAAATCAAATCACTTCATAAACACAACGGCTCTTTTTAGAGCCCCCTAATATCTAAACACTTAAATCTGAATTTTATTTCTTTTTTTAATTTTTTTTTCTACCGTACGCGTACGGTAAGCTTACCGTAAGCTTACCGTACGCGTACCCCGCGATTTTTTTTTAAAATTAATAAATGTTTTTTTTGTACTTTTCTGTCCTTCTTTGACCCCCTTTCAAATGTTAGGGGGTCTGTAACTCTCTTCCTTGCCCCCTTTTCAAGTTATCACCCTTTTTTTTTCTGTGTCAAACACACAAAATGGCGGCCGCCGCTTCCTGGTTTCGACCGATTCGAATGTTTACTAAGATCTAACAGCCAATCAGAATCGCGCTCGCGCACGTCACCGTACGCGTACGGTAAGCTTACTGTAAGCGCACGGTAAGCGCACCGTAAGCTGCCACAGATATATATATTGATTTAAATGCTATTTTCTCAGGAACTACTGAACAGATTTACACCAGACCTACAAAAGGCACTTCCTTGACCTGAGGACTACCTCTCTGCCAAATTTCAAGTAACTCTGTTCAGCCGTTCGGGCTGTAGCTGTGTCTAAAGGTCCTATGGAAAAATGCATGGGAAAAACGCGTTTTGGGACCCCCCTTTTTTCTCAGCCCCCGCTTGACGAATCCCCCCGAGACTTTCAGGGTAGGAGCGGAGCAGAGCGCCCCACCTATTTTGAAAATTTCGCGAGGATTCGTCGACCGGCGCCAAAGTTATTCAAAATAGAATGTTGCGGATTTCCTATGGAAACAGGGTCCTAACTATAACTACCTACTGGCGACCGCCAGTAGGTAATATATATATTATATATATATTTATATATATATATATATATATATATATACATAGATATATATATATATATATATATATATATATATATATATATATATATATATATATATATATATATATATATATATATATATTCCTCTTCGATGATCCCTCTCACGGACCGTAATTGAGGCGCACACCAGGAGATGTATATTTTGATAAATTTATATGCCACAAACAAAACAAACACCCAACAGATGCGTTTCGGCTACACGCCTGTTGTCAGTGTCGGTAGGGTCCACATTTGTGTTCATTTTAAACAAAACAATAAAGTTCATCGACATAGAAAGGGGAGGCAGTTCATTTTTGTCCTGGAAAGCAAGGAGGGATTCGCAATACCACATTAACATTTCTTATGGCGGCCATCTTGTAATGTATTGTTTCCTCATACATTCCAAATTCATCTGTATTGTTAATGACCCTTATTTTACATATTAAATACGCATTTTATTATATTTGCCTGTACAAATATATACATAATCTATATACAATTCTCGTCTCTCTGGACATATGTATGTACAATTTCTACAAATATATACAGCATCACGCATATTACCTACTGGTGGTCGCCCGTAGGTAGTTATAGTTAGGACCTATTATCCATAGGAAAATCGTAACATTCTTTTCCCAATAACTTTGGCGTCGGTTGACGAATCTTCCTGAAATTTTCAAAACTCGGGGGGCGCTCCGGTCAGCTCCTATCTCAAAAGTTTCGGGGTGATTCGGCAAGCGGGGGCCGAGAAAAAAGGGGGTCCCAAACGTGTTTCCTCCATGTTAATTCCCATAGGAAACTTTAGACACGGCTACAGCCCGAACTGCTGAACGGATTTACATCAAATTTGGCGAAAAGGTAGCCCTTGTTCAGAAAGATCCCTTTTCGTTAAATGGTGTAAATCCGTTCAGTAGTTCATGAGAAATTAGAAAAAGAAAAAGTTTCAATATCTGGGCGGAGCTTAATGAAACATCTCATCGTGAGATCTGATTGGCTGTCAGCACTTCATCCTGGAATTGCTGGCAGCCATCTTGGGACCAATATACATGATAGTACCCCATTGAAATGCATTGTAGTGAATCGAAGATTTTGAGGGTTACCAAAAGGAGAACTATAAAGGGTGATAACAGACTTTAGTTACATTAGAATTCATTTGTTGATAGTACCATACTAATTTCAGTAATTGTGGTGTGTTCTAAGCTGATTTTACCCTGTAAAAAACCTTCTGCTGGGATATCATGAATCATGTTTGAGAGAAAACTGAAGCTAAAATGAGAGCATATTTTCTGTAAATTCACATTATCTTTCTCAGTCATGTGAGAATGAAGTCTGTCATTCTCAGTAAATCATGTACATCCAACAAGGGCAGAGACTGTCAGTTGATTCCTTTGTGTTCTAAAGAACAACTAGAGCGCTAACAGCCTTACTTATGACAAAAGTATGGCACACCTGAAACCATCTTGATTGGAATAAACTGGTAACACTTAAAACATTTAATTTAAAAAGGAACAAAATGATGGGGTTCATTTTGTCATAGAAATTAAGGTTAGTGCTGCAGAAAGAAAAATTAGGGCATGTTTCAAGGGAGATCTCTAATATCTTCCTGTTATATTTCAACAGGAACAGCCTGTCAGTTGATGCCTTTTTGTTCTACTGCAGCTTCCCAGAGTGTGCTAAATAACAACTAGAGTGCTAACAGTCTTACTTATGACAAAATTATGGCACACTTGAAGCCATCTTGATTGGAATAAACTGGTAACTCTTAAAACATTTAATTTAAAAAGGAACAAAATGAGGAGGTTCATTTTGTCATAGAAATTATGGTTAGGGCTGTAGAAAGAAAAATTAGGACATGTTTCAAGTGTGATCTCAAATATCTTCCTGTTATATTTCAACAGGAGCAGCCTGTCATTTGATGCCTTTGTGTTCTACTGCAGCTTCCCAGAGTGTTCTAAAGAACAACTAGAGCGCTAACAGTCTTATTTATGACACAATTATGGCACACCTGAAGCCATCTTGATTGGAATAGACTGGTAACACTTAAAACATTTAATTTAAAAAGGAACACAATGAGGGGGCTCATTTTGCCATAGAAATTATGGTTAGTGCTGCAGAAAGAAAATGTAGGGTATGTTTTAAGTGAGATCTCAAATCCTCTTCTATTTCATTAGAAAATTCTGACATGCAGACTGAAACAATCACTTTCAATACTAGCAGTAGACTTCCAGTTAACTCCCTGGTGACCAGTAGCTTTACTACAGTGATCTAATGAACAGCTAGAGTGCTAACATTCTGAATTTATGGCAAATGTGTGACACATCTGAATGCCTTCTTGATTGAATCAAAGTAAAAAACTGAAAGCATTTCCTACTGAGGAGACTGCAGTAAATGAGGAAATTAGGAAACTTCTTAACAAATAAGTCTCCCAAGATGGCCACCAGAGAAAAAAGAGCCCAAATGTAGCACAAATATCACCCAGATGTAGCCCACATATAGCCCAATGACAGAAGTGTGCAAAACACTTTTTATTTTTAGTGTTTCTGCAGTTTGATATAGTGCAGACTGGTCAGGTATTGAAGCATTACATCTTACTTGGACCCCTTATTGCGTGTTTTGCACGAAGTACATGAGATTGATCTTGCGAAACATTGATCTTTACGATTCTGTTAACCTGAAGTTGCTCTGAACCGGGCTTGGTAACACCCATTTGTTTTTACCTACTGGTTTTAATTAATTTTCACTGTATTGTATTAGGAAAGAGGATTTACTGTTTTTATGTACACTTTTATGATCTATGTTTCTAAATCAGATCGAATAAAGTTTAATGAATTCTATGGCAGAACGGAGGCGAGGATTATGCATATGTTTCCTCACTTTATTTGCATAGCAGTTCAAAGAAAACGTAACACTACAATTATTAAACAAAAGACTACACGACCCATGAACTATTAGGGGGTAGTCTCCAAGACAACTATAGTCCAATCATATCACAGTCCATCGTATATAATATCGTGACGTCCCTTCCGCTTCCTCTTTCTTCACTGCTCGTCAGTTAAGTGCATTCCTTACATTCTTGGCTTAATCTGACGTTGTTGCTGTTTGTATAGCGGTTTCTTGTGCACGTTATTAGCATTATTGCCTTGGTATTGTTTCATATTCCCTGCGCAGCAGGCTCTTGCCCGAGAGCGTTCTCCCCCTCGCAGTTTCTCCCGCTGTGCGCTCTGCGCGCGGGAAGATCCTGTCAGGCGCGTCTTGTCCGAGCGAGGCAGCTCGTCGAGCACTCCTGCTGGTCTTTACGCACATTTGGGAATCCGGTCACTCCTTTAGTGTCCGCTTGATTCCCGACCAACACTCGCCTAATTTTGACACAGCTACACGGTGATTTCCCCACATAGCCACGTTAGTGACCAGCGCCACCTGGTGGTGGTTATTGGTATTGCGCCGCAGTCTATTCTTATAACAGCTTCAGGGAAAGCCCAGCTGTTGGAGCACCGGCGAGGGGGCTGCCTTAAGGATTTTAAGGGCATTTGTTCTGTGCTTACACCCTCTGCTATCATGTCTTCTCCAGAAGACCATTTTTACTCCTCCTACCAGGAAGTGGAGGAGGAATGGCCCCCCAACTTCTCCCTCCAGCAGTGGACCTAGCCCTCTCTCTGGCTATTTCTAGGGCACTGGCTCCTCTTAGGAATCAGGTTGATAAGCTGGCGAAAAGCATCCCTGGGGTGTTCAGTGACCCAGATCTGGTGGTGGTGGGCCCCAGTAGCTCCGAGATGGGGAATAAAAGGGCCATTAAGCATAACGCGGGGCACTTGGAAGGATTTGATAAACTTACGGAGACCTTCCTCAAGAACGCGCGAACGCTAAAACATTCACCCTGCCGGGAGGAGGAGAAGTCCGGAGAGAATTGCGACGCTGTCACCACTATTGTAGACCCCGACGGCGGGTTTTCCTTAGAGGGAGAGGGTGTATCGGAGGACGATTTCTCCTCCGATGAGGATAAGGACTCGGGGCGTCCCTGGCACCCAGAGTCCCACTCCTCTCTGTCCCGGGTTGGGGACTGGGTCCACTCGGACATGTTCTAGCCTACCCAAATTTACCATCCTGGGTCAGCGGAGTGGACCCCTGACACCAAAGTGGCAGAGTATGTGGTGGGGAAAATCCATCAACCCCTTGAAAGGGAGGTCAGGAATAGGATGAGGGGAGAATGCCCCAGGTCCTCACTGAAGGGGAAGGTGTTACACATGCCTGAAATTGATGAGAAACTATGTACCTTTTTCTCCAACTATATGAGGGATCCCAAGAAAGGAATTGATAGGTCTTGGACGTGGTAGGGCCCTTGAACCAAATTATTCAATTGGTGGAGCATTCAAAAGAGTCAGGATCCCCTTTTTCCATTGATATTGTGGCTGGTTGGTCGCACTACCCTAAACCCTAAAACACTACCCCCTCCACTACCCAAACACCACTGCACTACCCTAAACCCTAAAATCTACCCCCAGCACAACACCCTACACTACCCAAACATAACTGCACTACCCTAAACCCTAAAACACTACCCCCAGCATGACCCCCTTCACTACACAAACACCACTGCACTGCCTTAAACCCTAAAACACTACCCCAGCACGACCCCCTACACTACACAAACACCACTGCACTACCCTAAACACTAAATCTATCCCCAGCATGACCCCCTACACTACACAAACACCACTGTACTACCCTAAACCCTAAAACACTACCCCCAGCACGACCCCATTCACTACCTAAACACAACTGCACTACCCTAAACCCTAAAACACTACCCCCAGCACGACCCCCTTCACTACCCAAACACCACTGCACGACCCTAAACCCTAAAACACGACGCCCTACACTACACAAACACCACTGCACTACCCTAAACCCTAAAACACTAGAACCCAGCATGACCCTCTACAGTACACAGACACCACTGCACTACCCTAAACCCTAAAACACTACCCCTTATACTACACAAACACCACTGCACTACCCTAAACTCTAAAACACTACCCCCAGCACTACCCCCTACACAACACAAACACCACTGCACTACCCTAAACCATAAAACACTACCCCAGCACTACCCCCTACACTACCCAAACACCACTGCACTACCATTAACCCTAAAACACTACCCCCAGCACAACCCCCTACACTACACAAACACCACTGCACTACCCTAAACCCTAAAACACTACCCCCAGCACGACTCCCTACACTACCCAAACACCATTTCACTACCCTAAACCCTACATCTACCCCCAGAACGACCCCCTACACTACCCAAACACCACTGCACTACCCTAAACCATAAAACACTACCCCAGCACGACCCCCTACACTACTCAAACACCACTGCACTACCCTAAACCCTAAAACACTACCACCAGCATGACCCCCTACACTACTCAAACACCACTGAACTACCCTAAACCCTAAAACACTACCCCAGCACGACCCCCTACACTACCCATACACCACTGCACTACCCTAAACCCTAAAACACTACCCCCAGCACGACCCCCTACACTACTGCACTATCCTAAACCCTAAAACACTACCCCAGCACGACCCCTACACTACCCAAACACCACTGCACTACCCTAAACCCTAAAACACTAGCCCCAGCATGACCCCCTACAATACCCAAACACCATTGCACTACCCTAAACCCTAGAAAAAAAAAACACCCCATGCCCAATCCCCCTTACCTCTAACTCCTCGTGGTTCCTCTCTCTTCGTGGTTCCTGCTTCACGTCGTCTCTAAGGGGCGGTGCACGTCATTGTGAGGAAACGGAACAGCCTCTTTTTCCTTACAACAACGTGGATCGTCTACATGTTCTTTAGAACGCATGGTCATTTACCATACATACCTTTACAAATACATTTGTTGTAAAGGCATGCGTGGTAAATGACCATGCGTTTTAAAAAAACGTGTAGTAATGACTTTGCGATGTACAACACATGTGTGGTAATGCATGTGTTGTAATGGTATCGCGAAGTAAAAAAGTCATTGTAACGGCTGTTCACTGATCGAAGCTGGCCCCTGTTCTTCAGTGAGACGTTTATTTGATTAATTAGTAGGAAGGATTGTGGTTTTTTTACCAAAAAGTGCATTTCCAGCTGTTGTATTGTGAAAGTGTCCTCGTGGCCTGGTTTCACTTCCGGTGAGAAAGTGGAAGAGTCTGTTTGGATCTAAAGGAGTTCTGTTGTTGGACGGGACCTGCGCAACACGTCATCAGAAAACATAGCTAATGGAAAGCGTCCTCCCTGAAGTGTGAGCAGTGCCATGAGAGGTCAACGAGTGTGCGTCCCACCGCAGTATGACCGCACCGTGTGACCCATGTGCCGCCTCCAGGTTACGGGAGACAGAAGCGGCATCGCAGGTCCTCTTGAAGACCGTTGTAGCACTAATTCTACATTTTGGCACTAGGGCATTTTAGCTTTGTTGTTCCTGCCAGATACAAAGAGAAGATCCTGTGTTTTTCAGTGCCCTCGTTACCTTTTTTGTGGGTTGTGGTGCTTGTCACTTCGCTGCCCCGCCAGTGCACGACTGGGCACCCCACCTCGTGTGCCATCTGCAGGGCCTCTGCCCTCGGATCACTGGTTTCGGTTTCTGGAGTGGCAACATAAACAGTTGCTCCCAAAGGACTAGCCTGAACACTTAGGTGAATATCCCCTGCACCAGCATTCCACGGAAATGCTTTCCTAGCTCTCCCAAGTCGACGAGGAAATCATAATAGCACTGCTCCACTCGCAACACCGTATGACGTCATCGGAGCCATAAGAGGACCTTGTCGGCGTGCTGACGTCAGTTCCACCAATTTTTTCGGTGCCACCGAGGCAAACAGGCGGACCGAGACATTTTCACATGCATACATAGTATAATAAATAAATATATATTCACTGAAAAAACCATAGGTTTCAGGCACGTTATAGTTAGAAATTAGCATTTAAAAAACCTTAGAAATTCACTGAAAAATCCATAGGTTTCAGGGGTGTTATAGAAATTCCCCTGTTATAGTTAGTTCAGCTAACTATATCTCGTGCGCCTGCAATGCAATGCACTGCTGATGACGTCACATATTACATCACTCATGACATGGTCAGTGACATCACTCATGACATCAGTGATGACATCTGATGACATCATCCAGTGAATGTGTGTTTTTCTGAAAATTAAATATGTTTTACATATGTATATCTCAAGGTCGATGGAAGAATAAATGGGTATATAAGTGTCTAAATGGATGATTTTGTTTTGTAAAATTGATTGTTTATCTGACTGATTAAATGTATCTTAGTAAATACATGGGTCAGTGAGTAATGTTTAAATATGTAAATATCTGGATCAGTCTCTCACTTTGTGTATAAGTGGCTGCATGGGTTGGTGAGTATGATTGTCGGAGTGTCTGTATGATACGGTGGGGGGTATTACTTAGTGCACAGATGCATGAATGAGTGACTCACTGTTTGGATGTGTTGAAGACAGCATGTGTGCAGGACTGTATAGGTGGATGAGTGTGTGTATGGGTGTGTTAGTGAGTGAATGACTGTCTCAATAGTGTCTTTATGAGTAACGACATATGTTTTAAACTAGTATATGTGAGTATTGGTGTATATAAGTGAGTATATGTGAGAGTGAGAGATTGGAAGAGTTCCTGCACAAATAAGTAGGTGTTTCTATAAGTGATTGTTTAAGAGAGTAAGTATGTGTACATTTCTGTAGAAGTAAGTGTGGTAGTGTGTGAACAACTGTATATGCAAGTAAATGGATGTTTGATACTTTGTTTGCATGTGTGACTATGTGTGTGAGTAACTCTATGGATGAGTGGCGGTGTGTAACAGGATGTATAGGTGTATGAGTACATATGATGAGTGAGTACATGTATAAGTGACTGTATAGGGACTGTTGGTGAATGAGTGGATGTGTGTGTAGATCTTGGAATTACTGAATAGGTGTGTTGTAACTGGTATTGGTATGTCCATTGTTTTGAAAATATTAGTTTGTATTTTTGAATGTGTGTATCAAAGGTTATATTAGGGTGAGAGGTGGTCTGCCACTCTATCACAAGGATGATGTCATCAGTGATGTCATTTGAGATGTCATCAGTGATGTCATGCGTGATGTCACTGACCATGTCATGAGTGATGTAATGTGTGACGTCATCAGCAGTGCATTGCGGGCATGCAAGTTATAGTTAGCTGAACTAACTATAACGGGGGAATTTCTATGGTATTGTACGAGTGAAATGTCCAACTAACTATAACGCCCCTGAAACCTATGGTTTTTTCAGTGAATATATATATATATATATCTTTGTGTATTTGTATGTTGTGCATTTGGCATCTGGGAAAGACTTTTTGTTAGAGAGCATTGTTTAAAATAAAACCCCAAGCCTTATTCTAAAAGAGAGAGTCCTTGCATTTTGCAAAATGAAACCCTTTTCTAAAGGTGCTGTGTTATGTCTCCTGCTTCGCCGAGTGTTGAGCCACCGTGTGGAAGATTCTGTATTATCTGAGAGGCGAAAGCAAGACAGGGTCGGGTATTTTTTTTAAAGGCCTGGGGGGTTTCACTGGGGTCCAGTTTTAGGACTCAGGGCTGGGGCTAGGTTTTTTAAATTTTCGCCTGGGGCCAGGAAAGGGCGTTGCGCCGGGGGGGGGGGGGGGGTTTAGGGCTCTGGGCTGGGATCAGGGAAAACCTTTACCATGCATATGCCTTTAACATTCATGCTTTTACAACGGAAATTCATTGTAAAGGCATGAGTGGTAAAGGCATAATCGTTGTAAAAATATGCGAAGTAAAGTTTATGCTTGGTAAAGGCATGTTGTATCAGCATGCATTACAACAGAATGCATTGTTCCGTCATACTTTCATGTGAAAAAGATCTTATTTGTATGGGCTGAAACTGCATTTTGATACTGCATCAGCCAGTCTACAATGTTAGTGCTTTATTAATTTTTGTACCGTCACTATAGTTGGTTGCACAATGAGTGCTGGAGATCACTAGTCACCTTGAACCCATGCTCCTGGGCCATTAGGTAACTTATACTAGGAAATTAAAGGTAAGTAAAATATGGCATTTATGCAAAACAACATATTAGACATTGTTTGATGACTCAGAACACATACACTTGGGTCTGCACTTAAGTAGGCCAGTGTGCAGACTCATTACAACAACTATAAAATGCAGGACAAAGTGGGTGCATAACATGCAAAAAGCGCATCTCCTCACAATACAATATTAACTTAAAACAAAAATTTGAAAGTGTAAATAAATTATAATAGTTGCTGGTTATTTTGTATAGTAATGATCTTGTCTTTTCCTTTCACCTACCTACTTCACACACACATTATGAAAATTATTATTAAAACTAAAGTAGCTAAAGTTTAGTGTTGAGGCCTACCACTAGAGCATGCCAAGCATGTGTAACGACACAGACAAAAAATGTTATAGCAAAGAAGAGTTTTGATTAATGTTAATTTGTCTACCTTTCTCATAGTTGATACAAAAAAGAAAAGTTAACTTTAAAAAAGAGGAAAATCATTTCACAATACAAAATGTTGAATATAATGAAACGTGTTTTTGAAACTATAAAAAACGAAGGGAACGATTATGATAGCGGTCGGTTGGACCACCGTTCACTATCACAGCAGTCAGGAGGACGCCCGACAAGCAGTTGGCAGTCAGAAGAGTGCTCTTTAACACAGCGGCTTGTGCTACAGTCAAGGAGACAGGCTGCAGCACAAACTTCAGTGAAAAAGAGCACTTTGTATACATCCATGCACTGTGTGGCATGCACCATGTGGGGCACACAGTACATGGATGTGCGTGTGGGTACTACATGTGCTCCCATGGCCACTTTGTAGTGGCTCAGGAGAGACGGCCCTGTTTGTGGCTTGCAAAGCACCTTTCTGACAGCCTTTTCATGGCAGTTGGGCTGCCATGAAAAGGCTGTCAGAAAAAGACATCATGAGCCTGACGCCGGTGCCTGCGTCAGCACCACCGCCTTTCAAGGGATACAATTCAGACCACTGCTCTAACGGTATCGTAGATCCCGTCGGAGGCGGCGGTTTTCCCCCGATGGTTTTGGTCCAACCTCCTGCAACATAATACAGCGGTTGGCCTGAAGGGCTGTCTGTCGATGAGACCGACCCCGACTTGCTGTTGGGGGTGGTCCGACCCACGATGATGTGGCTGCGTATTGGGATGTTCAGGATGAGTCTAGCAGAAGCATTCTTGATGTTTTGCAGTTTCTTTAGGAGTTTCTGGGTGGTGCCTATGTAGTGTGCGTTGTCGTAGTCAAGCCCATGGGTGACCATTTTCATGGACTCGGTAGGGATCCGCTTGAAGATCTTGCGAAGCAGGTGGAGCATTTTAAAGCAGGAGGATGAAACAGCGTTGATTTGGTGGTTCATTGAGAGTGAGAAGTCCAGTATGATGTAGAGGTTTCATTATTGATCCGTGGTTGTAGCAGGCTTCTGAGCTCTGCAGGCCGCCAGAGCCATCCCAGGCGGAGGGGGTGGAGCTCAGGATGAGGACTTTGATCCTGTCTGAGTTAAGCTTTGAGGCAGCTGTCCTTCATCCTGGTGCCGACAGCCTCCATCCCATATGGAAGTTGCTCTTGGCAGCTGTGGGTTCATCTGTGAGGGAGAGAATCAGCTGGGTGTCGTGGGTGTAGGAGACGATGTTGAGTCCATGAATTCTGACGATGGCTGCAAGCAGGGCCATGTAGATGTTGAAGGGGTGGGCTCAGGGAGGATCCCTGTGGCTCTCTGCAGCTGATCTCTGTGGGTTCTGAGTTGAACAGTGGAAGTCTGACTCTCTGTGTTCAGCCGGTGAGGAAGGACCTGATCCATTCCAGGGCTTTGTTGCGGATGCCGTCGTCATGGAGTCTTGAGCAGAGGGAGTGGTGGGAGATGGTGTTGAAGGGGGCTGAGAGGTCCAAGAGGATGAGTGCATCAGTTTTGCCTCATCGAGAAGGTTGCAGATGTCTTATGTAGCTGTGAGGAGAGTGGTCTTGGTGCTGTGGTTGCTTCTGAAGCCCAATTGGAAAGGTCCAGAATGTGGTTTGTTTCAATGAACTCGGAGAGTTGGACATTGATAGCTTTCTCAGTGACTTTGGTTGGGAAGAGGAGTAGAGGGATAGGCCTGAAGTTCTTGAGGTACATCAGGTTGGCAGAGGGTTCCTTCACCAGGGGGTCAATATGTGCATGCCTCCAGTCTTCAGGGAAGGTGGTAGCGAAGGTGGTAGACTCGATGGAGCAGTTGATGGTGCGGCAGAGTTTGGGTGGAATGGAGGTGCCATGAAGACTTGGTGAGGGCAGGGATCCGAGGGGGCTCCAGAGTGGATGTTCTTTATGATTCTGATGGTGTCTACAGAGGTGAGGGTGGTCCACTTGGGCAAAATCTGCTGGGGTCTGCAGCTATTGGGTGCAGTGGTTGTGGGTGGGGTGGTTGGGTTTTGGATTGCAAAGCTATCGTAGATCTTGATCTTGTGGTGGAAGAAGGTGGCGAGGTTGTTGCAGAGGTCTTGAGAGGGGGGAATGTCTGCTGCCTCTGTTCTGAGGTTCGTGAATTCTTTGACCACTGCGAAGAGTTCTTTGCTGTTGTGTGTGTTGGCGTTGATGTGTTCCTATATGGCAGCTTTCTTTGTTATCTTGATGAGGTGCTGGTGTGCGGTGACGGCGGTTTTGAAGCCTGCGAGTTCTGCCATGATCTTGCTGCTTCTCCATCTTTTCTCAAATTGTCTTCAGGTGCACCTGGACCCTTGGAGGGTGGGGGAGAACCAGCTGGCTTTCTTGGAGGGCCGCTTGCCTGAGGGTTTCGTGATGGGAGCCAGTGTTTTGGCGCAGTCTAACGGTGGAGGTTGCGTGCTGAGGTATTGGCATCCGTGGATGTCAGTGATGGGGTTTTGCTGAGGGAGGCGCTGAGCTGGTCTTCGGTGACCTTGTTCCAGCTTCTGCGAGGATCGCGGTGGGTGTGGTGGCATATGGTGTGTTTGGTGAAGGAGAAGTGGATGCTGTGGGGGTCGGTCCAGTGTGGCTCGGAGGTGTGGCTGATGGGGATGTTGTTGCTTGCGGAGAAGATGGGGTCGAGAGTCTGTCCTGTTGAGTGGGTTGGAGATGTGACCAGTTGTTTGAGTCTAATAGTGGCAAGGTTCTCCAGTAGGGATGAGGTGTTGTGGTCGTCGAGTTTGCCCAGGTGTACATTGAGGTCGCCAAAGAGGATGTAGTCTGTTGAGGTGAGAGCGTGGTGAGCGATGAAGTCAGATATGGCTTCACTGAAGGGGGGCGGGGTCCAGGAGGTCTGTAGAAGAGGGTGCCAAAAGGGTGGCATTGGGGTTGGTCTGGATCTGTAAGTGGAGGTGTTCCATGTCGGGAGAGTGGTTGTCAGAGGTGGTTGTGAGGCGGAGTGTGTTTTTGTGTACGATGGCGATTCTTCCTCTCGGTCAGTTGACATGGTCCTTGAGGATGAATTTGTAGCCGTCGGGGATGGAGGTTGCCATGTCCGGGGCTGAGGTGGGGTTCATCCAGGTTTCTGTGAAGAAGGTGACGTCGGGGGAGATGGAGTCGTGCAGGTCCCAGGTCTCCCCAGCATACCATTTGAGGGAGCGGGTGTTGAGTAGGATGCATCTAAGGTGGTCGGGTCCGGTTCTTGAGGGGCGTGTGGTCAGTGGGTCTGGAGTGCGGAGGGAGGAGAAGGCACAGTTGTGGCAGGTGAACGGAACTTGGGTGTTCTCCCTTGATGTGAGGTGGCAGTTGGTGGACCGTCCAGGACCAAGGGTGTGGATGGTGCTGGAGTCATAGCAGTGGATGGTCCGAGGACCAGGGTCTGTGGCACAGTCCATGTACCGATAGGCACAGACGGGCTTTCCTTTGGCGTGCCTTAGGCACGTCAGTGGCACGGCCATACAGCGGCCACCATTAAGTAGTAATTGGGGAGGGCTGAACAGCTGGGAAGTGGGAAAACGGTGCTGGAGGGAGGGCGGGCTGCAGGGGATGAGCAGCAGCAAGTGCAAGGAAAGGGAAAAAAGGGGCAAGAAAGAGGATAAATTAGAGAAAGTGAGGAAAAGCAATAATAGATAACAAGGAAAGTGAAAAAAGAGCAGTGGAGCAGAAAACAGAAAAACGGAGAGGCAGAGAGCAGAGATATATTCCCCACTGGACCACCAAGGATTAGGGCCTCGAACTAAGGACCTGAAAGTGTCAGGGGGAACAGCTACCAGGCAGAGCTGTGCAGTGAGGGAAGCAATTTACTAAAAAGCTCAGACATGCATTGCAAAGTAGTAAAAGGTACATCTTCATCAAATGTCGAACCAGCAGTCTCCAGGATGTGATGGAGATAGAGGTTGAGGAGCAGGCATAGTAGGACCTAGGTCCACTGCTAAATCATCAGAAGAAGAGGATGTACAGCACAAGGTAGATATGCCAATTAGTGAGCACAATGAAGGCTGCATGAAATTCCGTGGCAAGGGTGTTCTGATTTTGTATTGTGGGCACTCGTGATGGCAATGAAGGAATCCCTCTTGGACTCCACTCCCTGATGTAAAGATTAGATGGCAGAACTGATGAGCCCTAGCTGTGTGACACCACTAGTGCATGAGGGTGAAGGCTGTTGTTGTTCATTCTTGTCCCTCATGACACTGGCAATGTCAGCTAAAGACTTATCAGTTCCATGGAGCCAAGAATGTGTGTCTTAAATGGCCTTGGCCAAGCCCTTGATTGGGCTGAGACTCTTTTGGACTCCCTCTAGAGTGCCCACCAATGTCTCCATCCCTAACTTGACTTCTTTCACCAGCCGATGTTATACCCCAACCATATTTCAGCATCAGCCTTATGTTTGGAGCATGCTGGGCTGGTGGTGATTGTGAAGAAGACTGGGTTGGATCATTTGGAGACACAGCAACGTCTTTATCACTTGCCAGAATTGGAGGAGAATCAATTAAAGGGTTCAGAATGTGGGTGAATATTTCATTATCCATGTAGGGCAGGTAGGCTTCGAGGTCAGGAGAAACATCAGTGGCAGGTCACTGCTCAGGATAAATTTGTTGTTCCTCTGGAAACAGAAGATGAAAGAAGTATTAGAAGTTCATTTTCTAAATCAGAACAGTATAACTTATATGTCATTGTACAAAGTTCTGTACTGACATCTTTTATTTTGATACTAACTAGATATTGACCAGTTAGGCATTCTAAAGAAATCATTAAAGGTGATTTTGTTAGAAAAAACATAAGAATACATTTTTTACGAACTTATAAATTTTTTTATTGAGGTACCAATAATGTAAAGTCTTGTGTTGATAATTTCAATTCAATTGGTATTGTAATGAGCACACTGTTTTAGCCAAAGCGGTAAATGACACTCACTTGCTTTTGGTAGCAACAATGGTATGTCTTATGGATGGAGCATGCACATTTTTATGTAACCGCCCATGGCTCTGAGCAAATATTAATAATTACAAATCTATGTAAATAGAGATAATTGGAAAGCATCAGGATCTCCCAAAGTCATATATGAATCGGAGACATGTTAACATTACTCCAAATGTATTCCTCTTTGCATGTTAGCTGCATTTTACTCCACACACACCCAGAGTAAAACACCATAATTCAGATATTTATGACAGAAAGATACATCTTTATGTATTCAATGTATCCAAAGTGGAAGGTGCAAGTGTGCCTGCAATGCCCCTAGGCTACACACAATGCACCATCACAGGGAGTGAGAAAAGTGCACCACGTTTGTTTACATAGTGCCCTCTTCTACTCTCTCTGTTTCTTCCAATGCAACGCCGCACAGCAAATTCATTTGCTGCATGGTGTACACAAAATCTTAGTGAATCTAAACTATTGTCTAATGAAAACAAAAAACAGTACTGAATATAATAAACCTAATCTTTATGGAGAATACAAATACAACAAAGCTAATGTACATTTACAAATACAATAATACATATGGTCAATAACCTTGTTTAACCCTTACCCTCATAAATTGGAAATGTCTCAAGCTCCAGGGTGTCTGGACCCCTGCTCCTTCATGGGGTTCAATACTCCCAGACTTTGGGACGTCCTCTGTGGTCAATGCAGCCTTCAGATCCTGGTTATCTTCTCTTTAATTCTGCATTTGTAATCATGCCACCTTTTCTTGCATTCAACTATGTTCCTTTTTGTTGGTGCTACAGTAATACTTACTCCACTATTTTTAGCTATAAAACTTAATTTTTTAGATAAGGGCACTTTGGAGGTAACAAACAAATATTTTCCATTGTTTGTAACCTCAGTAATTAATATCTGGTTATCATCCTCTAGAGTTAACTTTCCTTTTGCAAGTCCTCTCTAAAAGAGCACCTCCATCCATTTTTGAGGCTTCCTGACTGATACCATTTTTATTTGTAGCCACTTGTTTCGATTGGGAAAACAAATCAGTAGTTAGCATCAGCGGTTCCTCGTCTAGGGCGGAGCAGTGTCGCCCGCCTGCAGAAAACAAAAATGGAATAAAATGGTAATGGTTATTACCATTTAAGTGCACTTCTTCAAGTATGAGGGCAGGGTGGGGCCATTCCGACTTACAGACAGGTCACAGTTTTCTAAGTGTGCATGTGGGATTGTCCGGCTTGCTTGCACCGGTCAGCCTGACATGGGAACTCAGACTACAACAAGTGTTAGCTGTATAATAGTAGAGAGGACTGCAGACACAGGCTCCTAGTCTGAAAAGGAGCTCTGTCTTAATCTGCTCCGACCAATCATGGAGCTACTCTCATGCTGAAAATGCATATGAGTAGTTCCAGGATTGTTTAGATTTGCTGGCTCTCTTCCTGTCTTCTAATTACAATGAAGAAGAACTAGGTGTTAAGGCGTGTTTCAAATTCCATTGACTGCCAGTGTATGGGGAACCGTAGTGTACATAAATACATTGGAGCAGAGGTCAACCATACCTTCTCCGAAGACACCAATGGTGGTAACCGACATCGGTAAGTAGTATTTTCGTTTTCATCACGTTAGAGCGACGTCATCCACATTAATAGGTGCTGTTCCAGGTCCCTGCTCGTACTAGACAATCCAGACTGGATGCCATCTAGGAGACTTTGTGTGTGTGGTTTCAAATTTATATGTGGCTGTTTTTGCCAGGTTTTTGATCTCGATTGGCAATAGTTGTTTGCGTCCGCCACGTGGGACACAGCTTTTTGAGTGAGGAGCTAAGGGGGAGAAGGATGGCTCGGGAGCTCCTCACATCATTGCGGCACTCCTGTTTCAGGCAGTGGAGGTTGTTTTCCAAAATCACCTCACAGCCGCTGGCTATAGCGTCGAGCGTCACAGCGTCACCCTTGCCTCCTCACAGGGTCACAGGATTTGAAGATGCAGGGGCAGTGTTTAATTTGAGCCGGTGGTTTCCGGTTCTCGGCACTGGCACTAAATTGTCAACAATGGCGCTTGTGCAGTTTGTCACAAGGTGGCACTGTCTGGCTAATTTAGAGATAACCACAACAACAGCTAATTAGCAAGTCAATCTACATTAAAAATTACTATTATGTGCCATTCTTATAGCTTTAGGTGGCCTGAAATAGTCCGAATTGTCACGCTTGTAGGAGTGACATGATTAGCAATTGTGTTGTTAGTATCATTGGTAGCGCATGGAGGGGCAATGTGTGGTGCAAGCTGCAGTGGCTTCCTGACCAGCGTCGGATTGGTAACGTGGGCATTCGGGCAATGCCCGAGGTGCCAGTATCCGAATTCCAGCTGTGGACTGCTTTTTTGAGCAGCCTGGGGGGCCGACTTGGGCGGCTTCTGCGTTGTTCGATGCCGCCAGAGGCCCAGTGGGTGCCTGAATGGCCTTTCTTGAGGTAGATGGGCATCCATTACCTCCCTTTTATCAACAGTAGAGGAGTCACTCCCTTTCTCTCCCTAGGCCGGCCCATTAATATATGCATATTGAGCAGGAGCAGGGGGCCTGAGCAAAAGTGGCCTCACTTATTTTCAAGTGTGTTTCACCAGTGTAAACTAATCTGTGCATTTTTTAAACAATCCTAAAATGCCATTTTGTAACTTTCATGTGTGTTGCTTCATGCAGCATACATGAAAGTTAAAAAACTGATTTTTTAAAAAAGTTTGTTCATGTACAGGAAGAAACACTTTCCTGTACATAAACAAACCATGGTATTTTGCTTTTTCTATGTGTGCTGCTCAAGGCAGCACACATGGAAAGAGCAAAAACGAGGAGAAATAATTCATTTCTACTCGTGACGCCAACTTAAGACCAGGATTTTCCTGGTCTTAATGTTGGCACTTCCTCCTATGTGCGCCACCCTTGTACATAGGGGGCAGCGTCAAATACAATGGGTGTTGCGTTGGAACACCCACCACAACACCCACTGCACGCCCCTTTCACGCTAAGTTAGCGTGAAAGGGTGCCTCATGTACAAGGCAGCGTTAAGCCACTTTAAGTAGCTTAACGCTGCCTTGTACATAAGGCAAGGCCCCTATCGCCATGGGAACGTCACATAGGGGCGATATGGGCTTGTACATATGCCCCAGAGATGCGTCACTGCGTCTTGCGCCAGAACTACAATTATTAAGTCCTGCTGCGTCATGGTTGTGTAGCGCTTGCATTGTAGTGTGCCATTTAGTAAACACTGCATATCCATAAGGCAAGTAAGCAAAGCAACGCAGCACGACCCTTTTTCACGCATCACTACACAAGGTGCGTGAGTGAGTAAATCTGCCCCCTAGGTGGGAAAGGAGTGCAAAGGATTTTTAGTCGAGAAAGAGCCTGCTATTTTCTTAATTGTGTTTCTTTCAACGTCCCCTTTGTTTTTGGGGAGTGAGTGACAGCAAATCAGATACTGTATTCATATGGATTGCACGGCTCTCAGAATCAATTGGCAGTAATTAACAGCGTTCCCTCGGATGCCTCCCGTACAGTGCAGCAAAACAGTGTTCAACATAAACCTCTAATCCCTTTTTTCCTAATGCTTTAATCGCATACATTGTTTCTAAACACCTTCATTGTTTGCTCAAAATAGAAAGGCTTTGGGGCATATTATCAAGAAAAGGTGTTACAGTTATCGCCGCTTTAACGGCAGAAAACTAAAGCGGCGATAATGGGCTTGATAATATGCCGCAGAGAATTCCCATAGAAGCCCATGTTCTGGTGTCAACATGGGCTTCTATGGGAATTCTCTGCGGCATATTATCAAGCTCATTATCGCCGCTTTAGCGGCAGTTTTCTGAAAGACGACCACAAGGGTAACTTAAATAAATAATTAATTGTCTCTCGTGGTCGTCTCTCGAAATCCCCCCCAGCCGGCCCCACCGCCCCCCTGCTCTTACCTGCAGCGGCTGCGCCCCCTATTTCATGGCCTGTTGGCACTGCCTGGCACCTCTGGGGACAAACTATAATCTGTGTGCTGTGGGTTCTCCCATCTGAGAGGGACGAAAAAGGGGGATGTAGTCTTGTGACTTTCCAGTTTACAGAGGTAAGGGCTACATGTACTAAGCATTCATGAGGTTGCAAATGGTTTGATTCACACAAATGGACCGTGTGCGGCTGTAAAATTCTTTTGGGGATGTACAAAACCCAAATTGCAATTCGGTAGCTTGTTACCGAATCACAATTTGGGTTTTGCGATTAGGTATTAGGAAGGGGTGGTTTAAGAGCGCCTCTTCCTAATACCGAATTGGAATTCTACACAATGGCCTCCACGGATATTAGAAACTTGCATGAGTTTCGAAAGCATGTTGTAAATTGATTCTCCTCATTCTTAACCAGTCTTAAACAACTGGTTTGAACGGGGAACTGTCTGACCTGGCTCAAGTAACATGCGGTGTCCCTGAAGATTCTATCCTGGTGCTCACAGTGATCAGCTTGTAGATGAAGCGTCTGAGAGCCCTGCAGAGGGAGGTCAGCTTCTCCATTTACAATACTCAAGTTTACCTGAAAAGTTTCTCCATTGATGATGTTCACGTACTCAGGTGTTACCTTCAAATCCTCGCTAACTGGACAGCAACTAACATAATTAGTTGTAACCCAGAAAGAACTGAATTTATTCCCTTTTCCAGACAAACCAAAACGAACTTCAGCACACCATTGCTCTCTCGGCTGACAGTAAATAACTTCACACCATATCTCCCTTGCAGGGTGAAATCTTTGGGCTTTTGAATCAATGAACATTTTACTATTGAATGGACATATTGATCATTTGCTAAAGTGAGGTAGAACTCCAATCTAACCAGTAAAAAACTGAAAAGCATTCCTAAAACCCCAGGATTTCCCCTCACTAGTCTAATTCCAATCTCTAGTGGTCTCACACCATGACTATGAAAATGCAGCCTTGATCTGGCTCCCAAAAGTCACACTATCCCCTCTCTAAGCTGTGCCACATTCAGCTGTTAAACTCCTGTATGGGAAGAAGGGTTTAAATCAATCAATAATTTTGTAAAGCGCGACTACTCACCTGTGAGGGTCTCAAGGTGCTAAGTGTGAGGTGGTTCTGTGGTTCAGACAAAGAGCCATGTCTTGAAGTCCTTCCTGAATTGTGGCAGTAATGGTGATTGCCTGAGGTGCAGAGGCAGGGAGTTCCAGGTCTTCACAGCAAGGTAGGAGAAGGATCTTCCTCCAGCCGTGGTCTTGCTGATCTATGGGATGGTGGCCAGGGCCAACCAGGCATAGCAGAGATGTCTGGTAGGGGTGTATAGGTAGAGGAGGTGGTTGAGGTATGCAGGTCTGGAATTGTGGAGGGCTTATTAGGCATGCGTGAGATGCTTTAGCTGTGATTCTTTTGTTGACAGGTAGTCAGTGAAGGTCTTTCAGGTGGTCAGTGATGGGGTTGCGGCATGGGATGTTAAGGATGGGTCTGGCTGAGGCGTTCTGGATGTCCTGTAGTTTATTTTGGAGTTTCTGGGTGGTGCTGGTATAGAGTGTGTTGCCGTAGTCTAGTCTGCTGCTGACGAGCGCATGGGTGACCATTTTCGGGGACTCGGTGGGGATCCATTTGAAGATCTTACCAAGAAGGCAGAGCATTTGGAAGCAGGTGGTCGAAAGGTCCTTGATTTGGCGGTTCATTGAGAGGGAGGAGTCCAGGATGATGCTGAGGTACCGTGCATGGTCAGTGGCTGTGGGGATTCCGAGCACTGCTGGCCACCCAGAGTCATACCAGATGGAGGGGGAGGAGCCCAGGATGAGCACTTTGGTCTTGTCTGAGTTAAGCTTGAGGTAGCTGTCCTTCATCCAGGTGGCTACTGCTACTGCTGTGGAAGTTGCTCTTGAGGGATGTGGAGTCGTGTGTGAGTGAGAGGATCAGCTGTGTGTCATCAACATAGGAGACAATGTTGAGTCTGTGGCTTATGTTGATAGCTGCAAGGGGGACCATGCAGCCCTGAGGCACTCCGCAGTTGATCTCTGTGGGTTTTGAGTTGAATGATGGAAGTCTGACTCTGCATTCTGCTGGTGAGGAAGGAGCGGATCCATTCTAGGGCTTTCTAATGGATGCGGACTTTGTGGAGTCTCGTGCAGAGTGTGTGATTGGAGACGGTGTCTAGGCAGCTGTGAGGTCCAGGAGCATTATGGCTGCAGGCTCGCCTCAGTCGAGGAGGGTGCAGATGTCGTCTGTAGTGGAGAAGAGGGCGGTCTTAGTGCTGTGGTTTCTTCTGAAGCCCGATTGGGAGAGGTCCAGGATGTTGTTCATTTCAATGAACTCAGAGATTTGGGCATTGATGACTTTCTCAATGATTTTGACTGGAGAGGGGAGCATATAGATGGGTCTGTGTTTCTTGAGGTCTGTCGGGTTAGCAGAAGATTTCTTTACTTTACTATACATTCATTTGTATGGCGCAGGAATCATCCCTGAGGGGTTCTCTCGGCGCCTGAGAAAGAAAGACACCATGTAAAGTAAGAACTTAGAATAGCCTGGTCTTTTTTTAAATTAAGGCATGTTAGAGCAGGCACGGATTTGGTTGGGAAGGTTATTCCAATATTTAGGGGCCAGAAAAGAAAAGGCACGACCACCCATTTTAACTTTCCTTATTCTTCGGCTGCAGAGCAAGCTGCGATTACTAGATCTAAGTTGACGTACGGGTTTATACAGCTCAATTTTATTGGTCAAGTACGCTGGTCCCGATCCCTGCAGGGCCTTGAAGACCAAACATAGCAGCTTGAAGATGGCTCGTTTCCTGACAGGGAGCCAATGAAGTTGGCGTAGGAGAGGAAGAGAGGGGGTATGTGCTGGTTTATTCAGGGCAAGACGGACTGCCGTGTTTTGCACGACCTGTAGTCTGGATAACAGATCCTCCCTAATTCCTACTGATGGAGCAAGGATTCGTAAAAGAAACTTGCTTGGATTCAATCCTCTCAAAATAACATGTAACAATGTAATCAATCTGTTTTGTAAATACTAAAACCGCAATATACCACAAACACTTTTATCTAGTGGAAGCTTGTCAATGTGCATTTCTAACCCGTAACATGAATGACCTAAAATGGCCGACAAAACACAGGATTTCTATTGCGCATGCGTCTACTGCATCTACGTAGTATGACTCTGTCGCTTTTGGTGGGAAACTTTTGCAACTGCGCAATGGCACTAAAAATGGCCACTTTGAACTCAAGCACTAATGCTCCTGCTACTGATAAACTAAACTCGTAATTTGTATTAAACACTAATGCAAAAAATTTTAAGTAAGTAAATGAGGATAGAGTCAAGATAAGTGGTATACTGTGAAATCATTTGTTTTTGTGTTCTAATGTGTCTTTTTCTGATTTTATTAATAGTTCTTATTTGGACCTCGGAGGGTGACTGGAATCCCTACTACGCGCATGCTCATAAAGATTGGTCGAAGTCCATGACGGCACCCATGTCACTCAGTCAAGGAGACATTGAAGGAAGAAGCCTGGGAGAGTCGACTGAATGACCCCAGCTAATGCAACAATGTTGAATAAAATGTTTAAAATACTGAGGAATGTGAAAATGTGTGTGGGAATAAAGCTATGGGAAAAGAAAATTAAGGGGCGGGCACATAGACAATGGTTCATAGAGAAATGTTAAAATTTAAAGTGGTGTGATGTACTCACCTCCTCATCCCAACCAATCAGAATAGGGGAAGACATAAGAATTGATACTTGGGGGGGTGGTACACGAATCAAGAACAGTATAATTGAGGTAAGATAGCTTGAGACCTCGTCCGACTTGTCCGATTTGTCAGATCTGTCATTCCAACTCGTCACTGACCCAACGCGTTTGCTGCTCCAGTTCCTGTCCAACATGCTGTCTCAGACCCTGCTGCTGCCAGAAACTCTGTCTGAGAGTTTGAGATTCTGATCGATAACCTTATTCATCTAGAGGGATAGCGGAAAAGGGACACCCGAGGAGAGTAGTGACAGAGAGTGGTGCAACGCTGGCGTTGTACTTTAGAAGAAGATATCCTTCCAGATCTGAATTTGCCTGCTTCCTCTACCTGTGACTTGCTTTAGAGATTCTATTCTGGCCGCCAATTACAGAGTTGGGTTCATCTTGACCAATAGGTAAATATAATTAGAAAATCTGTCCTTTATGCCTGTGCTGTCCTTATCTCTTTCTCTTCCTTCCAGGTACCGTCATCATTGATCATTTCAATTTGCTACAAATTATTTGGTGTATTTTGCCTCTTGATATGAAGGTGGTTACTGTAATTGAATTTTGACTTGCAAATTAATTTAGATAAAGGTTTTCAAAACTTCTTGAGTCTGTGGTTATTCAGAGTAAAGAGGTAAAAGTCATTCTACCTTAAACTAGCTTAGCAACCTGATTCGTCGAGGAAATGAAATAAAATGTATTGAACTGGTAAGACTCGGTAAAGGTAAATAACAAAATTACAGGTATCATTACTCAAAATTGATGCCAGCGGGGTTTACTAGCTTATTGTGTGAATGTGGTTTGGGCCCAGGTGAGTATTAGGTGTATGAGTGACCAGAGCTGGTGACCCACACTCCATCAGTTTTGCTTGGTAGCAGAGGCATGGTTAGGTTCTAGTTAGTTAGGTAGGGAATATTGTAATCAAAAACATTATTGAAATTATTGATATATGCATTAATATTTGTTGTTGTTGTCATCGTTATTCATGTTTTCTGAAGTTCCCGGAAATAAAGAATAGCGGATGGTAAATGGAAGCCATACTGCAGTGAGGTTACTTGTCAGCATTCAAGAAAGTGCTGAAAGTTAGGTAAAACTAGAAGCACTGTTTTAGGGATTATTTTCTGCATGTATTTGAGAGTAATTGGTAGCTAAAGAGTTCATTGGTGAAACTTTGGTCTTATATCACCTAGAAAGGGTAATACTGAAGGAGCAGCAGGTTCTCTGATGCTTGAGTGAAGGGTAAGCGGAAAGGTTTTACTCGTAGTGTGTGAAGAGTAGGTGGAAAAGTTCTACTCGCAGTAAAAGAAAACTGACTATTCTTTGTAATAAGAGAATCTGACACAGTAGCGAATGTTTTATGTTGTTGATTTATGCAAGATACGTACAAAATACGGAGAAATTCAAGTTACGCGTTACCTTCTAAAGGAGGGGTCAGTTGCGGGTGCTGCACTGATGTCACAAAGAGCAGCGCTGGGATTGGTAAAACAGCGGGTGTGTGACTTACGCAAGGTTTGTAAAGGAGGGGTCAGTAGAAAGGAGTGATACTGACGTCACTTAAAGCCGCGCTAGTATTGGCTAAACGCACAGAGTAAGTTGAGTTCTAATTGGATACGAAAATAAGAAGAGGCACTAGTATTGGAAGAAAAATTGAGTAACTATAAACACAGATGTCCTAAGAATAATACTAGATAAAGGATTGTGTATGTACGAACCCACATTAACTGGGAGTCGGCCAGATAGAAATTATTTAGGGTTTGCTTACTAGCAATACTTAAGAGGAAGATCACGAAAAATGTATGGTGAGAAAAGAAAAATGTCATTTATGCAGAAAATAAAGAATTATTTCAAGAAAGATAAGCCTGTTAAAACTAGAGAAGGAATTCTCATTCCTCCTCCGAAAACTCCCACATCCTACATGATGGTAGAGAGAGGTTATCATACTTGTGTATGGTTAGAAAATTGGAATGAATACATGAAAGACGATGGAATTCTGGCTTTCCCAGAATACGGAACATTTAATGGGAGAATTTTACATAATTTACGTACAAGAATGAATGAGTTAGAACCCAGACCTAGGTTGACTCACTATGAGGCATTAGAAGAATGGGAAACTGAGGCATTTGAACAAGATAGACCAAGGTGTAACAGGAATTTGAGAAATTTTTACCCAAAATTTCCGCGTGATGGAGACAAGCCATGTTAACCGAAGAATTATATCCTGTATTATTTGGCTGATGAACCGACAGGAAGTAAATGTACAGAAAAGAAAAAACACTTAATGACAAGTGGAGGAGACTCTGATGAAGATTATTTAGATGAAATATTAATGAGATGTCCTCCGCCATATCAGGAAGGGCCAAGTAAAATTACCCCGAGCGCACCACTCCTAGAGACACTCTTAGTGCCACAAGTAGTACATGATGGAACGATAGAAAGAGTACTCCAAGAAAAAGAAAGAGTGGCAATAAATAAAAATAGAGAAGAATTAATACAGAAGATAACACAGTTAAACGCTAATCCGGAAGCTCTAACTGTACCTGTGACTATAGGTCCTGTTGTCCCGTTGTATGGAGAAAAATCAAACTGTCCTAAAACTCCCGTCTGACTACATCAATCATAGAACCGGGAAAAAGAAAATGAACAGTTGACGACCAAGCTAGTGATTGCGAGTCAGTAATTTCCTTAATTTACTTGCCGCTAAGGGGGCAAATAAATGACATGCCCAGAAGAGTCACACCAGGTAGTTCAAAAGAGGTGCGAATTGAGACATCCACCGGAACAAAGAGTGCCACACTAATAACACCAGAAGAGTTAGAAAGATGGACACGAGATTTAGAAAAACCTGATCCACCGCCAAAAATACTAGATGTTTTCAAACTAAGAGTAGAATTGGAAGAGATGATAGCAGGAAATGTAGGGTTAGAAAGGTTGAATACCTTCAATGAGGAAGAATTGCTGTTCATTTGCAGAAGTATAACTCGAAATACAAAAATATTTCATGAAAAATTAATGAATTTGGCTTTAGAAATGGGAAAAACCTTATAGAGCAAAATTTTCTGATAAGGATTTAGAAAATATGACCTTGTCTGGGAGAAAATTGCAAGTTAAGGAATTGATGACGATATTGCAAAAATGGGGAGACGTAGACAGATGGAAAGCAAGGTGGACAAAGAAAAAGGAAGAAGCACAGGCCACTCGAGTAACATCATAATATTTATTGAAAGAAACTGAAAAGGCAGAAGGATTGTACCCAATGAGAGAAGTTCCAGGGGGAGGTTATGCACATGTCCCATGGACTACAAGGATATTTTGCCATTTACAAATGATTTACCAAAACTGAGGGAGAAGCATGTGGAATGGTATAGACAAGTCAAAAGGTTTGTGAAGGTTTTGAAAGTTCTGTTGAAAGATTTGGATGGTTTGTTTGACATAGTGGTACCAGCTGATTTGTGGGCTGAGTGTAAAAGTATGGTTGATTGGCCAAATCATGAGTACCCGAGAGACAAGAAGACGGAAGCCCCGTCTGAAGAAGTAATGAGAAAATATAACCAGGTCATAACTTTCCTGAAAGGGAAAATTCCCCCAAAGGAGACAGATTGGGTAAAAATAGATAGAACAACTCAAGAAAAATATGAATCAGTCCATACTTATTATGAGTGCCTCCTACAGGTGTTCAAACAGTATAGTGGGGTGGAAAGCATTGAGAATAAAGATATGACTCATTTTGTATATCGATTTGTAAATGGATTAAAGAAGGACATTTCTGAAATGATTAAGCAACATAATTTGTGTTGGCAAGCAAAGCCAATTGACGAAATATTAAAATATGCAAAGTACTGTGGAGATGAAATAGACAATAGACGAAAGATTTTAGAAGAAAAAGTAATGTGGGCTCAAGTTAAATTGGGAGAACAGCAAGAAATTCAGTTAAATTATATGGCAGGGAATTCAGGAAAAGGGCAAGGAAATGGCAAAAACAATGGGGGAAAACCAAAAGGGCGATTAAGTAGAGAAGAGGCAAAGAAGAAATTCCCTTGTCATGGGTGCGGAAAATTGGGGAATTGGAAAAACGAGTGTAAGAATATACAAAATAATAATAATAGCCCAAATCCAAATTTACATCCACAGATGCAGAATGAGGTGATAATGAGTCAACCACTACAGGTTGTAAACCTGCAGAATCAATTGCCACCTGCCTCTATGCCAAATTTTGTGAGTCAAGCCAAGTACAGTACGGACACCGGATTTCAAGAAGGAAGTGTTAAGAAAAATTACCTAACATCACAGTTTCTTTTGCAGGAACCCTATTGCGAAAACCAAGACCAATGACTGTGCCTGAGGGGGGGGGATGAGGATTGTGTTCTTGGCGCATCCTTACCGATAGACCAGTCAGGTCCGTATATTGCCGGGAAGGTAGAGGGAAATGACATTACCTTTTTGTTGGACACTGGCGCTACCCGTTCCACTGTGAGAACAGCAGACATTCCAAACCTACCCTACTCGGGAGAAGCACTCCAAGTAGTGGGCGTTTCCAATAAACAAATTAGGACCCCTACTACAAAGCCACTGGAAGTATGCATTGGAAACTTCAAAGATATGCACAAGTTAGTAGTATGTGTCTCCAGTCCCATGAATTTATTAGGAAGAGATTTGTTGTGCAAAATGAATTGCACCATATTCTGCACACCGGATGGTGTTGCCATTCCAACTCCAGATGAAGACAGAATATACAACATCATGTTAGCTAAGCAAGGAGCAGAAGTAAATGAGTTGTATTCAATAGTAACCCAGGATTATTTGCCAGAAGAAGTAAAACTGACAGTAAATCCAGATGTGTGGGATTTTACTGGAATAGAAGTAGGATTAATGACAGATGTAGACCCTGTAAAAGTAACCGTAAAGGGAGGTGCGGATTTTCCAAACACCCGACAATACAAAATGAGTCCTGAAGTCAAAGCGGGTGTTGCAGCGGAAATAAACAGAATGGTCGAACAAGGCATATTAAAAGAGATTTTAAGTAGTCCCTGTAACTCACCTATAATTGGCATTAAGAAACCAAATGGCAAATATAGGGTAGTTCAAGATTTATGAAAGATTAATAAGATTGTGGTGCCCTGTTGTCCAGTGGTGCCCAACCCTGTAGTGATTCTGTACCAAATTCCAGGGAATGCGAGGTGGTTTACCGTGATCGAATTATGTCATGCTTTCTTCTCCATCCCATTACATCCAGATAGACAGTTTTTATTTTATTTTAAATTTGATGATCGTGTTTATGCTTGGAATCATGTCCCTCAAGGGTACACAGAAAGTCCATCAATTTTCAATCAGATTTTGAAAAAATGTCTTGAGACTTTAGTAATGCCTAAAGAATCTGTCCTCGTACATTATATTGATGATCTTTTAATCACTTCAAAAACAAAAAGTGACTGTGTGACAGATTCATAGCTTTGCTGAACCATTTAGTCAAAGGTGGACATAAAGTGTCCCCTGAGAAGCTACAGTTTTGCAGAAAACAAGTGAAATATCTAGGACACCAGATAGAACGTGGAGAAAGGAGAGTGACCTCCAAAAGAATAAAAATAATAAAACAAATGCAGTTGCCACAAACCCAGAAGGAAATAAGAATGTTCCTAGGAGTAGTTGGGTATTGTAGACAGTGGATTATGGGGTTCTCCATGCTAGCGAAACCCCTGATACAA
This sequence comes from Triturus cristatus, assembly GCF_964204655.1. Lineage (NCBI taxonomy): Eukaryota > Metazoa > Chordata > Amphibia > Caudata > Salamandridae > Triturus > Triturus cristatus. The sequence goes on along the minus strand of NC_140589.1, from coordinate 744,798,406 downwards.
ATGACAAAGAAACGAGCAAAAGAACAGATAGAAATTACAGGATTGTTTATGTGAAGCCCCTGTTTAGGTATGCCCGACTATTAAAAAGATTTTGCGTTATTTTGTTGTGAGAGAGATAATTGTGCCCTCTCAGTTCTAACTCAGATTCATGGCCTGATGCGACGCCCAGTGGCAAACTTTTCTGCTACCTTAGATCCTGTAGCATCCACTTTGCCAGGATGCCTAAAAGCTGTGGCAGCAACATGTGTGAGTCTGGAGCAAAGTGAGACAATTGTGATGGGACACCCTGTAATATGTCCCCCATGCAGTTGTTATTCTCTTAACACAAACCCGTACACAGTACCTTACACCAAGTAGATTAACCAAGTATGAAAGTATCATTTTAGGTGCGGAAACTGTGACCATTGTTCAATGTACTGTACTTAATCCAGCTACTCTGTTACCAGATCCATACAATGAGGAAGTTAAAAGATGACCCAGAACATGATTGTCTTGATGTAACAGAGCTTAGTACAAAACCACGTCCAGACATACAAGATGAGCCATTAAAAGATGCTGAGCATGAATTCTTTGTAGATGGTTCATGCATGTGCCATGAAGAGGGAGGGTTAAGTGCTGCTTATGCTATGTGTACATTGGCTGAAATAGTCGAAGCATCCTATTTACCAGGAGTCAGGTCAAATAGCCGAATTGAATGCTTTAATTAAAGCCTGCAAAAAGGGGAAAATTTGGAGAGTAACCATTTACACTGACAGTCAGTATGGTTACGGGGTTGTGCATGACTTTGGCCAGTTTTGGATGCAGCAAGACTTTCTGATTTCTTCAGGGTCTCCCATTAAAAATGGAAAATTTGTCAAAGAACTACTCGAAGCAATACAATTACCAAAAGAAGTGGCAGTAGTCAAGTGTGCCGCAGGAAATTACCGTGTGACTGCAGGCAATCGGTACGCTGATCAGGTTGCCCAACATTGTGCCAGATACCGAATGGCAGTAAACAGAAAAATTGAAAATTGTCAAAACAGCTGTCAACTTATGCTATTGTCAGGGTTAGAAACATGGAAAGAAGTGAAAGATCTACAGGACGAAGCAGAAACAAAAGAGAAAGAGGAGTGGGTAAAAATTGGTTGTACACAAAGGAATGAAGATGGTCTGTGGGTACTTAGATGAAAGACCTGTGTCACCAGACAGCATGCTTGCACCTATGGCTAGAATGTATCACGGAGACACCCACATAGACCTTTTCTAGGAGGATTGGTTTAACCCAAGGTTTAGAAACACGGCTGAAAGGCTTTGTCAAATATGTTTGACATGTCAGCAAATTAATCCAGGCAAGAGAAAAATAGTCCATATGGGTAAAATTGGAAAGGCCGAAGGACCATTCATAAGACTTTTAAATTGACTTCATTCAGTTACCTGCTTGTTGAGGATTAAAATATGTACTTGTCATCGTTTGTTTATTTTCAAAATGGGTGGAGGCATACCCCACCAAGAGAAATGACAGTATAACTGTTGCCAGACTCCTATTGAGAGAGCTCATTCCTCAGTTCGGTTTTCCAGTTACTAGTGAATCAGATGGAGGGTCTCATTTTAATAATGCGCAGAGATACTCTGTATAGAGTCGATTCTAGCGCGTTACAAACCATAAATAATAATAATAATAATAATAATGAAATAATTCGATTAATTTGTGAAGCATTTAAAATTGAACAAAAGATGCACTGCGCATATCGCCCAGACGCATCTGGAGTGGTAGAACAATTGAATAGCACAATTAAGTCGAGGTTGGGGAAAGTGTGTGCATCGACTCCACTAGACTGGCCTGATGCCCTACCTCTTGTTCTGATGGGACTCAGAAGTATTCCAGACAAGAATACTGGATTGAGTCCCCATGAAATCATCATGGGAAGAGCAATGAGGCAGGCGTGCATACCAGGACACAAGTTGTTGAATATAACTGATGATTTGGTAATGGAGTATTGCAAAGAATTGGCTGACCAAGTGCGTTCTATCTCTCACCAGGTTGGAGAGGACGCAGACATCAGGCAGTCGATTCAAGCGCATGAGCTGAATCCTGGTGACGGCGTTGTAGTGAAGAATCACACACGAGAAACTTGCATAGCACCAAGGTGGGAGAAACCACATCAGGTTATATCAATCACAACAACAGCTGTAAAATGTGCAGGATTGCCTAATTGGATTCATGCAAGCCATACTAAAAGAGTACCAGCACCTGACGAGGAGGAACCTCAACTGACTCAGGTGGTTGAGGGGGCTGAAGGTTGTACAGCTGAAGGATCTCAAGTAATAGGTCCTGAAATAGCTAACGAAGAACAACCGAGCACCAGTCAGGATGATTGGATACCTGTAGTAGATATACCAGAGATAATTGTAAGATCCAGGAGTCAAACTAAATAAATTAGTCAGGAAAAGAGTGAGGACCAGATAGACAGATAGGAAAGTGCTGAAGAAACAGAAATCAAATTAGATTATAAACCTGAGCAGAGCCAGGTAGGGAAGATACCAATTACCCAAACAGAAGAAACCAAATTTATAGAACTTGAGACTGGGGAAGAACAGAGAGAATCTAAAGCAAGTAAACAGATAAATGACGACAAAGATTCAAAGGAAATTGAGCAAGAGCGAATAAGGGAAGTTTTAGAAATTCAGACAGATACAGAAAAAGCGATATTAAAAATTGAACCTGAACTAGATCAGGTTAGGGAAGGAGAAAACATTCAGGAAGGAAGAAGTGAATCAGTAAGCCCTACACAGACAGAGAAAGAATCTGAGGACAGAGATAATCACATTGTGTATCAAATCAATGAAAACAAAAGAACATCTGAAGAAGATACAAGTGCAGTGCAAGCTAAATGAATCAGAAAAGGTGATAATAGGCCAGGTGTTATCAAAAGATTGAAATATCACTCTAAGACAGTACCCGAAGAACCAGAGCAGGTAGATGAAGTATCCAGTTGGTCTGAACAAGCAACTGTAGGTTCAAAATGAAGAAGCCCCAGAGCGAAATTTGTAAATAACAAATTCAAAGTTCCTGAATGGACATATGTAATTCTCGAAGATTTTGAAAATTTAGAGATAATTGAAGAAGAAATTGAAAATTTTAATGCACAACAAATTGACGAAGAGGTGAGACCACCTTGAACGAATTTCTGCTACGAAGTTTGAACCACTCGAATAAAGAAGAGAAATCTTCTTTCCCTTTTTAAGAATGGCTGACAATAGATCTGCTGGAAAACCGAATTGTTTTAGGAAATGTTGCAGAATGTATATATGTAGTATATTTTTAATACTCATAATATGGTTGATATTAGCAGTGGCCATACCTTATTTAATGGTCAAAAGTGTAGAGAATACCACTAACACACATGAAAAGGTAACGACTATCAAAGGAGATAGAGTAGAATTAGAAGCACAAGATGAGTTAGATTTACATCACACTGTGAATAAAAATGGCACTGATTTAAACGTTTTTACAAACTTAGTAGTACAATATGTAGAAACTATGGAAGTTAGTGATTGTTATGTATGCATGAAATTACCTGCATCTGTAGCAGAGGGAGTGACTTATCATAATTTACCCTTAACCTATGGTATATCTTATAGTGTTTTAGCAAGTTTATTTTATAAAACTGGGAAACTGCAATATTATTATTCTAACATAGATGTGATATTCTCTGAGGTTCCTATGCGAAAAAGCATGAACCCTGATCATAGTACAAAAGACTCTGAATTTATGGGTGAATATTTCTTAACAATTAAAGCAATAGATATAGCTGAAGCACATAATAACAATTTAACTTGTAAATTACATGAAGGGGAGAAAATCTTTTTGAATTTAGTAGAACAAAGAAGACAGGATTTCCAACGAAGAGCCTCTGAACCTAAACCTCAGATACCGAAATGGGCTGAGGAAGAAGAGCATTTTGCAAGTGGCAAAACTCATGCTGCCATGTCTTTAGATTTTGAAAAGAAAGGGAAAATCTGTCTTCATAGATTAAAAATAGAATATAACAATGTGTTTATTGGTTCCAGTGAATGTGAGCATAATTTCTTAATTATCGGGGGATGGGGACTAAAAGGAGGAACTGGAGGAGGAAGTCCCCCCCTTCCAGTCAGCTCGGTAAAAAGTCTAGGAATTATCATCAGCCATGATTTAACCATGAAGGTTCAGATTAGCTCGGTGGTCTCTGCGTGTTTTTTCCATCTCCGCAGAATTCGGAAAATCAGCAGATTCCTTTCCACCGCAGCTCTGACCCAAGTGGTTCTTGCCTTGGTCATCTCGCGTATTGACTACGCAAACTCTCTGTATGCCGGTATACCGGCCTACCAGTTACATCGGCTGCAACTGGTCCAGAATCAGGCCACCAGGCTCATCTTTGGTCAGCCTAAACATCGGCATGTGAGTCCATTGCTGAACAGCCTTCGTTGACTCCCTTTACTCCAACGCTGTCTGTTTAAGTTGGGCTGTATCATCTATAAAGCTCTTTCAGGACGCGGGCCCGTTTTCATTGCCTCCAATATTCAGCGGTACACCCCCTCTCGTGACCTACGTTCTTCAAATAAAAACTTGCTGGTCTCCCATTTTTTTAAATGTAAAAAACATGGACGTCTTAGATACACGACCTTAGCCCCCCAGTTTTGGAACTCTCTTCCCTTAAATCTGTGTTCCGCCGAATCTTACACCAAGTTCAGGAAATCACTTAAGACCTGGATATTCACCCAGGCGTACAATTGAAAATCCACTCTCTATTTTGTAACCGCTGCCGTCCTTTCTTAGCGCCATGAAACCGTCTGGTGACATGCGCTCTATAAATCACCTTTAACATAACATAACATAACATAACAACAGAATAGTCTGCTGGAAATGCCATTGCCAGAGTTGGTGTAGCCTCATTATTTAACCAGGTGTCCTTAAAAAGACAGATATCCGGTTTAGTATCATCTAATAGATCCCAGATTTCTGCCACGTGTTTTGGGATAGATCTAACATTAAGGTAGAGTCCCTGCAAGGGAACTGCTAGTTTCCCCTCTGCTAGTTTCTCTGTCCCATCAGACTGGCCCCGATCTAATAAGTGCCCCGGCGAGTCGGCCTGAAGGGTACATGAGGAGCAAGCAGTCTGCTAATAGCCATCCGCAATGAGGGCAGTTCTTAGCCATGAGGTTCTCTGCTACAGTAGGAAAATGACTCCTATCAGGACAGGATGGAACAGCATATCGTATTTGCATCAACCTCTCGCTTGAATAGCATAACCTCGGCACAGGACATACCTGTTGGGAATTGCAAAAAATCCTAAACGTACATTAAAGTGTAAGTTTACCTTTGTGAAACAGGCCCTCGAATATTTTCATGGATGGCCCTGACACAGTGGAACTTCTTTCCCTCCCTGAAGAACTCAAGGGTGAAGAAAAATTCCTACCGTTTAGGAGAAAACTGAAAACGCTGCTGCTCAAGCACTACCCACAGAAACGTAGTACTAGACTCTTTACCTCTGGCTCATGTTGTATTGCCCTTTCTATGTAAGACTCTACATAATTCTCCCCAGTTCTAAATCTGTTCCAGTCTCTTTCCTTCAATAAACTCTTTCCCCTCTTATTTCTTTTTCTCTTCTGTTTAAAAGTAGTTGTACCTTGCATTTAAAAGAGAAACCAATTTTTATTTAGTTGGTACTAAGTAATGTGCAGAAATACCCTTTCACTGTTGGAACGGCGCTATATAAAATGTTAAATGCATACATATAGTATGTAATCGCTACCGATGGTCAAGCGTAGGCTCTAACCATTCACAAAGTGGTTGCTGTAAATATCAGACAGCTTTTAGAGTGTGCATCGAAGCTGTCGTCATCTGTCAGAGCAGAAAATAGCCCGATATACCAAGGTATTCTCTACCAATGTCTATTTCCTAATATGCCACTTTTTATTGCAATGTGACCCTCTCCTTTAAAAGTATAGTTACCAATGCTGACACAAAGTGAAAGAAATGAAATTTTGCCCAGGCCTATTAATTAGTGTTCATTGGAGAGGTCATTCTGCGTCCCCATGTGAATGAGCATTTTGTGAAGTGACCTACAAGACATAGATCATATCACAAAATAACAGGCAAGTCACAAAATGTCAGTTGTACTTTGCACTTCCTATTTGCGACTACCTGTTTGTACAGATGGCTCCTAGCTCTCAGTCTGCATCAAAATTTCTTGTCTCAATGTTCATTTGTCTTTTCCAAGAATGCATGTTTAATTTTAAGCTTTTGGCTGTGCATGTCTTGTCAGATACTGTTTCACAAATACATGGTAAGTCAATCAGCATACGACTGTGTCATTTATGCAGGATACTCTTACTACAGAAGCATATTCATACACTACAACATGCTTACAAGTTAATCTGGTTGGCGAAGAGCAAATTACCTTTTGGATTTATCTAACATAGACTGTGCCAATAAAGCAGGTTATAGGTGAGCAATACTAGATGGTCTTAAGAACTTCGCCAGCAGGGGCACTGCTTGACTCTATATACTGAACATTAGCTCCATTGCCAGGCTAGGTGGTAACAAAACTTCCCTTCTGTTACACAGCGCAAATCCACACTGAGTAGTCAAGCAGCCAGGAAAAGTTCTGCGATCAAAGTATTGTTGTACTAAACAACAAACTATATGAGAACAGCAGAGGAAAATCGATGTATTACCTTATGTGCCTCACTTCAGTTCACATAACATCTGAAGAGCAACTTCCCACCTCTGCTTTTCACTTATTCTCAAAAGAGCCATATTATTTTTTCTGGCTCAGAGTTATGTCAAAAATAATTATGGAAGCGTTGCCAACCAATCGCATCTATCACTTTAATGGTCCTCCAGACACACTCACTAGCCATCCATTTTCTGCAGCCTTTCTATTCTAAGAAATATTACAAGCTACGAACGCACTGTTAGACTCAGTAACAATGCGACATTTTCACACATTCGGGCACCCTGTGTCATTATCTCCCCATCCCAACAAAGGCCATCAAATTATACGAGATGGATGAAGCGAAGTACTGAGAATCGGCTCTATTAAAAGGAAAACTAGGCTAATGAAGTCAAAAAGTGAAATGCCTTCCACAGATCATTGTGGATGCCTGCAGTGCCTCTTTTTGGAATGGACACTGCAGCCTCTCCTAATTTCAAGTAGATTCAGAAATATTCACATACTTAATATATTTAAACCACCAAAGGTTATTGAGGTTATAGGGACGTTATAGTTAGGCTCAGATTTCACTCTTTCACTCCTACAAAACCAGTAAAATTCAGCAGTTATAGTTACCTGAGATAACTATAACTTGTACGCCTGCAATTACTGCTTATAAACTCACATATTACATCACTCATGACATGGTCAGTGATGACAGCATTGAGGAAATTACTGATGACATCTCAAATTACATCACTGATGCAGGAATACCTTGATCCCCTAGGCCCTCATCTGAGAGAGAGGTCTGAGAGGAAAGCCCAGTACTCCACATACCATACTACATCACAACCATCATTACAAAGAGAGGTCTCAGCAGAGATACCAGTCCCTTCACACAACCTTATATGCACACACATCACCTGAGAGAGAGGTCTAAAAGGAGAGTAAAGTCCCTCCCCACACCCTACTACAGACACTGTCATCTGAGAGAGAGATCTGAAAGGAGAGATAAGTCCCTCTCCACACCCTACTACCCACACCCATCATTACAGAGAGAGGTCTCAGCAGAGAGGCCAATCCCTCTACACACTCTACTACCTATACCCATCTTCTTAGACAGAGGTATGAAAGGAGACCCCAGTCCCTCCCCACACCCTACTATGCACACCTATCATTACAGAGAGAGGTCTCAGCAGAGAGGCCAGTCTATGATGTACATCTGTCAACTGAGAGAGATCTGAAAGAAGAGGCCAGTCCCTCTGCACACCCTACTACGAACACCCTCCCTCTGAGACAGAGGTCTGAAAGGAAAGGGCATTCCCTCCCCACATCCTACTACACTCATCCCGTATCAGAGATAGAGAGGCCTGAAGGGAGAGGCCAATCCATCCCCACACCCTACTTCACAAACCCATCATCTGAAAGAGAGGTCTGAAAGGGGATGCCAGTCCCTCCCCACATTCTATTATGCACAACCGTAATCTGAGAGAGAGGTCTGATAAGAGAGGCCAGACCCTCGCCACACCCTACTCTGCACACCTATCATAACAGAGAGAGAAGTCTCAGCAGTGAGCCCAGTCCCTCTCCACACCCTACTATGCACATCTGTCATCTGACAGAGGTCAAAATGGAGAGGGCCGTCTCTCCACAAACCCTACTATTCACACATATCATTACAGAGAGAGTTCTCAGCAGAGAGGCTAGTTCCTCCACAAACTCTACAATGCACACCAGTCAATCTGCACACCCTACTACGCACACCAGTTATCTTTGAGAGAGGTCTAAAAGGAGAGGCCAGTCCCTCCACACACGCTACAATGCACACCCATCATCTGGAAATGAGAGGTCCAAAAGGAGAGCCCAGTCCCTCCCCACACCCTACTACACACACCTGTCATCTGAGCGAGAGGTCTGAAAGGAGAGGCAAGCCCCTCTCCACATGCTAATCACACCAATCATTACAGAGAGAGGGCTCAGCAGACAGGCCTGTCCCATTAAACACTCTACTAGCACACTCGTCACTGCAAGAGTATTAACACCTCAAAAAGGATTGCTGTGGAGGTCTTGATATCAGAGTTACAATAACTGAGCAAATAAACAATTTCTATTGAATATTTATCCATTGAGTACTCACACACTTTTTATAAAGAAGCTGCAAACTGTGAATCATATTCTGTATTGTCACAATAAAAAAACATTAACATTCTTTTACTAAAATAATGTCAGAACACAACACATATTTGAAAGTCATTCTACCATGCATATACTCCAAAAAATTATAATTTACTGGGGAAAAAAACATTGAAATTCACGGAAAAGACCTTAGGTTAAAGTAGCAGTTTAGGTAGGTGTAATAAAAACATTTGATTTTGTTAAAAAAAAACCATTAGAAAGTCACTGAAAAAAACAAAGGATAAAGTAATGTTATAGTCATGTTCTATGACATCCTTGATGACATTGCTGATGACATCTCAAATGACATCATTGATGACCTCACTGATGACATCATCCAAACTTCACTGCCACACCTATTGGTCTATAAATTAATATGGTATAAGAAGCCTGACAGTAAGTACAAAATATCTAAGGAGAATATGAGCCATCGTTACTACCATTACAGATACAACTCCCTTAGCTGTAGAAAGCATGCATTTTGTGCAACGTTCACCCTATACTATGCACTTTATAGCTAGTACAGATCACATTACCAATCAACCACAGATTTATGGGAAGCTCTCATTAAGTACGGCGTTGAATCTGTATACAACTGTACAGAGAAAGCCAAAATAGAGAATGCCAATTCCCCAAAAATGCTCTACTATGGATAGCTTTTATCTGTATCAAGCCACTGACACACACCGAAGCTACATAAAGAAATGAAGTTGATATCAGTAGAGAACTGAATACTTTAAACAGTTTTTACTCTATGGAGAGAGTTCTTTCTTAGCACACTGTTTGCAAACATTGAAATTCTCATGAGAAATACACTACAGAGTATTCAAAAGAATCTACTCAGAACCGTGGGCATATTTATGACCCCAGTTGCATCGCACATGCACCATGAAGCATGGTACATGCGTGACACAACTCAGAAATGAGATTTATGAAGCCACGCAAGGCCACCTTGCGTGGCCCTGCATGGCTTCATAAATCTCGAGTAAAGCAATGCAGCGCAGATTGCTGCATTGCCTTACTGCGTGCTAGTGAGGTATTCCATGGGCGTCGCACGGTGGTTCCACATAACTTCCATGGTTTTTGATGCATTCCCAGATTTACCAGAACTAGAAAACCTGGGAATGCACCAAAAAAATACGCCTTCCCAAGAGAGGCGTAACAAGGAGAAATCACTTTATTTCTCCTCGTTACTTCCTCTTTATATGTGTGCTGCATTCTGCAGAACACATAGATAGAGGAATGTACCTTTCAGAATTGTTTTTGTGCAGGAAGGTGCCCCTTCCTGCATGCAACACAGGCACCCCTGCACTATGGTGCAAAATCACCTGCATTGGTGCTAGGTAGCTAAAACGATGCCAGAGCAGGGGAAAAAGAAGGAATGTGCTGTATTCTTTTAAATACAGCACATTCCTGCCATTCTCCAGTCACACAGTGCAGCGCAGCAAGGTTACTTGCTGCGCTGCCCTGCGTGACAATTCTCATAAATATTCCCCATTGTACATTATATGCAATAGTTGTCAAAAAAAGACACTATTTCCTAAAAATAACCAAAATCTGCAAGTGCTAAAGATCATACTACCTGCATCCTTCATACTGTGGAGAAAACTTTACAGATAGTCCATCTTCTTAAGCAAAACAAGCACTCACGCATAGGTTAGCACCTGGTGCACACACTCTTCTATGTTACATTATTATGCTGATATGATTCTCTCTACCAACTTAAGGCTACTTAGGAAAGTTAGCATCCACAACATAGAATCTTTCTCACATTGGAAACGTTTTCAGCAGAACCAAAAAGCTGTGAGGAGCACATCTATGGTGCATTAGGAGCACGTGTGTTTTGTAGACACTTACACCCATCAGCTGGACCCAGGCTAAACAAAATTAGGTAGAAAGGTTTTATGGTTGTTACCTGCCACTTAAAACAAACTAGCACATTCATTGAATGATGTCATTGGTGATGTCATGAGTGATGTCATAAATCATTTCATAGAACATGTCATGAGTGTTGTCATATGTGATGTCATAAGAAGTGAATGGCGGGGATGCAAGCTATAGTAAGTGCTGCCAACTATAACAGATGAATATCTGTATTTTTTAGTTCAAAATGTTAATGTTCACACTGACAAATTCACCTAACTATAGTTTCAATAGGGATAGATTTTTTTGTTTTGCTAAGAACTTTGGCAGCGATTAATGACCTTCATGAAATGCCCAAAACTAGTGTGCACCTCACTTCATCTGCTGTCTGGAAAGTTTTGGGGTGATTCGTCAAACAGGGACCGAGAAAAAGAGGGGTCCCAAAACACGATTTCCTCATGTAATTTCTCATAGGGATTTTAGACACGACTACAGCCTGAAACCCTGAATGGATTTACAAAAAATTTGGCAGAAAGCTAGATCATGGTCCAGAAAGAGTGCATTTTGTACTTTGCTGTAAACCTGTTCTGTAGTTTTCGAGTTATAAAAGAAAAAGATTTATGTATGTCTAAAGACGCAGATCCACCGGGGAGGATTCGCGGATCCACATACCAACAGCAATGCCGTGATTGGCTGGCTGCAACCTGAGAGCAAAGTTGCAGCCGCCATTTTGTGAACTGGGACATGGTTCACGGGGGATAGTAGAAATAGGAAATAAGGGATCAGTAGAGAGGTATCCTGTGAGGAACTCCTCATGGGGATGAAATTGTGGGGAAACATTAGCTGATTTCAAAATGGCAGCGCCTATATTTCCTCTCATTTAGTTTGTCTCAGGTAAAATGCCGCCAAAAACCTTCTGTCCCCAAATAGGCATCAAAACATATAGGCACTGGAAATCAACTAATATAACAACACGCTAACAATGCGGCTAAAGATGAGTATATCTATTAAAGAACGGTTGCAGTTTCTTGTTGCTGTTAATGATGTCATAAAGCTCCAATGGAAGCAATATTTGTGACTTTAAAAGACCATCTATTATGAGTGCCACTTCATTTGAAATTTACAAACACAGCAGAAGGCAGCATTACCGAAACGCGTCTGCTTATATTAAAGATATGTTTGATGACTACCCCGTGATTCTTTGGACAATGCATAATGTGTGGTGTATATATATGTATATGTATATGTGTATATGTATATGTGTAATATATATATATATTCACTGAAAAAATCCATAGGTTTCAGGCACGTTATAGTTAGGAATTAGCATTTAAAAAACCTTAGAAATTCACTGAAAAAACCATAGGTTTCAGGGGCGTTATAGTTAGCTGGACTTTTCACTCGTACAAAACCATTTAAATTCCCCCGTTATACTTAGTTCAGCTAACTATAACTCGCCTGAAACCTATGGTTTTTTCAGTGAATTTCTAAGGTTTTTTAAATGCTAATTCCTAACTATAACGTGCCTGAAACCTATGGTTTTTTCAGTGAATTTCAAAGGTTTTTTAAATGCTAATTTCTAACGCACAGAAAGAAAAAAAGAAATGCAGAAAGAAGCAACAGAAGTCCTCAAAGACGAAGAAAAGTGCAGGAAGAAGGATAACGTGCAGAAAGAACAAACAGAAGAGCAAAAAGAAGCCTTGTTGCAAAATCATCCTGTGCCCTCAACTTTTTCAGACGGATACTGGTGGTAACTGAGTCTGACTAACCAGTCCTAGAGCCAGTGCTATGTTAAAAGACACTCAGAATACAGTGAAAACACCTACATACACTAGGGAACACTATGCGTTGGGGTCCCCCTGTGATCAGCATGACCTCCTCTGTAAGCCCCTAGTATATAATAGGGCAGGGGATTAAAACTACCTCTTAAAACGCGCCACAGGATGTGTTTGCACACGTCACCTCAGGCCCCGTCCCCTCACTTCCCCACTGTGTAAACACGCCCTGTGGCCATTTTAAGTTGGGAGATTAAGTCCCCTTGAATCCTGAGGGTCCCTAGGGTCCAACTAGACCACTAGGTACGTCCAGTAAGCGCCATTGCAGAGAGGTGTAAAAAGGGGCACAGCCTGCACCACCTCTCTGCAACGCAGAGCAGTGGCACTTACTGGAAGCACCTGGTGGGCCAGTTGGCCCCCAGGGTCCCTCAGGATTGAAAGGGAATTATTTCCCCAACTTAAAACGCGCCACAGGGCGTGTTTGCACACGTCACCTCAGGCCCCGTCCCCTCCCTTCACCACTGTGTAAACGCGCCCTGTGGCCGTTCTAAATTGAGAGATTAAGTCCCCTTGAATCCTAAGGGTCCCTAGGGTCAAACTAGCCCACTAGGTACCTCCAGTAAGCGCCACAGAGCTGCGTTGCATAGAGGTGTAAAAAGGGGCGTGGCCTCAGAACATCTGTCTGCAACGCAGCTCCCTGGCGCACACTGGAGATACCTGTTGGGCTAGTTGGCCCTCAGGGACCCTCAGTATTGAAGGGGAATTAATTCCCCAACTTACAACTGGCCAGGGGGTGCGTTTGCTGAGTGCTGCAAGGACGGGGCGTGGCCTCCAGCGAGATGCCGGTCTTTTATTTTTTTTTTTTTTAAGAAGGAGGGCTGTGTGGCCCCCCTTCTTTTTCTAATTTACTGGCCCTGGGAACCCCATCCCCCAAGGCCTGCACCCTATTTTTTTTTGTTGAAAAAAATAAATTTGGCCCTCCCAAGGCCTTAATCGGCCCCGGGGACCCCAACCCCCGGGTCATGGCCTTTTTTTATTTAAATTCTTTAGGAGAGGGCTGCGTTGCCCCCCTCCTCAGGCCACTTATGGCTCCGGGGACCCCATCCCCCGGGGCCGACCTTTGTTTTTAATTATTTTAAAAATATATATATTTATAGAAACACCTAGGACATGCTGGACAAACCGTATGTACCTATCACCATGACGATTTGCGTGATATTCATTAAAAGGCGACTATGCATAGAATGAATCCACATGGAATGTATTTACACCGCTAGAGAAGCTCTGACGTGTCTGATGCCCTACCGTGCCTAATCCCGGCGCCCCCGCTGGTGGGTACTCTCCAAGTAGACACCCTTGTCATTTATTTATACAAACATGGGTAGCTATTGACGGGCACATTTAATATACACGCACACCAAGCCATTCAAAAGGGATTCGACAAAAATTCGACCAAACTATGCAAGAAACCCCCCTCACGGTTAATAAAAAACACATCCACCGCCGGCTGTGTAATACTTTTTATTTTACTCTCTGGAAAGGAGACGAACCTCACTTGAGAGTCACAGTGTGCTCCTGGCTGAGCCCAATGCTGTGTTACACCCACCAGTGCCCGCCGATTGCCTCACACCTCTGTGTTGTCTTCCACCAGCTAGTGCGTATGCTATGACACTCTCTAGCCCATGTGCACTGTAACACCACTCCGTGAATATGTCATGCCACACTTGCCTTCGCACGGGTCATATTGCCCCATCTAACGTGCCTTCCTCGATGTGTATGTTATAACGCACAGCGCTATGCCATACATATTACAATCTGGGATCCATATCTTTGTCACAGTGCATATGCAACGTTACACTCCCCAGCACATATTTTATATTACAACTTTAGAGACTAGTTATGTTACACAACACTGCCCTGTGCATATTACACTCCAAGGCACATATCGCATAGCACGCGCTAGTGCCTGTGCTATCTCGCGCTCTCCAATGAATCTGTCATTGCGCACAATGTATTGCATATTATATTTCACGCCCCGGTTCATCTTATATCACACTTTTTGGTGCATAGTTTATACCATATACTACATCTAGTTTTCATTTTCAATCGTGCTCTCAGGACTATGTTCTATATAACACTGCGTCCACCTACCCTTTTCACGGGCATTACATTTTGCGATGGGGGTGGAGGGTCAGGGGGTGTTTCTGCCAAGTGAGCCCGGAGTCACAGTCACAAACATCCTCTTCTTCCTGAATAAAAGTGAGATTATGCTGCATACTTGTTCATATTTTAAGTAGTTCGCACAGACACACATTTTAAAAGCAATAAAGTTCCTAATACCCACCTTCTCTGAACAGTTAGCTTGCTGCCCCATCCACCTCCTCCCTATCCTCTGTTGTCTGAATCCATGGACTAGCCTCCTCCCTCCTGCCATGCATGGTCTGATATGCTGCCACTGCCCTCCATTTAGCATGATGTACCAGTCCACTCCTCCCCCCTCCATTGGCCAATTCTATGGCCCATCATTGACCACTGTGCTTAGCTTGCTGCCCCTATTTTCCTTCCCCCTGCCCTCCGATGTCTTTGTGCATGCCCCTGCTCCATCCTTTTTGCCCACTATGTTCCATGAACCTGCCACTCCTATCTACTCTGAGTGTTCTGTTGAGCTGCCACTCCCCTCCCACCTGCCTAGCATTGTCAGATGACTGTAACCTGTCCCTTCCACCTCCACCCTGCCTGTCCACATGCCATGCCCCTATCCCCTTCCTCCTGTCCTCCATGGTCCATCTTACTGCCACACCCTTCTGCCCTCCCTGATCTGTTGTGCTGCAACTGCTCCTCCTGCCTGCCCCGCGCGGTCTGTTGTGAGGCCCCTTCCCCTGAACTCTCTTGTCTGTGCCCAGGTCCTGACCCTCCCTTCTACCCTCCATGGTCCTTTGTGCATGCCCCTGCACCCTCCTTCTTGCCCATCATAGCCATTGTGCTGCCACTAACCCTCCCGCTTGCCATGCATGGTCTTCTGTGCTGCCATGGCCCCTCCCACCTTCCCTGTGTGGTCAGCTAGCTGCCCCTGACCCCCTCCCACCTTCCCTCCATGGTCTGTGTGTATGTCACCATAGTCTCATTGTTGCTCTCCATGGTGTGTCTTTTTTCTAGTGCCCATCCTGCCTGACCTCCATGGTCATCTTGCTGCTCCTGCCCTGCCACCTTGCCCCCAGCCCTCTGTTTCCATGTGCAGACCCCCTATTCCCTCCCTCCTGGCTTGTCTGTTCCATTGTAATGCCCCTGATCCGTCCCTCCTGACCTTTATGGTCTGTTATGCTGCAGCTTTCTCTCCTGTCTGTCCATTATGGTCAGCTAGCTACCATTGCCTCTATCCCATCTGTTCTCTGTTGTCCATGTGCATGGTCCTGTCCTCTCCCTATTGCTTTCTATGGATTGTTGTGCTGCACTCCCGTCCCGCATGCGCTGTGTGATGTATTGTGCTGCTGCAAACCCTGATGCCTGCCCTGTAGGGTCAGTTTGGTGCACCTCTCCATGTCCCTCCTGTCCTCTGTTATCCGAGTCCATGTCCCTACCCCAATTCCTCCTGCCTACCATGATTCAATGTACCATACTTGCGAACATTTTGAACTTGGTAAGAGGGAGATTTTGAAAAAAAAACTGGGGTATTGATTTTCCCCTTTGAGTTACATTGAAAAAGAGGAGATTGTAGACAGGAGACAGATCAAATAAAGCCCATTTGAGCTTAATAACATTGGACGTTTCCTGGCTGAAACGGGTCTGTTGGCATGTATGGTTGTACTACCACTGCCTCTTCCTTCTGCCCACAATGGTCTATTATATTGCCACAGCCTCTCTTGCCAGTCCTGTATTGTTGGTTTGTTGCCCCTGCCCCCCTTTCCACTGTCCTCCATAGTCTGTTGTGCTGTCACTGCCCTTCCTGCCTGCCCAGTGTGGTCAAATTGTTGCCTCTGCACTCTCCTACCTGCCTTCAATTTTCAGAGTCCGTACCCCTGGCCTCTGCCTCTCAACAGTATCCCAATGAACAACTAGATTGCTAACATTCTATATTTATTACAAAAGTGTGGAACGCCTGACGTCATCTTGATGTAATCAAAACTGTAATACCTAGAGTATTTCCTTTAGAAATTACATATATGAGAGGGTCTTATTTGCATCAAAATTATGGTTAGTGCTCTAAAAAACTAAAATGAGGACATATTTTCTGAGTTTTCAAATAGTGACAAACAACTTTTAAATTATTTGTAATCTTTATGTCTTTTTATCCAGTTGACCACTTGATTAAATGTTGCACCTTGGCGAGAGGATGTGGTGTTACTTCCAGAGCTGCAGACTTTGCAACTGGGGTACCAGGTTGGAGTTTCTGCTTCAGCTCAACATTCTGTGATTGTGGTCAAATCACTTAATCTCCCCATGTCTACAACCAAAATGAATTTGGTCTTGTGTGATGTAACCAATGTTCATGTAAAGCATTCCAATACCTGACAAGTCTGCACTATATAAAACTGCAAATACACAAAAAATAAGTGTTTTGCACACTTCTGTCATTGGGCTACATGTGGGCTACATCTGGGTGATAATTGTGCTGCATTTAGGCTCTTTTGTGTCTGGTGGCCATCTTGGGAGATTTATTTGTTATGAAGTTTCCTAATTTCCTCATTTACTGCAGTCTCCTCAGTAGGAAATGCTTTCAGTTTTTTACTTTGATTTCATCAAGAAGGTATTCAGATATGTCACACATTTGCCATAAATTCTGAATGTTAGCACTCTAGTTGCTCATTAGATCACTGTAGTAAAGCTACTGCTCACCACGGAAGTCTGCTGCTGGTATTAAAAGTGCATGTTTCAGTCTGCATATCAGAATTTTTTAATGAAATAGAAGAGGATTTGAGAAGTCACTCAAAATGTGCCCTAATTTTTCTTTCTTCAGCACTAATCATAATTTCTATGGCAAAATGAACCCCCTCATTGTGTTCCTTTTTAAATTAAATGTTTTAAGTGTTACCAGTTTATTTCAATCAAGATGGCTTCAGGTGTGCCATACTTTTGTCATAAGTAAGACAGTAAGAGCTCTAGTTGTTCTTAAGAACACTCTGGGACATTCTGTCATTAGGCTATACTTGGGCTACTTCTGGGTGATATTTGGGCTACATTTGGGCTCTTTTGTCTCTGGTGGCCATATTGGGAGATTTATTTGTTATGAAGTTTCCTAAGTTCCTCATTTACTGCAGTCTCCTCAGTGGGATTACTTTCAGTTTTTTATTTTGGTTCCATCAAGAACACATTCAGATGTGTCACACATTTGCCATAAATTCTGAATGTTAGCACTCTAGTTGCTCATTAGATCACTGTAGTAAAACTACTGCTCACCAGGGAAGTCTGCTGCTGGTATTCAAAGTGCATGTTTCAGTCTGCATGTCAGAATTTGTGTATGAAATAGAAGAGGATTTGAGAAGTCAAAATGTGCCCTAATTTTTCTTTCTGCAGAACTAATCATAATTTATATGGCAAAATGAACCCTCTCATTTTGATCCTTTGTAAATTAAATGTTTTAAGTGTTACCACTTTATTCCAATCAAGATGGCTTCAGGTGTGCCATACTTTTGTCATAAGTAAGACTGTTAGCGCTCTAGTTGTTCGTTAGAACACTCTGGGACATTGTGTCATTGGGCTATACTTGGGCGATATCTGGGTGATATTTGGGCTACATTTGGGCTCTTTTGTCTCTGGTGGCCATCTTGGGAGATTTATTTGTTATGAAGTTTCCTAATTTCCTCATTTACTGCAGTCTCCTCAGTAGGAAATACTTTCAGTTTTTTACTTTGGTTCCATCAAGAAGGCATTCAGATGTGTCACACATTTGCCATAAATTCTGAATGTTAGCACTCTAGTTGCTCATTAGATCACTGTAGTAAAGCTACTGCTCACCAGGGAAGTCTGCTGCTGGTATTCAAAGTGCATGTTTCAGTCTGCATGTCAGAAGTTTTTTTATGACATAGAAGAGGATTTGAGAAGTCAAAATGTGCCCTTATTTTTCTTTCTGCAGCACTAATCATAATTTCTATGGCAAAATGAATCCCCTCATTGTGTTCCTTTGTAAATTAAATATTTTAAGTGTTACCACTTTATTCCATTCAAGATGGCTTCAGGTGTGCCATACTTTTGTCATAAGTAAGACTGTTAGCACTCTAGTTGTTCGTTAGAACACTCTGGGACATTCTGTCATTGGGCTATACTTGGGCTACATCTGGGTGATATTTAGGCTATATTTGGGCTCTTTTGTCTCTGGTGGCCATTTTGGGAGACTTATTTGTTATGATGTTTCCTAGATGTTTCCTAATTTCCTCATTTACTACAGTCTCCTCAGTAGGAAATACTTTCCGTTTTTTACTTTGATTCCATCAAGAAGGCATTCAGATGTGTCACAAATTTGCCATAAATTCAGAATGTTAGCACTCTAGTTGCTTATTAGATCACTGTAGTAAAGCTACTGCTCACAAGGGAAGTCTGCTGCTGGTATTGAAAGTGCATGTTTCAGTGTTCATGTCAGAATTGTTTAATGAAATAGAAGAGGATTTGAGAAGTCACTCAAAATGTGCCCTAATTTTTCTTTCTGCAGAACTAATCATACTTTCTATGGCAAACTGAACCCCCTCATTTTGTTCCTTTTTAAATTAAATGTTTTAAGAATTACCACGTTATTCCAACCAAGATGGCTTTAGGTGTGCCATATGTTTGTCAAAAGTAGGACTGTTAGCGCTCTAGTTGTTCTTTAGAACACTCTGGGAAGCTGCAGTAGAACACAAAGGAATCAACTGACAGTCTCTGCCCTTGTTGGATGTACATGTTTTACTGAGAATGTCAGACTTCATTCTCACATGACTGAGAAAGATAATGTGAATTTAGAGAAAATATGCTCTCAGTTAGCTTATAGATCACCTTCCAAACCTCTGTGGGAAAAGCATGAGAAAATAGTTTTCTCTCAAACATGATTCATGATATCACAGCAGAAGGCTTTTTCACATGGTAAAATCACCTTAGAACACACCACGATTCCTAAAATGAGTATGGTACCATCAACAAATGATTTATAATGTAACTAAAGTCTTAAAACCTTCTATTAACTGCAATGCTTTTTAATGAGGTGCTATCATCTATATTGGTCCCAAGATGGCTGCCAACACTTCTTGGATGAAGTGCTGACAGCCAATCAGATCTCACGATGAGATGTGTGGTTAGGCACCGCCCAGATATATATGTGATTTTACTTTTGATTTTCTCAGGAACTACTGAACGGATTTACACCATTTAAGCAAAAGGCACATGCCTGACCTGAGGACTACCTCTCTGCCAAATTTCAAGTGATTCTGTTCAGCCGTTCGGGCTGTACCTTTGACTAAAGGTCCTATGGGAAAATGCATGGGGAAAACGCGTTTTGGGACCCCCCTTTTTTCTCAGCCCCCACTTGACGAATCACCCCGAGACTTTCAGGGTAGGAGCTGAGCGGAGCGCCCCATTAGTTTTGAAAATTTCACGAAGATAAGTCAACCGGCGCCAAAGTTATTCAAAATAGAATTTTCAGATTTCCTATGGGAACTCGGTCCTAACTATAACTATCTACTGGCGACCGCCAGTAGATAATATATATATATATATATACATATTATCTACTGGCGGTCGCGCGCGCGCGCGGTGAAAAACCTTAAAAAATATATATATTAATAAATACATAACTTAGCATTTAAAAAAACGTACAAATTCACTTAAAAAACCATAGGTTTCACACACATTATAGTTAGGAATTAGCATTTAAAAAACCTTGCAAATTCACTTAAAAAACCATAGGTTTCACACAGGTTATAATTAGGTGGACATTTCCCTCGTAAAAAACCAATGAAATTCCACCGTTATAGTTAGTTCAGATAACTATAACTCGCGCGACCGCCACTCTATCACAAGGATGATGTCATCAGTGATGTCATGAGTGATGCCACTGACCATGTCATGAGTGATGTAATATGTGACGTCATGAGCAGTGGATTGCGGGCGTGCGAGTTATAGTTATCTGAACTAACTATAACGGGGGAATTTCATTGTCTTTTTACGAGGGAAATGTCCACTTAACTATAACCTGTGTGAAACCTATGGTTTTTTAAGTGAATTATATATATATATATATATATATATATATATATATATACATACATACATACATATATGATGTGTGTATATATATATATATTATTTTATTTTTTCAAATGAAAGGTGGCAAGGATGTTATAGTTAGGCTCTGATTTCACTCATGCAAAACAAGTGAAATTAAGCAGTTTTAGTTACCTGTGCTTATGACCTCACATATTACATAACTCATGATTTGGTCCATGATATCACTGATGGCATCTCAAATGACATCACCGATTACATCACTGATGACATTATCCAAAGATTTTAAATGTTTTCTAAACATTTATAATGCTGTTAAACATATGTACTAAGCTACTACAAAATTTAAATTAATATACTACGTGTGCTACTAATGAGTGATACTACTTCTAACATATTACGTGAGTGGATGTATGAGTGGGTGTGTGAGTGGCTGCATGGTCGAATAAGTGAGTGTGTGAGAAGCTGTATGTGTGAATAGTGAATTCGAGGGTGAGTGAGTGGCTGTATAGGTGAGGCAGTGGGTCTGTCAGTGGCTTTATGGTTGATTGAGTGGCTGTGTGAGTGGCTGTGTGGGTGGGTGAGTGGATATCTGAATGGCTGTATGAGTGAGTGACTTGGGGTGTAAGTGGCTGTGTGGGTGAGCGGGTGGCTGTTTGAGTGGGTGCTTGGTTAAGTGAGTTGATGTGTGAATGGCTCTATTGGTGAGTGAGCAGATGTGGGAGTGCTTGTATGGATGTGTGAATGAGTATGCAAGTGGTTGGGTGGGTATGTGAGTTTTTGTATGGGTGAGTGGGTAGCTGTGTTGAGAGGATGTATGGGCGAGGCAGTGGGTGTGTGAGTGGCTGTATAGGTGAATGTGTGGGTATGTGAGTAGCTGTGTGAATGAGTGCGTGGCTGCATGAGTAGCTGTATGGGTGAGTGACTGGTTGTATGAGTACTTGTATAGGTAAGTGAGTGGTTGTGTGAGTGGCTGCGTGAGTGGGTGTGTGGGTGGCTCTTTGGATGAGTGAGTGGTTGTGTGAGTATTTGTGTGGGTCTATGAATGGGTGTCAGTGATCGTGTGGGTGTGTGAGTGGTACTGTGGATGGAATTATCAGTATTGTCATCAGTAATCTAATTTGAGATGTCATCAGTGATGTCATCAGTGATGGCACTGACCATGTCATCAGTGATGTAATATGTGAGGTCATAAGCAGTGCATTGCAGGGGCATACTTTATAGTTAGCTCAGGTAACTAAAACTGCTGAATTTCACTGGCTTTGTATGAGTGAGATCTGAGTCCAACTATAACTTCCCTGTAACCTTTCTTAGGTTTTTTAAATTCTATTTCCTAACAATAATGTCCTTATAACCTTTTTTTCAGTGAATTCTAACGTTTTTAAAATGTTTATTTCCTACCTGTAACCTGTCTGAATGAATCTGTGAGTCAGTGTGTGAGTCTGTGAGTGGGTCCGTGAGTCTCTGAGTGGGTCTGTGACTGGGTGCATGAGTGTCTGAGTCTCCAAGTGTATCTGTGAGTGGGTGCATGAGTCTCTGAGTTGGTCTGTGGCTGGGTAAATGAGTATCTGGGTATCTGAATTTGTGCATGAGTTTCTGAGTGGGTGTGTGAGTCTCTGAGCGGGTGTTTGGGTTCATATGTGAGTGTCTGAGTGGGTTAGTGAGTAGGTGCATGAGTGTCTGCGTGGGATTCTGAGTGGATGTGTCAATCGGTGCATGAGTGTCTGAGTGGATGTGTCAATCGGTGCATGAGTGTCTGAGTGGGTATGTGAGTGGGTGCATCAGTGTCTGCGTGGGATTCTGAGTGGGTACATGAGTGCCTGTTTGAGTCTGTGAGTGGGTGTGTCACTTTCTCAGTGGGTCTATGAGTGGGTGCAAAAGTGTCTGAGTGGGTCAGTGAGTAGGTGCATGAGTGTCTGAGTGGGTCTGTGAGTAGGTGCATGAGTGTCTGAGTGGGTCTGTGAATGGGTATGTTAGTGTCTGAGTGGGTCTGTTAGTGGCTGCATGGGTGTCTGAAAGGCTCTGAGAATGTGTCCATCACTATCTGAGTGGGTCTCTGAGTGGGCACATGAGTCTCTCAGTCAGCCCTGAATGGGTACATAAGTGTTTGAGTGGATCTGTAAGTGGGGCGTGAATGCCTGAGTGGATGTGTCAATGGGTGCATGAGTGTCTGGGTAGGGTTGGGAGTGGGTGCATACTGTGTGAGTATGGGAGTAGGTGCGTCACTCTGAGTGTGTGCATGAGTAACTGAGTGGGTTTGTGAGTGGTTAGTTGGTCTCTAAGTCGATCTGTGAGAGGGTATGTTAGTGGCTGCATGAGGCCCAAAATAAAACATGAGACATTTGTTGGGAAAGGAAACAAGTATTATGTGCTTTTAGTAAATAAACATTTAGTAACAACTCACCCCAGGGTCTATTTAATATTAAAATTTACAGCAGATCCACCTCAAATTTGCAGTAGAATGTTTTAAAAGACATTTGATTGGCATTGGGCTCTGGGGGGGTGGGGTCTCAGGGCCCCCTCCCTAAATATTTTGTTAAAATGACCCTAGCCCACCCTGGGGGTCAAAATAGTAAAATCTAAAATGCTGGCCAGCATTTTTTTTTCTACCATGATCCCTTGGGAGTCCTGCTGGAGTCCTGTGGGATCACAGCACAAAAAAACTATTTTTGTTTTGTTGTGGCCTCAAGGTGGCTCCCCCTAGACCCCTCACCAGGGGTGCAGATTATACCTACCATATCCCTTTATATCGGTTTTATGCATTTCTTCGAAGATTTGGGACTGCGTCCTGAGTTCTACATCATTGTTAATATGGTGGCAGCCAATCAGATCTCATCTTGATATCTGTCGGCTCCGCGGGTCCTCTGAGGCATGTCATATCTTGGACTGTAGCTGTCTCAAAATGTTTTGTGAAAAATTGAATGGGTGGAACGCATTTGGGACCCACCCTTTTTCTCTGCACCGGCTTGATGGATCACTCCAAAACTTTCTAGGAAGGAGCTGAGGTGCATGAGAATTTTTGGGGGAAAGTTTTATGAACATTCCTCAAACAGTGCCAAAGTCACAAAGAAACCCAAAAATTATTTTCCTATGGAAACACGATCCTAACTATTATTACCCAGTGGTGACCACCACTAGGGGCGCTAGAAGTAGAGTTGAGGGTAGTGCGGGGGCAGACAGGTCTGGGCGGGCCCTGTGGCTACCCCCGCAGCTCCCTAAATAGTGTTATGCCCCAGTGTCCACCTGGGGCACCAACTAAGGTCCTAGGGGATGTGTTCCCTGGGGCCACTTTTGGCTCGGGAGGAAGGCCATGCCCCCCCTCCCCAAAAAAAAATTCCCAGAGAATGGGGTCCCTAGGGCCCTAGTTGCTTGGGTATGGGGACTGGATGCCCCCAAACCCCTTAAAAAGAAAGAGGTCTGGGAATGAGTTCCCCAGGGCTCCAATGGGTTGGGAAGAGGTGGCACGCACCCCCTCTGCTTAATAAAAAAGAAAGGCCCTGGGAGTTGGGCTCCATGGGGCTGTAAAGGTTCAGAGAGGGGGGATGTGCGCCCCTCTCCAATATTTTTAAAAAGGGTGTCCCTGGTGGGCACCAAGACACCAAAATAAATTATAAATGAATGGCAGGAACTGCTCATTTATTATTCACTGCTCTTTTAAGGAGTGCTCCATAATGCCTGCAATGGCTTTTTAAAAATAATTTCTTGAGCTTGGTGGTGCTCCTACACTAAGAAGGGGCACCATCAGTCTTTTTTTATGTTTTGGGGGCTGCAGGCAGTGAAGCAGCCCCCCAGGAACATTAAAAATCTGTAAGTCTCCTGGGTGGTTAAAACCAAGGAGAACCTACCATATTTATTAAAGCACTCCCAGCTGGAGCTCTTTTTTCTTCGGCTTGACTGCAAGGCCCTCCTATAGTTGTTTTCATGATTTCATTTTGTGAGCTGAAAAATATTAAACGAAAGACTCAGAGACATGTTGGTTTTATTTAATAAGAAACAAAACAATATGTTTCTGAGTCAAAATATAATATTAAAACCTATGTGAAAAGGAAGACACACAGACATTTAAAAAATATATATTATTAAAATGTTTTTAATAATTACTATTTTTAAATATTGCTTTGCTTTAATTACTGAGATGAACATTATTAAAAAATATTGGTGATTTTTGGAGAAACATGATAGATCTGCTCTGTATATATTGATATGCTCACCCCCTGAGAAAGTCAATAAGCTCACTTTTTGTACTTTGGGTCTGTCAGTCTTTGACAAAGTCAGTAAGTCTGCCTGAGTGTGGCCAGGACCTCCAAGAGCAACCGCACACTGCGCATGGTCAAAGGTGGTGCGCAGTGAGGGTTGGCTGCCCACGGTGGGGGGATGGATGAGGGACTGGCTACAAGCCAGGCCGTGCTATGAGTGGTGTTAGGTTGCTTGCCTGTCAGGGGTGAGATGCAGGGCCTAGTCGCAGGTCAGGCCCTGTGAGCAATGCCACACACAGCCTTAGGCCGTGAGCAGCAGGTGGCTGGCTTTATGTAAGGTGATAAAATATTACATTAAGTTAAATAAAAATCCTAGAAATTCACTGAAAATCTAAGGTTAAAGGGACATTATAGTTAGGGGAAAATGTCAGTGACAACTTAACGCTTTAAACTACAAAAAACACTGAAATTCACCAGTTATAGTTATCTCTAATAACTATAACTTGTGTCTTAAAGTAACAATAACTCACGCCCTCGCCATTGCACAGCTAATTACCCCATCTATTACATCACTCATGACATATATATCATCATTGATATCATCACTGCAACATTTTAAATGACATCTTTGATGACAACACTGTGCATAGCGGCAGCACAAGTTATAGTTACTTTAGATCATGAGTTATAGCTACTAGAGATAACTATAACTGGTGAATTCCAGTGGGTTTTTTAAGTTTAAAAGGTTACTTTGTCACTCAAATTTTCACCTAACTATAATGTAACTTCAGCCTTTGTTTATTCAGTGAAAAGACAAAATTAAAAAAATGCATATATATATATATATGTATATTCACTTAAAAAAACAAAAGTTTCAGGCACATTATAGTTAGAAATTAGCATTTATAAAACCTTAGAAATTCACTGAAAAAACCATAGGTTTTAGGGAAAGTTACAGTTAGTTGTACATTTCACTCATACAAAACCAGAGAAATTCCCCCGTTATAGTTCTTTCAGCTAACTATGACTAGCGCCCCCGCAATGCACTGCTGATGACGTCACATATTACATCACTCATGACATGGTCAGTGACATCACTGATGACATCACTGATGACATATCAAATGACATCACTGATAACATCACTGATGACATCATCCAGTGACTGTGTGTTTCTGTAAAGTTTAAATATGTTTAATATATATAGGGAAAGGCGTATTGAAGAATGAGTGGGTGTATAAGTGTCTGAATGGATGATTTAGTAGGTGTGTGACTGACTCTATAAGTGAGTGATTAAACGTATCTTACTGAATGCATGGGTTAGTGACTAAACTGTGTGAATGTTTGTATCCGTCTGTCTGTTGGTGTGTAAGTGGCTGCATGGGTTTGTGAATAGCTACATGAGTGTCTATATGGGTTATTGATTGATTGTCTGAGTATCTGTATGGGTACCTGAGTGTTTGTGTGGGTGGGGTGTGTGTGACTCTGTGCATAGATGTGTGAGTGGGGGATTCACTGGAGGCATGGTTTCAAGGGTGCATCTGTGATAGACTGTATGGGTGGGTGAGTGTGTGTATGGGTGTGTTAGTGAGTGAATGTATATCTCAGTGGTACATGTGTGAGTAACTGCATATGTGAAAGGCAGAATATATGTGTGTTGGAGTATATAAATGCCTATAAGTGAGAGTGTGCGATTGTGAGAGTGGCTGTATGGATGAGTGTGTGCTTGTATCAGTGATTGTATAAGAGCATAAGAATGTGCTAGTATTTGTATGAGTAAGTGAGCTGGTGTGTGTATAACTGTATAGGTGAGTAAATGGCAGTGTCATTAAATATTTGCATGACTGACTAGGTGTGTGAGTACCTCTATAGATGAGTGGCGGTGTGTGAGTGTCTATATAGGTGTATGAGTGCATATGATAGTCCTGTACTGAGTGACCATAAGTATGAGTGACTGTATGGGTGAGTGAGTGGATGTGTGTGTGTGTGTAAACCTAAGAATCAGTGAGTGGGTATGTAGTTATTGATGTTGGAGTGGCTATGGTTTTGAGAATGGCAGTCTGTAATTTAGAGTGGGTGTATCAAAGGTTATATTAGGATGTGAGAAGATGCATCAAATTATCACATGGATGATGTCATCAGTGATGTCATCAGTGATGTCATTTGAGATGTCATCGGTGATGTCATCAGTGATGTCACTGACCATGTCATGAGTGATGTAATATGTGACATCATCAGCAGTGCATTGCGGGGGCGCGAGTTATAGTTAGCTGAATTAACTATAACGGGGGAATTTCTCTGGTTTTGTACGAGTGAAATGTCCAACTAACTATAACTTTCCCTAAAACCTATGGTTTTTTCATTGAATTTCTAAGGTTTTTTAAATGCTAATTTCTAACTATAACGTGCCTGAAACCTATGGTTTTTTCAGTAAATTTCAAAGGCTTTTTAAATGCTAATTTCTAGCTATAATGTGCCTGGAACCTATGGTTTTTTAAGTGAATTTCAAAGGTTTTTTAAATGCTAGTTTCTAACTATGCCTCTAGAGGTAGGACATGTGCGGAAAAAAGAAAAAACACACAGAAAGAAGCAAAAGAAATGCAGAAAGAAGCAACAGAAGTCCACAGAGAGGAAGAAAATTGCAGGAAGAAGCAACACACGTACAGAAAGAGGCCTTGTTGCTAAATTATCCTGTGCCCACAACTTTTTCAGATGGGTATTGGTGGTAACTGACTCTGACTAACCAGGCTTCGAGCCAGTGCTATGCTAAAAGACACTTAGAACACAGTGAAAACACCTACATACACTAGGGAACACTATGCGTTGGAGTACTCCTGTGATTAGCATGACCTCCTCTGTAAGGCCCTAATACGTAAGAGGGCAGGGAGATTAAAACTACATCTAAGTCAGAGGTGCAGAAATATGATACTTTATCTAGTAGTCGTGTTTGCAGAGTGGTGGAGAAAGGGTGCTGGGCGTCCAACCAACGCTTATGAATTCCGCTGCGTGGGATTTACAAGAGGTACTAGGAGGGATTCTCGGCCCCCAAACTCCCTCAGGACTAAATTGGACTTCATTCCCCATCCCGTAGTCTGCCACGAGCCATGTTTGCAGAGTGGTAGAGAAAGGGGGCCATGGCCTCCGAAGACGTCTTAGCAATCCCACTATGTGGGACTTACTGGAGGTAACAAGAGGGGTAGTTGGCCTCCAAGGACATCCTTGGGGGCCAACTTCCCAAACTATTACCTCCAGTCAGTCCCACACAGCAGCACTGGTAAGTACTCGTACCAGGCCACACCCACTTTGCCCACCACTCTACAAACACGCTCCCTGGAGCGCTCCTGGATGGGGATTGAAGTCCCCTTCACTGCTGGGGGTCCTTTAGGGGCCAACTAGCCTACCTTTTACCTCCAGTAAGCCCCACGCAGTGGGATTGGTGAGAGTTAGAGAAAGACCATGCCCCCTTTCTCTACCACTCTGCAAACGCACCCCCTGGCATGTTGTAAGTTGGGGGATTAAGTCCCCTTAAATCCTGAGGGTCCCTGGGGTCCAACAAGCCCACCAGGTACCTCCAGTAAGCACCACAGAGCTGCATTGCAGAGAGGTGTAAAAAGGGGCATGGCCTGGACCACCTCTCTGCAACGCAGCGCAGTGGCGCTTACTGGAGGTACATGGTGGGCTAGTTGGCCCCCAGGGACCCTCAGGATTGAAGAGGAATTAATTCCCCACCTTAAAATGCGCCACAGGGCGTGTTTGCACACATGTCACCTCAGGCCCCGCCCCCTCCCTTCACCACTGTGCAAACGCGCCCCGTGTCGCGTTTTAAGTTGGGGGATTATGTCCCCTTGAATCCGAAGGGTCCCTGGGGTCCAACTAGCCCACCAGCTACCTCCAGTAAGCGCCACAGAGCTGCGTGGCAGAGAGGTGTAAAAAGGGGCATGGCCTGGACCACCTCTCTGCAACGCAGCGGAGCTTACTGGAAGGACCTGGTGGGCTAGTTGGCCCCCAGGGGCCCTCAGGATTGAAAGGGAATTAGTTCCCCAACTTAAAAGGCCCCACAGGGCGTGTTTGCACATGTCACCTCAGGCCCCGCCCCCTCCCTTCACCACTGTGCAAACGCACCCTGTGGTGTGTTTTAAGTTGGGAGATTATGTCCCCTTGAATCCTGAGGGTTTGTGGGGTCCAATTAACCCACAAGGTATCTCCAGTAAGCGCCACAGAGCTGCATTGCAGAGAGGTGTACAAAGGGGCGTGGCCTGGACCACCTTTCTGCAACGCAGGCCTGTGGTGCTTACTAGAGGTACCTGGTGGGCTAGTTGGCCCCCAGGAGCCCTCAGGATTGAAGGGGAATTAATTCCCCAACTTAAAACGTGCCACGGGGCGTGTTTGCACACCTGTCACGTCAGGCCCTGCCCCCTCCCTTCACCACTGTGCAAACGCACCCCGTGGCACATTTTAAGTTGGGGAATAAAGTCACCTCGAATCCTGAGGGTCCCTGGGGTCCAACTAGCCCACCAGGTACCTCCAGTAAGCACCACAGAGCTGCGTTGCAGAGAGGTGTAAAAAGGTGCGTGGCCTCGACCACCACTCTGCAACACAGCCCTGTGGCACTTCCTGGAGGTACCTGGTGGGCTAGTTGGCCCCCAGGGACCCCCAATATTGAAGGGGAATTAATTTCCCAACTTAAAACGCGCCACAAGGCGCGTTTGCAGAGTGTTGCTGGGAGGGAGCGGGGCCTCGGCGATGCCAGTCTTTTTTTACATTTTATTTTTCAAGAAGGGGAGCTGTGTGGCCCCCTTCCTTTCCTATTTTATGGGCCCTGGGGACCCCATCCCCCAGGGCCTGACCCCTAATTTTTATTTTTTTCAAAAATGGAAGGGGGCTGTGTGGCCCCCCTCCCGAGGCCATATTCGGCCCCGGCGACCCCTTCCACTGGGGCATGGCCAGTGTTAATTTTTTTTTAAATAAATTTGGAGGGGGGCTGCGTGCCCCCCCCAGTCCATTTATGGCTCCGGGGACGCCATCCTCATGGGGCCGGCCTTTGCGTGTTTTTTTTTTATTATGGGGAGAGGGGCCGTGTGGTCCCCCTCCTGGGCCACTCCTTGCCCCGGGGACCCATCCCCCGGGCCTGGCCTCTCATTGGGGCCAGTGGGGAGAGCCCAAATACCACCACGGTCCCAGCCGTCTCCCAGCCTCCTGTGGGAGCCGGCATTGCTTTTCCAAACGGGGAGCTGCTGACATGTAGCAAACAGCAGTGTCCCGGGGGTGGGCACCCTGGGACACTGCAGGAGCCGGCCCTGGGGGTGGCGGTCCCCAGGGCCACCACCGGCTCCAGGAGGGGGTCGCTTGGCCCCCCTCCCATCCAATGCACAGCCCCGGGGAGGTGTTGGTCCCCGGGGCTCCCCCAAATTTGCATTTTAGTGCCCGGGGAGGTGGCGGTCCCCGGGGCATGTGGGCGGGCTCGAGCCCCCCCCCCCCCACACAGGTTTATATTCTTTTGGGCGGACCGTGTGCCTCTGCAAATATTTGATAATAGCCCCGGGGGTGGTCCCCAGGGCTTGGGGGGCCTTGGAGGCCCTCCCAAACATTAAAAAAACAAGCCCCGGGGGGTTGCGGTCCCTGGGGCTGCATGGGGGCCATGTGCCCCCCGCAAATATTTAAGGAAAGCACCGGGAGTGGCGATCCCCGGGGAAGCAGGGGTCCCTTGGGCCCCCACAATTACATTTCACCATGCCCTAGGGACTCGCCCACCCGGGGGCTAAATAATAACAAAGCGCGGGAGCCCATGCTTCGTTTTTGTTTATTTTCGCGGCGGGTTTCGCGGATCCTCCGTGATTTTTGCCTTTTCTTGTTTTTCGCGTTTGTTTTTCTCTTTTCTTGTGACTCGGTTCTACCGAGTCACAAGATGGCTGCCAACACTTCCTGGTTTGGAGTGTTGACAGGCAATTAGAATAAAGCTCTTGGTCGGGAGGGTCCACGGATCTACCGTGCCTCTATGTATCGAAACTTTTATTTTTTTATTTTCTCAGCAACTACTGAACGGATTTACACCATTTTAAAAAAAAAAGGTCTCTTTCTGAACCAAGGGCTACCTTTTTGCCAAATTTGGTGTAATTCCGTTCAGCAGTTCGAGCTGTAGCCGAGTCTAAAGTTTCCTATGGGAAATTGATTTTCCAACCACTTTTTTTTTTATTTCTCAGGAACTACTGAATGGATTTACACCATTGAACAAAAAGGTCTCTTTCTGAACCAAGGGCTACCTTTTTGTCAAATTTGGTGTAATTCTGTTCAGCAGTTCGAGCTGTAGCCGTTGTAGGTTGTCTGAGTATCTGTATCAGTCTGTTAGATGGTCTCTAAGTGGCTGTATGGGTTGGTGAGTGGGTCCATGAGTGGGTGTAGGGGTGATTGATTGTTTGTCTGAGTACCTGCATGGCTGTCTGTGTGGGTGGGTGAGAGGGTGTGTGACTGCCAGAATGGGTGAGTGTGTGAGCCAGTGGTTGCATGCGTTTGTGAGTGTGTAAGAGAAGGGCTGTATAAGTGTCTGTGAATGTGTATGGTGGTGTCAGTGAGTTGAAGGATGTGTCAGTGGTATATGGATGAGTAGGTTGATATGTGAATGGCAGTATAGGTGAGTGTTAGAGTATATGAGTGACTGTATGTGAGAGTGAGGGATTGTGATATTGGCTACATGGGTTAGTGAGTGCTTGTGTGAAGGGCTGTATGGGTGAGTGAGTATGTGTTAGTATCTGTATGAATAATTGAGGGGTGTGTGTATAACTGTATAGGTGAGTATATGGCTATCTGATTGACTCTATAGGTGAGTGAGTAGCTCTATGAGTGACTGATAGTATGTGAATGGCTCTATGACTGTATGAGTAGATATTTCAGTGGTTGTATTAGTGAGTGAGTTGGTATATGAGTGGCTCTAGGGGTGACTGAGTGGATGTGTGTGTAGACCTATGAATCAGTGAGTGGGTATGTAAGTACTGGTATGAGTATATCAATGATTTTGAGAATGGTAGTGTCAAAGTTGGAGTGGGTATGTGAAAGGTTTTATTGGGGTGTGAGTGGGTGCATCAGAGATTCTGTGGATGATCTCAATCAGTGATGTAATTTGAGATGTCAACGGAGGCACGCCGAGTGGAGAAGAGGCGCATTGACTTCATCAACAAAGGCGGGCCATCCCCCTGAGGCCCTTCTGTTCTGTCATGCCCCTGGACTACTGGAGCTTGAGGGCTGACCCGAGTGGAGAGCCGACAGCCGCAGAAGCAGAAGACTTTGGGCTCAGGTCAGGAGAGACAGCGGAGACCCCGAGTGACCAGGCTATGGTGGAGTTATGGCAACGGGGCATGTGGAACCGCTCGAGGTGAAGGTAGACTCAGGGAGATCTTCCCCTGACCCGTTCCTGTTAAGTGCTTTTCTCCTCATTGTATCAGCACCTATCTAGGGGGCATTGTGGTGTTTGGGGCAGCTTGGAGTGAAACCTCTACGGAGGCCACCGCTCCTCCCGTTCAGCAGAGGAGGCGCATAGGAGGTCCCGAGTGGGATCGGAAATTACCGCATATCTCCTAATAGGGGTGCAAAGTACTTCGGTGTCCTGCATTTACAGTGAGAGAGGGGAGGCCTGATGTTTGCAGTTAGCATATGGGGAAAATGTATTGTGCTACCCATGTTCACTGCACATTTTATGCTATGCCTGGATGTGAACACAAGTGGTATTTATGTGCCGTTCTGTGGCAAGTGTTTACTTTGGTGCACTGTTGCTGATGCTTATGCATAAGGTGTGTGCTAAGGGCAATCCTACCAATAGTTATTGGTTATTCCCAACTGTAATGGTCATGACAGTGGCCAGATTGGTCTTGTTATGTATGTAATGTTATGACAGTGGCCCGATTGGCCTAATGATTTATGTAATCCCTGTAAAGTCATGACAAGTGCCTGGTGGCACAGTGTATATATGTGATTGCATTATAATGTGTTTTATGGATAATACAAAGGCTATTTTTATATAACCTTGTGTGGAGTTTCTTTTGTGGTGTGCCTAGTGTGTTGCATGCTATGTGAGTGTGTTGCGCAAATGCTCTACACATTGTCTATGAGATAAGCCTGACTACTCTGCCAAGCTACTAAGGGGGTGAGCAGGGGTTATCTTCAGCGTGTAACACCCTTGCCCTGACTAGAGTGGTGGTTTCTGCCTAGCTTAGGCGCATGCCCTAGCCAACCAGAAATCCCGTTTCTAACAGTACTCTAATATATGCCAAAGACAGAAATGGAAATGGTCAAATCAATTCTGTCCACAGATTGACAAAGCCAAGAAACATGTGGATAAAACGGTTTCTGCTCTCCCCAAAAACCATAACATGGGCTGTATCTATAATAACAATCTCCGTTTTGACATGCATGGAATTTATAGAAATGAATGGATGGAGTGCACTTTGCAGATTAAGGCAACAGGGTGTTTCTAATTAACCTGAAACTCTGTATCCAGACATGTGTGTGGCTGACATATACACATATACACACAATCAACACAAAGGCTCTTGTCAGAGCCACCCAAGTACCTGAAATATTGTTAATTTTCTTTAAAAGATCCTTATTTTTCAGTTTTTGGGAATCTTCGCGATGACGTTGCGATGGTCGTGGAAACATCGCAAGAACAGAAAACAAAAGCAGACATTCAACGGCCACCAGCCTTTCAAAAATAATAAGTTAAAAAATCCATTCTAAGCATTGAGATGCATATATTACAATATGCATGCTTCTTTAAAAACATGTTTAAACTCATGTTTTGGTACTAAGTTTCTTTAAAATCCATCTTCAAAACCTATTTTCAGTTTTCGCAGTTATGCAGGAAGTTGCAACAACGCCATAATGTGAAAAGCACATATAAGCACATATATTAAAGTATTTTACACACTAGCGGTTTATTACTGTACACTTCAAACTCATGTTTTTCTAGTGTACTTCTAGAACAACCATCTCTAAAACCTATTTTCTGTTTTTTACGATAATGCCGGAGATCGCAATGATGTCGGTAATCGTGATCCCCGCGGATAAGGCTCAAAAGCAGGAATTCAATAGCCACCACGACATTCAAAAATTCTAAGTATATAAAAAATTCGAACCATCACACTAGATATCTCATTATCTAAATAAATCTACAAAAACATTTATCAGAATTTCAATATCTCTATAACAATGCGTATTAATGATTCACTGATTTTTCTTTTAATTCCCACCAATATTCGCAATAATGTCGGAAGTTGCAACATTCCCATGACGGCACACGGGGGCCGCGCTGGTGGTCGCAATGGTATCACAAATATCACGCATGATTAAAATAATCAATTTTGGACACATAACTTGTGTCACTAACACACCCATTTCTCAAACATGGGGTCAGAGTATCTCCACCCTAACCCCTTATGTTAGCTTTTCACACAAATTTTCAATCCCGGGAACCATTCCTGGATGATAAAATGGCAGCCGCAACTTACTGTTCAGGTTGAATTCAGCCAATCAGGGCTTTCCCGTTGACGCGTGCATTCGTGAATCATCGCAAAATCATCACAAAATATCAGCGGCCAGAGATATATCTAATATTTTCAGCTCAAATGTCTCAAAACATACTGGATGGATTTGCACCAAATAACAAAAAGCACAATCTATGTAATAACATCTACCTTTCTGCCAAATTTGGTGTAATTCCGTCCAGCAGTTCAGGCTGTAGAATCAACAACGTGATTTTATGGAAATTAACATTCCAAAAGCACCCTTTTTTTGCACCTCTATTTTTCTGTCCCAACTGTATGGATCACCCCCAGACCTTTCATGACACACAGAATCTACTGTAACACTTTCTAGGGAAGATTTCATGAAGATTGGTCAACCGACGCCAAAGTTAGAGGCAAGTCAAAAAGTGTTTTTCCTATGGAAACTAGGTCCTAACTAACTACCTGCTGATGCCCGCCAGTCGATATATATATATATATATATATATATATATATATATCGCTTTGTCTCCGTGAGCAGCCGTCGTTTTTTTCTGCCAAAAACCAGAGTGCAGACCACAGAGTTCGTGTTGCCATTCAAGATTTATTCAGCCACAGCTAACACGTTCGGCATGACGCGTTTCGATCCCGGAAGGACCTTGATCACATGACGCGCTCATACATCTCACGGTATCTTAAATCACATTTTTTTGCATTTTACTTAAAGTGACATGCATGCAAAGTTTGGTTGGGTCATAGACACAGAAGAAACCTTCAGAGTATGTTTTGGTTTCGTCTTGTAACTAGATCAATGTGCAAATAGCAAATGTTAAAATTGTTTCACAATGCTAAGTTACATATAAAAACAACTTAATGTATATACCTTGATAAAAAGTATGTAAATGTTGTCTCCTAGCAATCAGCCATGTTTAAAACTAACCTCATTGTAATAAATAAGATTAAAAAAAACATTAAATATCGCTGATTTGCTAAAGGAAAGGACATTGAAAATATGTCAAAAGCGACGTCCAGGTATAAATACCTTGTTGAAGTGTATCTGAATAGATTGGTTTAGTGTAGACATTGCAATGGATTCGTTACAGTAATATTGAACCGTGTCTACCAACGTTTGACTCGCTAATTGCATGTAAAATAGTGCAAGTGAAAAAAATCTTTAAAGTGCTTAGTGCTAGTGTATCGTTTTGTCCCAAAAATTAGTTAAAAAATACTTGTGTTTAAAAGACCCGATGTGTATGTGAATAGATTGAGAATAAAATATGTACAATGCGGCATAGGGAAATATAGAATATGAACATAATGTTCCATCATATACTCTTTACATTTCATGATTTCCAATGCTAGATGGGCAAACCTCAATGTCTTTCCGATTGTCAGATAGCAAAGCTTACGTAAAACTGTGATTACCTTGGAGCTGTTATGACAAAGGAGTGACCTGGCAGAAACTTAAAGGCAAGTGTATAAATCTTCAGTTTGATTGAGACCATTGGGATGCTTAGTGTCCAAATTTAGGATGTACCTGGTCTCTAGTTGTCTGAGTGTTCTCACCCGGTCTCCTCCTCTTTTCTTGTATGGAATATTATCTATCAGAAAATATTTTAGAAGAGTGGGGTCAGATTTGTGAAGATCCTCAAAATGTCTTGCAACAGGATAAGTCGGATCGATGTTTCTAATTGCTCTCAAATGCTGAAGTACCCTCTTGTGTCCCTGAATGATAGTACTTCCTACATATCTGAGTCCACAGGGGCACTCCAGCACGTAGATGGCATGATCCGTTTTGCAAGTTAGGTACTTGGTGATCGGGATTTCGTCTTTGTTGAATGGTGTTCTAAATGCAGTGGTATTGATGCCCTGTTGGCATGCTTTGCAAGATTTACACCGATAGAATCCCTTTCTTTGACTGAGCCAAGTGACTTGTGCTTGATTTTCCAAGTCATTTCTGACCAGAGCGTCGCGCATAGATGGAGCTCTACTAAATGTTATAGCGGCCCTTTTGGGGAGTAGGTGACCAATGATAGGATCGCCCAGTACAATAGGCCAGTTCCTATTAATTAGATTCTTTAGGGATTTGCCCTGTTTGCTAAAGTTAAGAATGAATCTAAATTGGTCCTCCATCGTTTTAGGTTTTTCTTTGTTTTGAAAAAGAGTTGCTCTGTCTAAGTCGTTACTTTTCTCGATGGCATTTTCAATAATCCTTTGAGAGTATCCTCTTGCTAAAAATCTTTTTTTACTAGCAGCCTGCACTTGTATGAGATCAGTGGAATTACTGCATATGCGTTTAAGGCGCAGCATCTCCCTAAAAGGAATAGTTTGTATGAGGTGGTGCGGGTGTGCGCTACTGGCATGAAGTATCAAATTGCCAGCTGTTGATTTTCTGTGTAATGTGGTATGTATCTGACCTTCGTTAATGTAGACCTGCACATCTAAGAAATTGACTGATACTGGACTAATATCTGCTGTAAATTTAAGATTCAGATTGTTCTGATTAAGACTTTGCACAAATACATTTGCATCGCTGGTGTCACCATGCCAAATTATAAACAAGTCGTCAATG
This sequence comes from Triturus cristatus, assembly GCF_964204655.1. Lineage (NCBI taxonomy): Eukaryota > Metazoa > Chordata > Amphibia > Caudata > Salamandridae > Triturus > Triturus cristatus. The sequence continues at coordinate 744,761,473 of NC_140589.1, read as the reverse complement.
TATCTGACCCATTTGACTATGTTGTTATTCAGTTGTGTAGGGTATTGTCTTGTGAGGATGCTGGAGCAGAGTTTTCTGTTGAAAATTTATTGAGTTTTAAGCTCCAGTTTTGTTTATACGTTATGATTAAAATTACTAATTTATAATCACTAGTTATTAGTTTTGTTAAAAGTCTAAATTAACCAACATTACTAATGAGAGAAACTACACGTGGGAATGCATATATGTTGCTTAATAATATGTGCAATTTAATTAAATGAGTATCGCAAAAATGCCATTTGTTTCGAGTTTGCGCTTTTAAAATAACGCGTGCTAATGCTTCTTTGTGTTGCAGACGGCTAGGTAATTACATACACATAAGGGTATTAGTGGGGATTAACACTGTATAATCATTATGATGTGGTAACGTTGTTTTGTGTTTCTTTTAATTAAGATGGTCCGTTTTGGCCTAAACAAAGATGGCTGCTATTTACAGCCTGCGCTCGAGTGATTGAGATGTGACGAGAGGCCTTGCTGAACATGGTTGAAAGTCACCTGACCACAGCCTCTGTCTGATTTAAAAGTTTCCGTGAGGACAGCAGCTCCGGGCATGCTTCCAATTGCCCTTGGAAAAGAATAAAGCCACAATGAACAATGATAAATCTGCGGTGGCTCTGCTATGGTACCAAGGAAGAGTATTCATAAATGTATCGCTTGCAAACTCGAGTTTCCTTCTTCCGTGTTTTTATTTTTGTGATTTTTCCTGAGCGGAGGTTTTCTAAATGTTACCAAGTGACATCCTTTGCTGCTCGCTCTGCTCAGCGGCTCAACGGACATTCAGAATTTGTTTGTAACTTTATTTTCGCTAGTTTTGTTATAAATATACTAGACTAGAGAGGGTCTGTGTCATTGCATTTTGGATTTTTGAGGCCACTTCTTCCTGAACCTATGCTGAGGACGGCAGCTCGAGAGACTTTACCGAGAGACTTGTCCTGACCCATTTAGCTAGAATAGGTAACTATGAGAATAATGATTTTGCTATTGATTGACTTTCATTTGAACTAATTTAGATAAACAACCATTTGTTTGAATTCCAGTGTCGGGTGGTTATTTACTTGTCATTTATTTAGTTTCAAATGTATTTCCTATGTTTAAAATCATGACTCAGGACAATATCTTTATGGTCGCATTGACCTCGTTTAGATGCAGATTGGTTTAGGTTTCTCTCCTATATTCAGTGTGGATAGAGTAATAGTATGGATTTCAGTGTGATGGGCCCTAGTGTATGATGAGTGTATGTGCGTGTGACTGTAGGTTTACTCTGTCCGTGGAAGTAGGGAGATTTTATATGCGCCGATCTGCAGCATATAAAATCTCCCTACTTCCACGGACAGAGTAAACCTACAGTCACACGCACATACACTCATCATACACTAGGGCCCATCACACTGAAATCCATACTAGTACTCTATCCACACTGAATATAGGAGAGAAACCTAAACCAATCTGCATCTAAACGAGGTGAATGCGACCATAAAGATATTGTCCTGAGTCATGATTTTAAACATAGGAAATACATTTGAAACTCAATAAATGACAAGTAAATAACCACCCGACACTGGAATTCAAACAAATGGTTGTTTATCTAAATTAGTTCAAATGAAAGTCAATCAATAGCAAAATCATTATTCTCATAGTTACCTATTCTAGCTAAATGGGTCAGGACAGGTCTCTCGGTAAAGTCTCTCGAGCTGCCGTCCTCAGCATAGGTTCAGGAAGAAGTGGCCTCAAAAATCCAAAATGCAATGACACAGACCCTCTCTAGTCTAGTATATTTATAACAAAACTAGCGAAAATAAAGTTACAAACAAATTCTGAATGTCCGTTGAGCCGCTGAGCAGAGCGAGCAGGAAAGGATGTCACTTGGTAACATTTAGAAAACCTCCGCTCAGGAAAAATCACAAAAATAAAAACACGGAAGAAGGAAACTCGAGTTTGCAAGCGATACATTTATGAATACTCTTCCTTGGTACCATAGCAGAGCCACCGCAGATTTATCATTGTTCATTGTGGCTTTATTCTTTTCCAAGGGCAATTGGAAGCATGCCCGGAGCTGCTGTCCTCACGGAAACTTTTAAATCAGACAGAGGCTGTGGTCAGGTGACTTTCAACCATGTTCAGCAATGCCTCTCGTCACATCTCAATCACTCGAGCGCAGGCTGTAAATAGCAGCCATCTTTGTTTAGGCCAAAACGGACCATCTTAATTAAAAGAAACACAAAACAACGTTACCACATCATAATGATTATACAGTGTTAATCCCCACTAATACCCTTATGTGTATGTAATTACCTAGCCGTCTGCAACACAAAGAAGCATTAGCACGCGTTATTTTAAAAGCGTAAACTCGAAACAAATGGCATTTTTGCGATACTCATTTAATTAAATTGCACATATTATTAAGCAACATATATGCATTCCCACGTGTAGTTTCTCTCATTAGTAATGTTGGTTAATTTAGACTTTTAACGAAACTAATAATTAGTGATTATAAATTAGTAATTTTAATCATAACGTATAAACAAAACTGGAGCTTAAAATTCAATAAATTTTCAACAGAAAACTCTGCTCCAGCAATCCCCCCTTTGGTGATATATTATCACCACAAAAACCAACCCAAAATAAAAAAAATAATAATAATAAATTTAGTCCCAATTTTAGGAGGAATTGAAAATGTCTTTTATGACACAACATTAAACACCAGACTCTTTCTCATCATCCCTCTTCGACTCCAAGTACACACTCTCCCTCAATTCTTCTAATTCTATTTCTTGTGGATCTCTCCTTGACCTCTTTCGTTTCTCTTCAGTATTTCCTCTAATTATTCTCTTTTTCCCTCCCCTGTTTTTACAACACAAACACCCCAATCTTAGTATCAATAAAGCAACAATTACACATGTCAATGGAAATAATACTTTACCAATAATGGTACTACCTATCTTAGCAATAAAACTCTTAACAGCAACTATTTTATTAGCTATTTTAGTCCAGATACTTTCAGCTTCCAGTGGTACTAATTCTTCATGCAAATCAGTAATATTTTTGATATAGACCTTTAGATCTCTGCTTTCATCAGGAATGTAAGTGCAACAATGTTGAACTTTCAGCATTCCACAAACTCCACCCTCCTTGGCCAATAGAATATCAAGGGCAAGTCGATTTTGCATAGACATGGCACGTACGGCAATCATCTCCATATTTACCAAAAGAAACCCTCCAGCGGTACTTGTCGATAAGCGATCCACCACTGTTGACAGTTTCCGAATTCCATATGCATTTAAAGAAATTCCCACTGCTGGAATTAAAGCTCCAAAAATATCACCCACGATTTCTGACCAAGTTTCTCTCTTTAAACGTGTTAGTAAATTAATGTGTTCCACATCTTCTATCCTATCTATATGAAAAATCTTTGGAAAGACCAGGCCCACATAACATGTGCCATACCAATGGTCAGGCAACTTGTAATAAGCCTTGTTCCCACAAACATAATACACTCCTGGGAAAACTGGATCTTCTCCACCTTTAAAACCCCATCCTGTCGCAATGACGTATGTATCATGACACTCACTAGTCCCAACAAAATAATTATCATATTGGGATTTCTTTCTAGTAATGCATAGTTTACCCTTCTGTGGTGCATCTAAAGCCAAAGTTGGACTAGCCCCATTCTTCAACTCCTTTCCCATCTCAATATCCCATATTGTCTCACTCACTTTATATTTCCCTGCCTTCTCATGCATGTTCATTCTCCTTTCCTCTACCATGTCTAGGAAAGCCTTCTCCTCTTCTTTCAAACTGCAAGTTAAATTGTTTCTAAAAATATAATCTAATGTTAATTCTTCTTTCTCAATAAAAATCTCACCAAAAATGTTAGCTTCTTTAGCTGGATTCAGCTTTTTATTCATAGGCAATTGCCCAAAAATGTTATCTTTGTTAGACATCTCATAATCTATTTTCCTAACAAATAGAAAACACTACTTAGCACACTACATGAAATTCCATACGTAGCTGGCAAATGGTGATAAGTAACACCCTCTGAAACGGATGCAGGTAATTGCATACAGACGTAGCAATCCCTAACTTCCATTGTCTTTACGTATTCGTACAACAACTTTGAAAAAACATTGCTAGAAAAATCATTAATTGACCTATCTTTATGTATGTAAATGTTACTAATTCTAGTTGGAGCTACTTTCTGTGAACTCTTCTCTACATTGGTCACATTTTCAGTATGTATTCCAAAAGTATCTATTGTAACCCTAAAAGTAACTAATAAAGCTAGTACGCCCCATAGTAGCATTAATAATCCAGTACAGCAGCAGCACATTCTACACCATCTTTTCAAAAAGGCACATCTACTTTGATTATTCTCTGTGTTAGCCATTTTACTACTTTGGCAGTGTCTTTTGACTTAGCCTCTTCTACTCCACTACTGAAACACTAGAACACTAGATTATTTAAAACAGCTAATTTCAGATTTTCTTCTTTTCACTTTTCTCCAAGTGACTCCTTTAGTTCACTCAATTTGGATTTTCATCACTTTTCACTTCTTCTTCAGCAACATCAAATTGTATCAGATCTTCAACAACATCCTGAGCATCCGACTCTTCTCCAATGTCAGTCAAGATAACTTTCAGGATTCCAACAGTTTTCTCTTCAACCACTTCACGTATGGTCCCCTCCGGATTTCCTTGACTTTCTGCCTCTTCACCTTCAGACAGTGCCACGTACGTCCATTCCAGTGACCTATACTTTCGGTTAGGTTTTCTGATTCTCTTGATCTCCTCTGGTTCTTTTGAGACCTTTTGTTTTTCAGCTTTTGCTTGATTCTGACTAGACACCTCGTTCACCTGTTCAGCTTTCGATGAACCTGAACTTGCACTTGCTCGTGTCAGTCTGTACCTTAGCCTCTTTATCCTGTTGGGCCAAAGATCTCCTCTTACAACTCTCTTTGGTCTCACTTCTTTATTATTTCTTTCTCCGATCCAAAATCTCTTTCTCAGAACTCGACCCTCTGATTTCTCATTCTCACTCTCATCCGATTCTGTCTCATTTGCCTCTTGTTCTTCAACAGTTTTCTTTCGCTCCACAGTCTTTTCCACCACCGATTGAGACTTCCCTAATTCTGTCCCTCCTCGGGTCTCCGACACGCAATCTTCATGCTGTCTACTTGTCCCTTCACCTAACTTATCAGAAGTGTTCCCTACACCTCCTCGGGGGTCTTCCGCAATCTGTCCCTCTCGATCTTCTTCTGACCTTGCTTCTTCAGGTGTAATCTCAAGTGGATTTTCAACCTCCTCATCTGATTCAGGTGTAGTCTCTGTGGAATTGCTCTTTTCTCTTCTTTCTTCTCCACTGCTTATTGGAACTTCAGGCACTCTTACAGAATCCGATCTCTCCTCTGAGACTCTCAATGTTTCTCTTGAAGCCTCTCTTGGAAAGAAAAAAGAATCACCTGACTCTCTTTCTCCTTCACCCCTTTCAGGATTCTTTTTTCTTCTCACTGGTTCAGTTTCTGCATCATCACTGGAATCTGACTCTTCAAAATACTCCTTACCAGTCCCATCTTTTGGATTTGGAACTCTCAGAGTATGACTTGCATGCACCCAGTTTTTCACACCAGCACACTTTACTGCAGTTGTCGTAGTCAGAATAACTTGTCTTGGCCTTCCCCACCTTGGAACCAAGCAATTTCTTCTTCTGTGTACCTTAATCCTCACCCAGTCCCCTGGACTCAGATCATGGGCTTGCTTCTTCTCAAGTGTGGTAGCGTCTTCTCCAACCTGGTGAAACACAGAATGAACTGCGTCAGCCAGGCCTTTACAGTAATCCAAAATCATGTCATCAGTTATTGTAATCAACTTGTTGACAGGCACAAATGCATGTCTCATCGCATGTCCCATTAATATTTCGTGCGGGCTCAAACCTGTGGTTCTATCTGGAGTAGACCTAATAGTCATTAGTACTAGAAGCAAGACATCAGGCCATTTCATTCCAGTGGCTAAACACATCTTACCAATTCGGTTTTTTATTGTGCCATTCATCTGTTCAACGACGCCAGAAGCCTCTGGTCTGTATGCACAATGTAGCTTCTGCTGTATGCTCAATGCTTCACAAATTGAACCCATGAGCTCATTGTAGAAGTGTCCACCTCTGTCAGACTCAATTGTCACTGGGAACCCGTACCTAGGAATCAACTCTCTTAACAGTAACTTTGCAACTGTTATTCCATCATTTCTCCTAGTCGGATAGGCCTCCACCCATCTTGAGAACAAACAGACTACCACTAGAACATACCTCAATCTGTTCACTTGGGGCATTTCAATGAAATCTATTTGCATTCTGGTAAAAGGACCTCCTTCTCTGCCTATTGTTCCTAGACTCACCACTGTCTTTTTCCCAGTATTAAACTGCTGACAAATCAAACATCTTTGACAGATGCTCTCTGCAATCAACCTGAACTTTGCATTGTACCAGGTTTGCTTGAATGACCTAATCATTGTGTCCCTCCCCAGATGTCCCTGGCCATGATACATTCTTGCCATTGTCGACAACATGGAATTGGGCATGACTGGTCTACCATCTCTATAGATCCAAACATGATCTGTCTCTCTTGGGGCACAACCTGCCTTGATCCAATCTCTCATTTCCTCATCTCCTGCCTCATCCTGCAACTGTTTCACTTCATCCCACGTTTCTAGGACATTAGTAAACATCACAGAACAAAAAGACATCTCCCTTTCTCGTGCCCTATTAATCGAATGATTGTTCGTTGCACAATACTGTGCTATGTCATTGGCAAAACGATTACCAAGAGTAACAAAATCATCTCCTTGTCCATGAGCAGCACACTTCACAACTGCTAACTCTTTAGGCAGCTGTATATCCTCAAGCAACTTTCCAATCACTTCAGCATTCTTTATTGGAGTCCCACTCGACGTCAAGAAACCTCTCTGCAGCCAAAGCTGGCCAAAATCATGAACGACTCCAAATCCGTACTGACTATCAGTCATCACGGTCACTCTCAGATTCTTCCCAATTTTGCAAGCTTTTGTCAATGCCACCAATTCAGCCACTTGAGCAGATCTCACTCCTTTCAAAGGCGAAGCTTCCATAACTTCTGAAACCTTGCACACTGCATATGCTGCACTCAGCACACCATCATCAGTTCTTAGACATGATCCATCCACAAACAGCACATGATCACTCTCTGGCAATGGCAAATCTCTTATGTCTGGTCTGGGTTTCGTGCAGTAGTCAAGCACATCCAAACAATCATGATCAACATCATCTCCCACATTCACATTGTCAGCATCTGGTAACAACGTTGCTGGATTCACATTCACACATCTCTCGAGAGTCACATTTGATGCTCCCAGAATGATTTTCTCATATTTAGTCAACCGACTATGTGACATGTACTGAGTCCTGCTTCTTGTCAAAAGAATAGCCACATCATGAGGTACGAATATCCGTACAGGATATCCCATTATTATACCCTCACTCTGTTCCAAGCTTCTGCATGTAGCAGCTACTGCTTTCAGGCAACCTGGCACACCCACAGCTACGGGATCAAGTGTCGATGAGAAGTACGCAATCGGCCTTCTCAATTGTCCATGCTTCTGAATTAACACAGAAAGTGCACATCCATTTCTCTCACTGCAATACAACTCAAACTCTTTCTCATAGTCTGGCATTCCCAAAGCAGGGGCTTCACACATTCTGCTCTTTAACTCTTCAAATGCTGCCATTTGTTCTCCATCCAGCTCCAATGGGTCTCTCACCTCACTTTTGGTCAACTTAATCAGTGGCTTTGCTATCAGGGAGAAATTACTTATCCACTGACGACAATAACCCACCATCCCCAGAAACATCCTCACCTCTCTCTGGGTCATCGGGGCTCTCATTCCTCTGATAATTTTGATCCTGTCATCAGTCACCTTTCTCAGACCCTTTTCAATATTGTGTCCAAGATAATGCACCTCTTTCTGGCAAAATTGCAATTTGGCTGGAGATACCTTTAACCCTCCATCTGCCAGATGATTCGGTAAAGCTATGGTATCTACTTCACAAGCTTCACGTGTCTTCGATGCCACAAGTAAGTCATCGATGTACTGCACTAGTACTGAGCTTTCAGGCATGATCAAACTCTCCAAAGACTTCTTCAATAACTGATTGAATATCGAAGGACTCTCTGTATACCCCTGTGGGATACGACACCATGCTAAAATACGCTGTCCAAACCGAAATGCAAAAATCGGCTGGCTGTCATGATGCAATGGAATTGAAAAGAAAGCATGACACAAATCAATCACTGTGTACCACTCAGCATCATGAGGAATCTGATACAAAATCACTGAAGGATTTGGCACAATGGGACAACATGCCACCACAATTTTGTTAACTTTTCTCAAATCCTGTACAATCCTGAACTTTCCATTAGGTTTCTTTAGCCCCATTATCGGTGAATTACACGGGCTACTCAGTAACTCTCTCAAAACACCCTGTTGAATCATCTTGTCAAATATAGGAGCAATTCCCTCAATTATCTCCGGTGTCAATCTGTACTGAGGAATATTAGGATAAACAATCCCCTCCTTCACTGAAATCTTCACTGGATCTACATTATTCATCAATCCCACATCTTCTCCAGTAAAATCCCAAACTGCTGTTTTCACTGTGTGTCTCAACTCCTGAGGCAAATCATCTGGGTTAAACACTGCATATGTACCAACAATCTCACTCTCTCTATTATCTAGAGTCATCCGGTACAAAACATCCTCATCTGGTGTCTCAAAAGCTATTCCATCCGGAGTACAAAAAATTGTACAATTCATCTTGCACAATAGGTCCCTACCTAACAAGTTCACTGGACTAGTGTCACAGACTACAAACCTGTGCATGTCTGAGAATTTCCCTATTCTTACCCTTACTGGTTCGGTAAGACGAGTCTTAATCTGTGTATTGGCTACACCAACCACTTGGATTGCTTCGTCCGAGAGAGGAAGATTTCTTATATCTGCTGACCTGACAGTTGATCTCGTCGCTCCTGTGTCTACCAAAAAAGTAACACTCTCCCCATTTATTTTCCCATCTACAAATGGTCCTGCCTGGTCTATTTCTAGAGTTGCACCAAGTATGCACTCTTCCTCCTCTCTTCGGCACCGTCAATAGTCCCCCTCAGACTCACTCCCCTCATTCTTTAACCAGTACTGCTGTACCAGGTTAGAACGTCTCGGTTTGTTTACCTGGTTATCATTGTAGAATCCTGAGTCCTGGTTATACTTTTGGGACCCTCTATTCTGCGGCAAGGGCGGTTTTGGCTCTTGGCTCTGCTTTCTGACAACCTTCTGCTGTTGCTGCTGATGATTACACCCCTCGTTCTGCACCTGTTGATTTAAGGGTTTATTCTCATTACTCACTAATGGTGGATTGGTACACTCGGATCTCCAATGCCCCAATTGTCCACAGTTGTGACAAGGGAACTTCTTCTTGGCCTCCTCTAGATTCCCCTTTCCTTTTCCCGCATATCTGGGCCTATTTCCTTGATTATTTGCCTGTTCCACCAACTGTGCTTCTTGTCTCTCAGCAACTTTCACCTGTGCCCACATTGCTTTCTCTTTCAGCTTTCTCTGTTTTGCCTCAATCTCATCACTGAAGTACTTTGCATGTCTCAAGATTTCATCAATCTTTTTACTCTGCCAATCAACTGTATGCTCACGTATTCTTTCACTGATTTCAGGTCTCAAGCCATATACAATCTGTATACAAAATGACTCAAATCCTTATCACCCAGGTGTTCATCTCCACTGAACTGTTTGAAAGCCAGTATCAGCCTTTCGTAAAAAGCATGAACTGATTTGTTTGCCTCCTGATGTGTTCGATCTATCTTAACCCAGTCTGTCTCTTTCGGGGGTACTTTATTTTTCAGGAACACAATTACCTGATCATATTTTTTCATAACCTCTGGATCTGGTGCTCCTGTTTTCGGATCTCTTGGGTACTCCTTTGCAGGCCAATCTACAACTATTTTACACTCTGCCCACAAGTCTGCTGGAACAATTATATCAAACAGACTATTCAGGTCAATCCACAGCACTTTTGACAATTTCACAAACCTGTCTACCTGCCTATACCACTCGACGGGCTTTTCTCTCAATCGAGGGAAATCATTCGTAAATGATAAAATATCCTGTCTAGTCCATGGGACATGTACATATCCTCCTCCAGGAATCTCTCTCATAGGATAAGCATCCACTGTTTTCTCTTTTTCTCTCATGGGAAAAGCTGAGTAAGTCCTGTCCACTGAATCTTCCCTTTTCTTGTACCACCTATCCTTCCACTTTCCCACATCACCCCATTTTCGCAATAAGGCAATCATTTCCTTAATCTGTCCTGTTCTGCCAGCACCATTTAGATTTTCAATGTCTTTGTCAGAGAAATCCACCCTGTAAGGCTTCTGCAAAGCGTTTACCTTATCCATGTCAACTCCTTGTTCACTCGCTATTGCCTTTAACCTGTCATGTGTACTCTTAGCCCTCCAGGTGATACTCTTGCACATAAATAACAACTCTCCATCATGATGGTTTTTCAGTATATCTGTAGGAATTGTTCCTGCAATAAGCTCCTCCAATTCTATGCGCAACCTGGCTACATCAATTGCCTGTGAATCTTTATCCTTCTTTTGAAGAACTTTCAACCAATCATTCAAATCTTCAGCTGTTATTTCAGTAGACTTTTTCACTGCACCCACTTGTTCTGTCATCCTCTGTGGTTCCAAAATCGTTCCTCCCAAACAACCAGTATTCAATCCTGAATTAGGCTGTACATCTAATCCTCCACTACATGTGTCATGTCTCGACTGCCTCAAATTATTTTCTCCCGTTCTCATTCTTGATTCCTCCAAAGTGCAAGTACCAACCAAACCATTTACAACATAAGGAACTGTCAAATCATTTTCACCCATTCTTTGCTTATCAAAAATAGGCACAACTGGACCAATTGTTACAGGCACTGTAACTGCTTCAAGATTTTTCGTCAGCTCTCTAATTTTCTCAGTCAGCTCAGATCTGGTTCTGGCTAATTCTCTTGTTTTCTCATCACCGACTCGATTCTCTCTCTCCCGCTCTCTCTCTCTTTCCCTTTCCGTGAAAGAGTTACCACTTTTCAGATCAGGTGTCACAACCTCAGTTTTAATAATTCGCAAAGTATCTCTTACAGGAGTAGCAACTGGCGTGCTCTCTTCTGGTTCTGGTCTATACGGAGGTGGTCTCTTGTAAATCATGTCATCCAAGACCTCATCCTCGTAATCATTAGGCCCATACCTTCTCACTTCTGTATCAGGCACCTTTTCTGCACCTGTCCTCCCTTCCGCTTCTTCAACAGTTCTCATAGGATATAATCCCTCTGACATACTAGCATCTCGCCATCTCCTCATTCGATCATGATGAGTCTCACGATCATATTTCCTCCCGAACATGTACCTATAGTTGCCTCCACTCCTCTGCTTTTCTCGCTCATGCACCTCATCTTCCCATTCCACCAGCGCCTCGAACTGTGTCGGCCTTGGTCTAGGCTCTAGACACATCATTTTTTCCCGTAAATTTCTCAACACAGCCAGATTAAATGAACCATGTTCCGGGAACGCTAAGACACCATCTTCCTTAGTATACTTAGCCCAGTTATCTAACCATATACAGGTATGATACCCATATTTCGCAACCATGAAGGATGCAGGAGTTCTCGTCGGAGGTAGCAATTCACCCTCTCTAGTTATTATGTTCTTATCCTTGTCGAACCACCTTTTAATTTTACCGAACAAGGATTTCTTCTTCTTTTCCTCAGGTTGGTAATACATTTTAACGTTTACCAATATTCTTTAGTCCCTTCCGCAACTGTACGATCTTTTTGTCCAATAACAGCGCGACTCACACTAACGCACCAATCCTGGAGCGTCTACGTCACCCTGTACTCCTTCCAATCCCTGCGCGGCTCACACTAACGCACCAATCCCAGCGCGAGCACTGTTCTGGTCCACTACCCAATCACAGCGCGGTCTGTATGACGTCAGTGGTCGCTGCAGTCGCTTCTGCTCCTGTCTCCTGTCACTCGTCTACCCCTCCTTTACAAAGTCTTCTCAGTAGACTTCGTTTCAGATTCTACAAAATCTATTAGTTACAACATATAAACATCTCCATTGTCTGCTTCGCTAACCACAGAATAGTAAAGAAAAACTCTCTCACAAGAATCCCGATTCTCTCTAGAACAGCGCTTGCCTCTGCTCTACCACGGAATTATTACTTTCGTTGACACAGTAGCACATCCCTCTACTCTGCCCTTCTAACATACATCTATTAACTGTTTCCTCTAGGACTGCTCCAAAGAGTCTTACAATCAATTAAATGCTCATACATTCACACACTTTCACACCAGAAAATGTAGCACAACCACACAGAATCCTGCCTTTCCCGAGAACAGCGAACAGTCTGTCCCACTACAGAATTATAACACACGTTAACCAAGCAGCGCTTACCTCTGCCCAGTCCTTCAGACAAGCTCAGAGAATACCTATTACTTCTCCAGCGATAAGCTTTAACGGCGAACCTTACGGATCCCTGGGACTTAAGACCCGAGTTTCACAGATAACCTTCGCTACCATACACACTCCTTTTATTCCGAAAATATATCTCTAATAGTAACACAGGACGATGTCACTGATTCCGAACCCAGACAATGTGACGCGCAACTTCAATTGTCACACGTTTTTCCCCGCATACGTACAGGGCCAACAATCCCGTTTTTCCCGAGAGCAGCACTCACTTCCCTCTGCCCTACTACGGAACCGTCACCAGCTCCCCACGTTCCAGAAGCCGTACACACTACATAGAACTCAATACGATGACCTCAACATATAGTATTAGTACATATACCAACATCAATCAATAAATCAATGAATCAAAAGCCTATGTACAAGCAATCTATCAGATCAAGACAATAATCTAACCATCAGGGAAGATTTCAGTGAAGGAGGGGATTGTTTATCCTAATATTCCTCAGTACAGATTGACACCGGAGATAATTGAGGGAATTACTCCTATAATTGACAAGATGATTCAACAGGGTGTTTTGAGAGAGTTACTGAGTAGCCCGTGTAATTCACCGATAATGGGGCTAAAGAAACCTAATGGAAAGTTCAGGATTGTACAGGATTTGAGAAAAGATAACAAAATTGTGGTGGCATGTTGTCCCATTGTGCCAAATCCTTCAGTGATTTTGTATCAGATTCCTCATGATGCTGAGTGGTACACAGTGATTGATTTGTGTCATGCTTTCTTTTCAATTCCATTGCATCATGACAGCCAGCCGATTTTTGCATTTCGGTTTGGACAGCGTATTTTAGCATGGTGTCGTATCCCACAGGGGTATACAGAGAGTCCTTCGATATTCAATCAGTTATTGAAGAAGTCTTTGGAGAGTTTGATCATGCCTGAAAGCTCAGTACTAGTGCAGTACATCGATGACTTACTTGTGGCATCGAAGACACGTGAAGCTTGTGAAGTAGATACCATAGCTTTACTGAATCATCTGGCAGATGGAGGGTTAAAGGTATCTCCAGCCAAATTGCAATTTTGCAAGAAAGAGGTGCATTATCTTGGACACAATATTGAAAAGGGTCTGAGAAAGGTGACTGATGACAGGATCAAAATTATCAGAGGAATGAGAGCCCCGATGACCCAGAGAGAGGTGAGGATGTTTCTGGGGATGGTGGGTTATTGTCGTCAGTGGATAAGTAATTTCTCCCTGATAGCAAAGCCACTGATTAAGTTGACCAAAAGTGAGGTGAGAGACCCATTGGAGCTGGATGGAGAACAAATGGCAGCATTTGAAGAGTTAAAGAGCAGAATGTGTGAAGCCCCTGCTTTGGGAATGCCAGACTATGAGAAAGAGTTTGAGTTGTATTGCAGTGAGAGAAATGGATGTGCACTTTCTGTGTTAATTCAGAAGCATGGACAATTGAGAAGGCCGATTGCGTACTTCTCATCGACACTTGATCCCGTAGCTGTGGGTTTGCTAGGTTGCCTGAAAGCAGTAGCTGCTACATGCAGAAGCTTGGAACAGAGTGAGGGTATAATAATGGGATATCCTGTACGGGTATTCGTACCTCATGATGTGGCTATTCTTTTGACAAGAAGCAGGACTCAGTACATGTCACATAGTTGGTTGACTAAATATGAGAAAATCATTCTGGGAGCATCAAATGTGACTCTCGAGAGATGTGTGAATGTGAATCCAGCAACGTTGTTACCAGATGCTGACAATGTGAATGTGGGAGATGATGTTGATCATGATTGTTTGGATGTGCTTGACTACTGCACGAAACCCAGACCAGACATAAAAGATATGCCATTGCCAGAGAGTGATCATGTGCTGTTTGTGGATGGATCATGTCTAAGAACTGATGATGGTGTGCTGAGTGCAGCATATGCAGTGTGCAAGGTTTCAGAAGTTATGGAAGCTTCGCCTTTGAAAGGAGTGAGATCTGCTCAAGTGGCTGAATTGGTGGCATTGACAAAAGCTTGCAAAATTTGGTAAGAATCTGAGAGTGACTGTGATGACTGATAGTCAGTACGGATTTGGAGTCGTTCATGATTTTGGCCAGCTTTGGCTGCAGAGAGGTTTCTTGACGTCGAGTGGGACTCCAATAAAGAATGCTGAAGTGATTGGAAAGTTGCTTGAGGCGATACAGCTGCCTAAAGAGTTAGCAGTTGTGAAGTGTGCTGCTCATTGACAAGGAGATGATTTTGTTACTCTTGGTAATCGTTTTGCCAATGACATAGCACAGTATTGTGCAAAGAACAATCATTCGATTAATAGGGCACAAGAAAGGGAGATGTCTTTTTGTTCTGTGATGTTTACTAATGTCCTAGAAACGTGGGATGAAGTGAAACAGTTGCAAGATGAGGCAGGAGATGAGGAAATGAGAGATTGGATCAAGGCAGGTTGTGCCCCAAGAGAGACAGATCATGTTTGGATCTATAGAGATGGTAGACCAGTCATGCCCAATTCCATGTTGTCGACAATGGCAAGAATGTATCATGGCCAGGGACATCTGTGGAGGGATGCAATGATTAGGTCATTCAAGCAAACCTGGTACAATGCAAAGTTCAGGCTAATTGCAGAAAGCATCTGTCAAAGATGTTTGATTTGTCAGCAGTTCAATACTGGAAAGAAAACAGTGGTGAGTCTAGGAACAATAGGCAGAGAAGGAGGTCCTTTTACCAGAATGCAAATAGATTTCATTGAAATGCCCCAAGTGAACAGATTGAGGTATGTTCTAGTTGTAGTCTGTTTGTTCTCAAGATGGGTGGAGGCCTATCCGACTAGGAGAAAGGATGGAATAACAGTTGCAAAGTTACTGTTAAGAGAGTTGATTCCTAGGTACGGGTTCCCAGTGACAATTGAGTCTGACAGAGGTGGACACTTCTACAATGAGCTCATGGGTTTAATTTGTGAACCATTGAGCATACAGCAGAAGCTACATTGTGCATACAGACCAGAGGCTTCTGGCGTCGTTGAACAGATGAATGGCACAATAAAAAAACGAATTGGTAAGATGTGTTTAGCCACTGGAATGAAATGGCCTGATGTCTTGCCTCTAGTACTAATGACTATTAGGTCTACTCCAGATAGAACCACAGGTTTGAGTCCGCACGAAATATTAATGGGACGTGCGATGAGACATGCATTTGTGCCTGTCAACCAGTTGATGACAATAACTGATGACATGATTTTGGATTACTGTAAAGGCCTGGCTGACGCAGTTCATTCTGTGTTTCACCAGGTTGGAGAAGACGCTACCACACTTGAGAAGAAGCAAGCCCATGATCTGAGTCCAGGGGACTGGGTGAGGATTAAGGTACACAGAAGAAGAAATTGCTTGGTTCCAAGGTGGGGAAGGCCAAGACAAGTTATTCTGACTACGACAACTGCAGTAAAGTGTGCTGGTGTGAAAAACTGGGTGCATGCAAGTCATACTCTGAGAGTTCCAAATCCAAAAGATGGGACTGGTAAGGAGTATTTTGAAGAGGCAGATTCCAGTGATGATGCAGAAACTGAACCAGTGAGAAGAAAAAAGAATCCTGAAAGGGGTGAAGGAGAAAGAGAGTCAGGTGATTCTTTTTTCTTTCCAAGAGAGGCTTCAAGAGAAACATTGAGAGTCTCAGAGGAGAGATCAGATTCTGTAAGAGTGCCTGAAGTTCCAACAAGCAGTGGAGAAGAAAGAAGAGAAAAGAGCAATTCCACAGAGACTACACCTGAATCAGATGAGGAGGTTGAAAATCCACTTGAGATTACACCTGAAGAAGCAAGGTCAGAAGAAGATAGAGAGGGACAGATTGCGGAAGACCCCCGAGGAGGTGTAGGGAACACTTCTGATAAGTTAGGTGAAGGGACAAGTAGACAGCAAGAAGATTGCGTGTCGGAGAACCTAGGAGGGACAGAATTAGGGAAGTCTCAATCGGTGGTGGAAAAGACTGTGGAGCGAAAGAAAACTGTTGAAGAACAAGAGGCAAATGAGACAGAATCGGATGAGAGTGAGAATGAGAAATCAGAGGGTCGAGTTCTGAGAAAGAGAACTTGGATCGGAGAAAGAAATAATTAAGAAGTTAGACCAAAGAGGGTTGTAAGAGGAGATCTTTGGCCCAACAGGATAAAGAGGCTAAGGTACAGACTGACACGAGCAAGTGCAAGTTCAGGTTCATCGAAAGCTGAACAGGTGAACGAGGTGTCTAGTCAGAATCAAGCAAAAGGTGAAAAACAAAAGGTCTCAAAAGAACCAGAGGAGATCAAGAGAATCAGAAAACCTAACCAAAAGTATAGGTCACCGGAATGAACGTACGTGGCACTGTCTGAAGGTGAAGAGGCAGAAAGTCAAGGAAATCCAGAGGGGACCATACGTGAAGTGGTTGAAGAGAAAACTGTTGGAATCCTGAAAGTTATCTTGACTGACATTGGAGAAGAGTCGGATGCTCAGGATGTTGTTGAAGATCTGATACAATTTGATGTTGCTGAAGAAGAAGTGAAAAGTGATGAAAATCCAAATTGAGTGAACTAAAGGAGTCACTTGGAGAAAAGTGAAAAGAAGAGAATATGAAATTAGCTGTTTGAAATAATCGAGTGTTCTAGTGTTTCAGTAGTGGAGTAGAAGAGGCTAAGTCAAAAGACACTGCCAAAGTAGTAAAATGGCTAACACAGAGAATAATCAAAGTAGATGTGCCTTTTTGAAAAGATGGTGAATAATGTGCTGCTGATGTACTGGATTATTAATGCTATTATGGGGCGTACTAGCTTTATTAGTTACTTTTAGGGTTACAATAGATACTTTTGGAATACATACTGAAAATGTGACCAATGTAGAGAAGAGTTCACAGAAAGTAGCTCCAACTAGAATTAGTAACATTTACATACATAAAGATAGGTCAATTAATGATTTTTCTAGCAATGTTTTTTCAAAGTTGTTGTACGAATACGTAAAGACAATGGAAGTTAGGGATTGCTACGTCTGTATGCAATTACCTGCATCCGTTTCAGAGGGTGTTACTTATCACCATTTGCCAGCTACGTATGGAATTTCATGTAGTGTGCTAAGTAGTGTTTTTTATTTGTTAGGGAAAATAGATTATGAGATGTCTAACAAAGATAATATTTTTGGGCAATTGCCTATGAACAAAAAGCTGAATCCAGCTAAAGAAGCTAACATTTTTGGTGAGATTTTTATTGAGAAAGAAGAATTAACATTAGATTATATTTTTAGAAACAATTTAACTTGCAGTTTGAAAGAAGAGGAGAAGGCTATCCTAGACATGGTAGAGGAAAGGAGAATGAACATGCATGAGAAGGCAGGGAAATATAAAGTGAGTGAGACAATATGGGATATTGAGATGGGAAAGGAGTTGAAGAATGGGGCTAGTCCAACTTTGGCTTTAGATGCACCACAGAAGGGTAAACTATGCATTACTAGAAAGAAATCCCAATATGATAATTATTTTGTTGGGACTAGTGAGTGTCATGATACATACGTCATTGCGACAGGATGGGGTTTTAAAGGTGGAGAAGATCCAGTTTTCCCAGGAGTGTATTATGTTTGTGGGAACAAGGCTTATTACAAGTTGCCTGACCATTGGTATGGCACATGTTATGTGGGCCTGGTCTTTCCAAAGATTTTTCATATAGATAGGATAGAAGATGTGGAACACATTAATTTACTAACACGTTTAAAGAGAGAAACTTGGTCAGAAATCGTGGGTGATATTTTTGGAGCTTTAATTCCAGCAGTGGGAATTTCTTTAAATGCATATGGAATTCGGAAACTGTCAACAGTGGTGGATCGCTTATCGACAAGTACCGCTGGAGGGTTTCTTTTGGTAAATACGGAGATGATTGCCGTACGTGCCATGTCTATGCAAAATCGACTTGCCCTTGATATTCTATTGGCCAAGGAGGGTGGAGTTTGTGGAATGCTGAAAGTTCAACATTGTTGCACTTATATTCCTTATCACCAAAGGGGGGATTGCTGGAGCAGAGTTTTCTGTTGAAAATTTATTGAGTTTTAAGCTCCAGTTTTGTTTATACGTTATGATTAAAATTACTAATTTATAATCACTAATTATTAGTTTCGTTAAAAGTCTAAATTAACCAACATTACTAATGAGAGAAACTACACGTGGGAATGCATATATGTTGCTTAATAATATGTGCAATTTAATTAAATGAGTATCGCAAAAATGCCATTTGTTTCGAGTTTGCGCTTTTAAAATAACGCGTGCTAATGCTTCTTTGTGTTGCAGACGGCTAGGTAATTACATACACATAAGGGTATTAGTGGGGATTAACACTGTATGATCATTATGATGTGGTAACGTTGTCTTGTGTTTCTTTTAATTAAGATGGTCCGTTTTGGCCTAAACAAAGATGGCTGCTATTTACAGCCTGCGCTCGAGTGATTGAGATGTGACGAGAGGCCTTGCTGAAAATGGTTGAAAGTCACCTGACCACAGCCTCTGTCTGATTTAAAAGTTTCCGTGAGGACAGAAGCTCCGGGCATGCTTCCAATTGCCCTTGGAAAAGAATAAAGCCACAATGAACAATGATAAATCTGCGGTGGCTCTGCTATGGTACCAAGGAAGAGTATTCATAAATGTATCGCTTGCAAACTCGAGTTTCCTTCTTCCGTGTTTTTATTTTTGTGATTTTTCCTGAGCGGAGGTTTTCTAAATGTTACCAAGTGACATCCTTTCCTGTTCGCTCTGCTCAGCGGCTCAACGGACATTCAGAATTTGTTTGTAACTTTATTTTCGCTAGTTTTGTTATAAATATACTAGACTAGAGAGGGTCTGTGTCATTGCATTTTGGATTTTTTGAGGCCACTTCTTCCTGAACCTATGCTGAGGACGGCAGCTCGAGAGACTTTACCGAGAGACCTGTCCTGACCCATTTAGCTAGAATAGGTAACTATGAGAATAATGATTTTGCTATTGATTGACTTTCATTTGAACTAATTTAGATAAACAACCATTTGTTTGAATTCCAGTGTCGGGTGGTTATTTACTTGTCATTTATTGAGTTTCAAATGTATTTCCTATGTTTAAAATCATGACTCAGGACAATATCTTTATGGTCGCATTGACCTGGTTTAGATGCAGATTGGTTTAGGTTTCTCTCCTATATTCAGTGTGGATAGAGTAATAGTATGGATTTCAGTGTGATGGGCCCTAGTGTATGATGAGTGTATGTGCGTGTGACTGTAGGTTTACTCTGTCCGTGGAAGTAGGGAGATTTTATATGCGCCGATCTGCAGCAAGGACCAGTTCCTCCCACCAGCCCATATGCAAACATGCATAGCTGGGAGAGAAACTGGCCCCCATCGCGACACCCCGTTGCTGTTGGTACAGGGAATTTTCAAAAAGAAACACGTTGTTAGTCAAACAAAATTCAACCATGTTGGCTAACATGTTGTTATGATCTTCAAACAAAGCACCCCTATGTGCAAGGAAATGTTTTAAGGCCCGCAATCCGTCTTGGTGGTTGATCGACGTATAAAGAGATGTTACATCTAAAGTCATTAATAGATATTCATCGTGCCAAACACAGTCCTTTATTTTTAAAAGGAAGTCGCTGGTATCCCGGATGTATGAGGGCAAGTTTTGTACATGGGGTTGGAGGAAAAAGTCCACATATCTTGAGGTTTTTTCAAGGAGACTGTTACGAGCTGATATGATTGGTCTCCCTGGAGGGTTCAGAGGATTTCTGTGCACTTTAGGTATGAAGTACATGATCGGAGTAGTAGGATTGTCATTGCGCATATATATGTATTCATCTTCAGTTAACAACCCCGCGTTTTTCCAGGCTATCAACTTCATTCCAAAGATATTGTACATGTTTTTTAGTACTTGATGATCACATCGCGTATAACAATCTCGATCCCTTAGCTGAGACATTGCCTCTTCCACGTAGTCTTTTTTGTTCAGTAACACAATGTTACCGCCCTTGTCAGAATTTCGGACGATTACCTCCTTGTCTTTATTTAGTTTGCTCATAAGTTGTTGATATTGTAATTTCTTCATATCCCTCTTGGTGTTGGTTTTGTTATTTACAGTATAGTTGAGTTTCTTAATGCCGCTGACAACTTGCTCATTGAAGATGTCGATTGAATATATATATATCTCCAAACACAATTCGGTGCTCTGTCGCGCTCCCAAATAATCCACAAGTCTCCTCTGCCATGTAGTAGTAATATGCTTTTTATTCAGGAATATTCAACACGAACAAACTTTTCTCAAGGCATTTCGGAGATCGGCGTCTCCTTGATCACAGGTTAGGGCGAGCACACAGATTCAACCAATTAATATTCACCTTTGCGTAGGAAATAGTACAAGTAGAAAGAAAACTCTATGAGACTGAAAAATCACTCTTAAATTGATGTTTTCATCAACAAAAAACGATGAGAAAGCTTCATGTTAGTCATTCCGATGACTCTCTACTGTCACAAATATATGGGGTCCAATTCACAAAGACATTTATGAGTACATGATTTGATTGAAAAAAACCTGAGAAATGTCCCTATTTGATTCCAAATAGCAGATTATATTCCTGTATTTGTGTTCCATAATATTAGTTAGTCATATTGAGTACTTATGTATATTCTGCTCATGACCTTTTGTAATTTTTAGTGCACTTTACATATGCCAGTCAACACTGTCACGTTATAGCATAAACATATGCCTGAAAATCCAGAGCCAAATTCATAAAGGTTTTGTGTCACGTTTGTGCCATGCAAGGCGATGTAGGGTGATGCAAAACCTAGAATGAGATTTACCAAACCATGTAAGGCCAACTTAAGTGGCCCTGCGTGGCACGGCAAATATGGAGTAGCCTAAGGCAGCGCAAGTCGCTACTTTGCAGTACTCTGTCCAAGGAAGACATTCCATGGGTGGAGCATGGGTGTCCCTACTCATCCACCTATGGATTTTGGTGCATTCCCAGATTTACAAAGACAGGTAAAGCTGGGAATGCGTCAAAATGCTATTCCTCCCCAGGGTAGGTGCAATGAGAAGAAAAATCTTTATAAATATGAGAATAAATATCTTTACCTCATTGTTTCCTCTTTCTAAGTGTGCTGCATTCTGCACTATGGCGCAAGGGTGCCTGTGTTGGTGTAAGGCAGCACATTGTGCACCAGCACAAGGAGAAGACAAGAATGCACCATATAATGTTAAATATGACTCATTCCTGCCCTCTCCCTATCACGCAGCGCACCATAGCAAGATGGCTTGCTGCATTGCGTTGAGTCATACATCATATATATGACCCCAATCACTTGCTCAGATATTGTAACTTATAGCAGTCAATTACATCTTTTGCCGACATACCCTCCTTTATATGCCTTCCAGTGCTATCCTGTGCCCTGAGATATTGCATTATATGCAAGTCAGTATCATGTGATTACGTATTCCCCTTTAAGTTAGACAGTGCAATTATGTGCTCAGGTATGCCCACATAAAATAATTATAATAGTGATAATAATAATTAGGTTTTTATGTTGTGCTACATACTACACTTTGTAAGCCAATGATTACTTGTAAATGCAAATGCAAAAACAACAGTTGATGGACAGAATGCAGAACAATGTCATACATTCACCCCAGTACAGAGATCTGGGCCTAAATCCATCGTCCCGTGCTCACTACGCCACTGGAGTCAAGCTATCCTGGCTGAAGAGGGGTGAAACCCCGAAACCGGTCCTAGGATGCTTGATTCCGGTCCAGGGAAGACATGGCTTGGCAGTTCGGGCTGGACTGTTCCCATGAGGCACAGGGTCAAGACTGATTTGCATATGGCCATGTCTGAACTGGGGTGGCGTGGTGAGCAAAATAACGATGGATTAAACCTAGATCTGTGACTGGGAGTAAATGTTTTGCCAATGTGCAACATTCCGTCCATCACCTTGTGTGATTTAATGATTACTTGTAGGCCGAGTAATTATGACTGCCAAGCAAACCCCCGTTTGTGAAGGGGTTGGAATTATAAGTTATGTGAAGTTTACCACACTGGGTAATAATCAGGGATGAAAAACACACATTCACTCAATTTTTCCCAGTTACTTTTCAGCAGGGCAAGCCTGCTGAAATATATCTTGGCAAAAAGTCTGGGAAATACAAGGACATGAGGATTTTGTTGCGGTAAATATAAAAATGTGCATGGTATGTCCCATTATAAAGGGCAAAACTTATAATTGGAGGTAATTATCACACCCAATGAATTTCCATTTGCTTGGTGCTATAATGTACTCACCCTCATTCAGCGCGCTCATAATTATGGCATGAGTGCTTAAAAAAACAGATGCTGTCATTACCCAAGCTATGTGACTCACTTTAGTGACCTCCTAATACTGAATCTGCCTTACCTGGAGTCAAACTGATGACCTCTAGGACTCCCCATGTTGTCAGTGGCTAGCATTCGCCTCACAATGCTCTCAATGCGCCATCTTAAAAGCCATCATATACCAGGCGATCCTTTTGCTCAGAAGTGTCCATAAAATGGCAGCAAGTGACACCATGTTCCCAGATATGCACCACAGGCCTGCCAGCTATGCCCAGTAGACATATCATTGTTACTTGTTCAAGTTTGCGCTTAGCCCATTGAACACCACTATGCACCACAAACCAGGGAATACTCATGCCCATACGTGCTAACAAACAGACATATAGACACAGACAATCAGATATACACCCACATGCAGACACAGCGAGAAATATAATCACCCCTAACATCACCCACTTGCATTGCTATCAAGTTGGCGTCTGCTTCTCCTTGTCACTCTTTTCATGACAAGAGGGGGGGGGGGGGGGGGGGGGGTTAAAGTGGGGCGAAGACAGTGCTTAATTTGTAAAATAAAATAAGTGCTGGGGCAGGTATTAGCCATTTTAATGTATATTGAATTAAATATTAACTGTTGTTGTTTTCATCTCTAAATTAGCCACCTTGTGGCAGACTGTACCAGGCCCCGGTGTTGACACCGGAAACCACCGCCTCAAAGTAAGCACTGCAGAGACACTTGGACGCCTGGCACTAGCACTGCCTCGGGACTTTTCCACACAGCGAGCTAGCATTCCGCATCTTAAAGTCCCCTGGGCAGGGTTAGAGCCCCCACAATCTGCAATGGAAATCCACAGAGACAGGACATGAGCGGGAGAACAAAGGTAAAGAAATAGTCAGAGGAAAAAGCGGAAACTAAATTATAGCTTCTGCTCTAACCATATGTGGTCACGGCATGCTCTACTCATTGGCTGACGCTAACAGTAGCCCACCATGCTCAGCTAATGAAGTACTGGGGGCATGGGCACGTCTTTCCCTGAACTTAGGGTAAGGACTTTGAGTATCCTTAGCACAGAGAAAGTAGCGTTCCTTCTTGTGGGATGTGAGGCTGTGTACATTTGTCCTCATAAATGACCCATATTTCTTGCGAGAATTACAGGCTTTGAGTAAAGTGTGCAGGGTATTAAGAAGGAGTCCTTGCACGTGAAAATCGTGACTTTCGCAATACTTTGTTTACAGCCTTCTCCCGCTTCACACAAGCTTAATGATTTCATGGTTACCCTGCAAGTATCCACAGTTGAGTCAGTCAGGAAGTATACATCTGGAGTTTGCACAAAGAGGACAGCAGCAGGTTAGGCAAATCTGGGATCAAATCGTTGACAAACTGGGTTTTGACTGTTTTCTTTTTTTTAATAGAACATTTTTGACAACTGTAGCCCTTTGAAACCAAACAGATATTCTCTTTTATCTTCAATTAAATTATTTAATAAATTACATGTTTCCTTATTATCATACACGTTTGCTTTTTTTATTAGACCCCCCCTAGTATTGCACTGTCACCAGCTGTACTCAATCAATCAATCAAGTGTTTGTTAGAGTGCGTCTACTCACCCGCAAGGGTCTCAATGCGCTGGGGATGGGGGAGGTGCAGGTTCCAGTCCATCAAGGAGGGGGTTTGTCGAAGAGCCAAGTTTTGATGTTTCCCGTGAAGATGTGGAGTGGTGTTGTCTGTCTGAGGAAGAGCGGTAGAGCGTTCCAGGCTCTTGCCACGAGGAAGGAGAAGGAGTGGCCTCCTGATCTGGTCTTTCTGGCGTGGGGGACCGCGGCGCCGGAGAGCTGGGCTGATCTTAGGGTCCTTTGGGTGCATAGAATTTGAGTCGGCTGTTCAGGTATGCTGGTCCGGTGTTGTGGAGGGCTTTGTGTGCGTGGGTGAGAATTATGAAGGTGATTCTAGCCTCGATGGGGAGCCAGTGGAGTGTGCCCAGGTGCTGGGAGATATGGCAGTGTCTAGACAGGTTGAGGACCAGTCTTGCGGCGGTGTTCGAGACGTTTCTGTATTTCTAATTACCCTGTCTACATCTTTGCTGTGTTTCCATGTTGTTGTCAATAATCAGCATGTTGAAAATACAAGTAGAAATTCGATTTTTTACATGTCTTTGTTTTCCTGCTAAAAACAACTGCTGAATTGAGCAAATTGTAGGACAGATTTCCTGAAGCTTGTTGCTTCTACACCATTTAGTGACTAATCGTTATTTTGCCAATACATATGCAAGTGAATCCGTACGAATCGCTGATTCTCGGTTTATTGCAATGACTATGGTTGCCACAGAATACAGAAGTGATACTGTTTTGTGAAACATGTTTCATGCATGGTTGATTTAGGATGCCACAGAAAACTTATCCTCAACATTGACAGATATTGACTCCGCGTTTACTTAGGGCTCCATCTAGTGGGCCACAATAATAGGGGTTTACCATCATCGTCTCATGACAAGAGTTTTTTTATTTTTTTTGTGGAAATGCGACTTGGTAAACCGGACTCCAACTGTGTCTAATGTAAATAAACCTTTTTGTTCAACACTCCCGTACACCTGTGATGGCGTTGTGTTAATGTGTGTTGTTTTTGTGACTTCTGATGTTCTTTGATGTACCAGGCTGTTGGCATGCATCGGTCATGACATCACGGGTGGATCAATGGATGCATCAGGCACACATGATCTCTTCAGTATACTCAGAGCAGTTCAAAGTTTCCCTCAGGAACACTTCTGTGCAGAACTTCTTAAACCAAGATACAGTTCATGGTGTGTGGTTGCTGCACCTAAATTTGAGGTTTGATACCCTTTAGGTGGCTGGTATAATCATGGAATCCCTTAAATCTGTGATTGAGTGCACAGGTCTGGATGCTGAATGCAAAAGTCTTGAGTATTACGTCATGTGCTGCTTTGCAACTGACGAAGGGGACTATGCTGGTTTAGATGAGACAGAATCTGTCTCAGATGGCCTTTTGATCATCTATAACTTAGATGTGGTGGACCCCATACCTTGGCAGAGGAGTGCTGTCCCCCTATGCATAGATGTTTGTTGTTCTCACAGATGGCTGCGGAGTTGAGCAGATAAACTAAAAGTATTTCTATGAAATGATGCAAACTGATTGGCCTGTGTTGATCAGTACGTTTCATAGTTTACTGTCAGGTTGCATCAACGGTGAACTTTTCTCTTTGTCCTTTCTCTGCCAATGACCAACATTGTATGAAAATTGCCTTATTCCTCTTCCTCATTATGAGCTTCGTGTTCCTCTACTGCGGAATCAGCCATATCATGGAGAGCTCTAATATTCGGATGCAGCACTCTACCACCCACGTAGCCCACAAGATTGTCCAAATCTCAGGAAGCTGGTCTGGCCTTCCACACTTCTGAGAATGGTAATTTTTTTATCATAATAGTACCACCTGTTTACAAAAATTATAGGAGGCAGGATGAATGAAGAATGAAGCGCTGTAAATAATACATTATTTGACAGGCTGTTGATGCACCGTAAACATAACAGGCCGTTCACAGTGATGCAGGGGCAGACTGGTCCTTACCCTTGAGGAAGGGGCCCTTGCCCACTGGTTCATGGCATCCTCCCTCCTTGTCACATTTCTCCCTATAAGCATTAGAAAACAGTAAACTTTCAGTATTAAAGCTCACACACCCTCTGCTAAACCATGTATGCAAATGTTTCTCCTCATAGGCGTCCACCACAGATAGCTTTCACAGTATGGGGCTCACTCAATGCATCAGTGTGCCCATGGCGTCCAAGAAGCCTGCTTTGTTTCCAAAGGAGTTTCAAGGGCATTTGTAGATGCAGTTCTCTGGTGTGTGCGTGCTCTCAGCTTATCTCTGCGTGCTGTTAAGAGAGAGGCTGGGCGGCCGCCCGAGCGCGCACCTTAGAGGAAACATACGTCCCATCCATCCTTACCTTATCACTAGTGTTCACTCTTTGCTGTGCAGAAAACACATGACTCTCTTGAACCAGATATATCATATGCAAAAGCAAACCTATGCTCTTATACCTTTTATTGCAAGCGTGACATTGCCGGGAATCACCATTAAACTAAAACTTAAGTAACCACAGGGTGGAGCTAAATGTCGCCCCTCCTCACCTTGGATCTGTTTCTACTGACACAGCAACAGCTTGACAATTCCATTGGGTGTATCAAAAATATTGAAAAATCAATAAATCCTAAAATTAGTAAATAACAGGGGCGTGGCCAACTGCCGAGGGAAATGGCCGCACGGTAGCTGTGCTCCGCTGTATCATTTCCGTAATATCCGTATAATTTCAGCCTGCCCCGGCAGCCTTCGCCCTACTCTGTGCCTGACAACTCATAATCCCCGGCCCAACATCAGGGAGAAGTTTTGTGCCTCGTGGGTGTGATTGTGCAGAGAAACGGGCCCTGCTCTGCGGACGGGACCGGAGTCGCGGTGCGTGACCAACACTCTCCTGGGCACACGTGAAAATCGACGCCGGGGTCGCGGCTGAATCAGGATCGGAATCTACCGCCCGCCGTTGCGGGCTATGGTGCTAAGACTGTAATTCCGCTAAGTGGCTGGGGCTTGCGCACACCATAGCCAGCGATCCCCTGGAGGCTGCAATAAGTCTGGTATCCTAGACTGCGGTGGCCTGCGGTACCCCGCTGACTGAACGCAGGTATGTGCGTGTTCCTTACAAAAAGGCATCTCCAGGGGGCATAGCGGGAATTTCCCGGTCGCACGGGAATGATCCTATCCTGATATCCCTGGGCCCGCACACACACCGTGAGGACGTCATTCCAGCAGTAATTAAAGGTGCCAGAGCGGTGGACCAGACTCTGAATGCTGGGGAGCAGTGCTGTTCAGCTCCTGAACAACTCGGACTACACAACTGAGGTCGGAGCCCCCTTTTTGTGTGCACGCTATGCGGAGTGGTCCATTTCCCACGCTTGTATTGCCCCCCATTGGTCTGTACTGCGCCACCCGTGCCTTGATAAAAAAAATTGGGGGGCGGAGGCAAAAACCGACAGGCCGGTGGGGGTGGAATCCCGGGACAGGCGGCGGCGAGTAGCCAGCAGTGCCGGTCCCACACCTTCCATTTCTTCTCCGGTGCGAATTGAGGCCCTCACCTACCAAGATGGCGTCTGGCCGCAGCGGCCGCAACGTGGTTCAACCTAAAATTGACAAATTCGCATGGCAAAGGAACCAGGAGGGGGATCAGTCTAATCCGAAGACCCCTGGGGAGCACCCAGAGCCCACACTACAGGATATCCTGTCAGCGATAACGACAGTGCGCACCTCCCTTGAGGCCAGTATAGCCACGGTGGCCACAGAGGTGTCCCTGATGAGAGCAGGCATGCAGAAAATATTGGAACGTGTTGGAGCTGTGGAGGTTACCACTAAGGAACTAAAAACTGACTCTGAACTTCTCAAGCGCCAAGTATCTGAGCTCCGGACCACACAGGAGGTGCTAACGCTGCAACTTGATGACTATGAAGGCCACATGCAACGCAATAACGTACGCATCCTGGGCGTACTGGAGCGGGCTATGGGACCAGCGGCTGACATCTTCATGGAAGACTTGATCCTCCAGCAACTCCAACCTCGGGGCCTCTCTAAATGTTTTTCAATTGAACATGCCTACCGTGTGCCTGGTGGTAGGCCGCAACCTGGGGCGGCCACCTCGTTCTCTCCTGGCACTGGTGTTCAACTACCGAGATAGGGATGCCATACTTCAGACAGCGAGGGCGGCCCCATCAATTGTCATCGAAAACATAAGGGTCAACTTCTTTCCTGACTTCACTCTGCGGGTCCAGAAGCAGCGGCGCAGCTTCCTGGAAGTGAAGCGAGCTCTTAGGGAGCAGGAAATTAGGTATGCAATGATATTTCCAGCCAAGCTGCACATCGAAGCGGAGGTAAAACTTTGGTTCTTCACCAGGCTGGAGGAGGTGTGGGACTGGCTTAAGGGATGGAGAACCGTCAGCAAGCGGTCCCGCAGATCATCGGTCGGTGCGGGGAGCCCCAGCAGTCACGGATGCCGACAGGGGTTGCCTACGACGGATGACTCGACAACTCGAAGCCTGGAAGGGTGACTAACTCAGAACTGCAAGTATAAAATCCACTGAGGGGGGATAGAAGCTCCCAATTGCTCTGCACCCAGGGGCATAAACTGCCAATGATGAACGTTTTCTTACTTGATTTGCTCAGTTAAGTATATTGCCAGTGAGAGGGGGTGTGAGGAGGAGGCTCGATGGATGGAGAGTTTTCTGGCTGCGAGAGAGTTGATAGTGAAATCAGGTTATAGCAACTGGACCCGAGACTTTGCTTTTAATAGCTTCTTTGGGGTTGCTGGGCTGGGGTGGGCGTTGTTTTCCTTTATTGCTGCTCTAGGAAATGGGGTTTTAACACGTTCTTTAATGTTGAAGGGGTGGTGACAGGCGCTCTGCAAGTCGGGGGTGGCGGGTGGTTCAATGCCCGTCCTAGAGGGAGGCAGGGAGGGAGGGTTGAGTTGGGGGAGGGGTGGGTTTTGGATTTTGTAATCGATATTTGTGTGTTTTTGTTCATTGTTCTTCGATGTTTCGTATCGGTAAATTACAGTACTGGGTTTCCCCTAGCTCGATATAGCTACAATATGACTAGAAGTACTGAGTACCACACCATTTGCTCCTGGCAGTCCATAATACGGGACTATACAGTGGGAAAGGACACAAGGGATCTTCCTACTGGCAGACACAACTTGCTTTGTGCTCTTTCCTCTAACTCAGATGATGGTGACCGACTTCAAGTTTAGGTTAGCGGCGTGGAAAGTCAATGGGCTTGGGGACAAAATTAAAAGGGCTATTGTGTTACACCACATTAAAAGACAGGAACTGGACGTAGTGAGGTTGCAGGAGACGCATCTAATTGGAAACACTTGTGGTGCCTTGAATAGGAAAGGATATCGACTTATAGCCCACTCTGGATTTACCTCGGGCTCCAGGGGGGTGGGGATTCTCCTCCGAAAGAACTGTCCATATATAATACAAAATACATGGACCGACACACAGGGCAGATACTCAGCAGTCACGGGCTCCTGAGAGGGACACGTTCTAAACTTGGTCTCTGTGTATGCCCCCCTGGGCTGCAGAAAATGACGCTGCAAGACATTGGTGCCTTACTGTTAGACCTGCCTTTGGGAATCTTGGTTATGGGAGGCGATTTTAACTTAGCGATGGATGGTACACAGGACAGTCTCCCAATTTGGGAGGACCCACCGAAGGGCTCGCATTTATTTCAGTTCACTAATGCCCTGGGGATAGTTGATATCTGGATGTGGCTTAATCCCTTGAACACACACTTCACGTTCCAGTCTGGGGCGCACGGTAGCCAATCTCGTATCGATCACATATTCACGCACGCCCAAAACATTCATGCCTTCACAATGGCCACATGTCTGGCTCGTGGGATCTCAGATCCTTATCCTGTTCTTACGTCTTTTGCAATACGACGGGTCAGGCGCCCCGGTACTACTACTATGCAACCATGGGCGCTAAAGATCCCACACATCAAGGATGCTTTGCGAAAAGACACTGAGCTTTTAAAAGAACCCTCACTCACCAACCTAGTTGGTGACATGCTTCATCATTGGGTTCCCACCGGAGAGACCGAGTGTCTCCCCGGTGTGCTACGACGCCTGAATTACAGCGGAGCAGGTTTTTTGTGTGTGGGTGCAGTGCAGAGAGTGATAGTGTAAGTTTAAAATATGTCGCAGTTTCAACCAATAATGAATTTAATAATGGTAAACTGGACACAGTTAAAATGGTGTGGCGGACGATAGGAACTGGTGATAATTAGACCAGCTACGTCCTAAATCAAGTGCATAGTGAAAGGAGTGGTCAACATGTTTCTGCTTCTTGCGTCAGTGCACGAAGCATTCGTCAGGACCTAAAGTGAGACCACCACGGCGGTATACGCACGCTAAGGCGTACCCTAACCTGTGGGATCAGAAACCGCTTTGAGACTTACGGTTGCGTTTACCCTTCAGCAATTTCTGAGAGGTTCAGTTCTGTTGAAATGAAAAAAGGACAATACAGAACAAACAAACAGAGATTCACATCATACATATATATTTGCACAAGAACAGGCATGAGCTAAATCACACACGTGTCGTGAGGAAATTTCATGCACACACATGGTGGGGATTTCCATGTCCTTGGAACTGCGGGTAGCAAAATTCATTAGTATTAGCCCGTGTTCAAATTCTAAAGGCATGTGGTGCTCTTTAGCGCTATCGCTAATTGTGCCGATAAAGTGATACACCCTGTTTTTTGTGGGGTGATACGGCAAAGCGACAAAAGTATATGGCCTTCACATTGGTGGTCAGCACTGTATTATGGCCGATCTGTGGGAGGCGGTAGGGAAAATAAATAAAATGCTTGGATTGTGATGGAGAATCGAGGGTTAAATGTATCAAGTGGAATTGTGAACATCGCGAGAGCCGATCTCAGTGCTTACGTGATGTTCAATTCTATTTCACAACATGAGTCCGGGTGGGAGGCGGGACTTGTAGTCACACTCTGGACGTGGAGTGAAAAGAATAAGAAAAATTAAAAACTTACACGATTGGAGGGAAGGTATAGGCATCCGTCCTGTAGCACCATTACTTACTACTCCAAAGCCACCAGCCCTCTGCAACACCTATTCGGCCCTCCTGCGGACTCGGATGTTGGTGTCCCGAGCCGCCGAGAGGAAGAAATAGTCAGCGTTTTCCAATTGGGACGGCGTCACGTCATCACGTGAATCACGTGGGACGTAGACGCGGAGAAAAGAAGGAAAAGACTAGACTGCTGCTTGTCAGGGGCAAAATGAAGACTTTGTACACTTCCGGGAAGCCTCAGTAGAATTATAGCGGTACAATGACCAAAGGCTGGAATGAAAAGGGGGTATTTTCGTTAGCCTGAAAAAGCATACAGCCTGACAATAATGTTTCCATATTAACTCTATCTGCAATAGGAGAATTTTTTATGGTGAATATCGTTTTGCGTGTTGCAGTAATTTGAAAAAGTCGTGCCAGAGAATCAGTGTCATGATCATAGCCTAGTCTGTCTTTAGTGGAGGCGGGGCTTGGTGTAGAAAATGACCCATAGTTCAATTCCTAATGTTGTAAGCCAGTAAAAATGAAACGTAAGTTAATAAAGGCAATGGTGAGATAGTGTGGAATATTGCCTCCTGGGTGGTCAAAGAAGCCTCAATATGTTCATTTTGAGATGCGTCTACAGCGTTTATAAAGATGGAGCAAAGCCATAAGGTGACTTGTTAAAGGTAACATTGGTATATAATCCATATGGCTTATTATCTTTTCAGTACTGTGCCCCAGGGGATGTTATCGTTAAAACCTGTGAGGTGACTGGACAGGCGATAAATCCAACGTTGTTCCTTCTCGAACAAGATGTTGGTCGTTCTGATTCCTGGATTGATTTACGACTAAAATCTACCTTCACTCCACCACCTCATACTGTCCCAGCAGAACTCATTGCTTTTGAGCAGGCAGTATTCAATGACATTGAGGCTTACGAGGACACTGACACTTTTAAGAACATGAGTGCCGATGAGTTCCAGGCACTAAAAACTCTCCAGTCCAACCCTTCCATTGTCATCAAACCAGCAGACAAGGGTGGGGGTCTTGTTATCCAGGATTCATCAGCTT
Source organism: Triturus cristatus (assembly GCF_964204655.1). Lineage (NCBI taxonomy): Eukaryota > Metazoa > Chordata > Amphibia > Caudata > Salamandridae > Triturus > Triturus cristatus. Next base: position 744,728,862 of record NC_140589.1, on the reverse strand, counting down.
ATGACACTGAATGCAGACGCCTCCTTGCGGACAGGATTAGTTACACCCCCTTAACCACTGACCCTTCCCCAGAGCTGAAGACAATGATCATTAACCTGGTGGAGGAGGCAGAGTCCAGCGGCCATATAAGCAGACATGAGGCTGACTTCTTAACTAAAAGTGAAGGGACTATTCCCTACTTTTATACGCTACCCAAAACTCATAAGAACAAGTCTCCTCCGCCTGGCCGTCCCATTGTCTCTGGTATTGGCTCCCTTCTGGAGCCCCTTTCAATATACTGTGATTTTTTCCTAAAACCCTTAATCCAGAGCACATCCACCTACTTGAAAGACACCAAGAGCCTGCTGGTACTTTTACAGGATGTAACCCTAACAGACGAACAAACCTTCCTGGTTTCTTTAGACATAGAAAGTCTATACACCAGCATCCCGCAGGAAGATACCATCAGGGTCATTAGCGAAACTTTGGAGACTAGTCCCTGGGATTTTCAGACCTCGAAACAGTTCATTGTTGACTGTGCAACTCTAGCCTTAGAAAAGAACTTCTTTGAATACAAGGGGACCCTCTTCCTCCAAGCTACCGGTACTTCAATGGGGAGTACCTTTGCCCCTAGTGTGGCAGGCCTTTACGTGTACGATTTCGAACAGAAGTACATATTGACTCCCAACAACCCTTTCTCTCTCTATATATCTTTTTGGAAAAGATATATAGATGACATTCTGGTGATCTGGAAAGGACCTGAAATGGAACTCGTCAAGTTCTTTGAATGGATCAACACCTGCGACCCGAGTCTGAAGTTCACCAACACATATGACCAGAATGAAATAATCTTTCTGGACCTTACTATCACCAAGTGTGAAGACAAGCTGGTCACAAAAACATATTACAAACCGACCTCAAAGAACAATCTTTTAGCCTTCTCAAGTTTCCATTCACGACCGCTTAGGGAAAACCTCCCTTTTGGCCAATTTTTGCGCATCAGACGCAACTGCAGTCGCATGGAAGATTTCCGCATTCAATCTGATAACCTTTCAACCAAACTGAAAAGAAGGGGTTACCCGGACAAAATTCTAAAACGCATCTGCAAGAGGGCAAAGAATCAACACAGAGAGGCTTTACTTGAGGATTCAGTAAAAACAACGGAAGATGTTCCTTTGACATGTGTAACGACCTACAGCACGGCTTCCAATGCTGTCACCAAATCCATCCGCAAAAATTGGGGCATCCTATTGAGCAACAACTTGAAATGGGAAAAACCACTATTTTCTTTCAAGAAGGCAAGAAGCATAAAAGATGCTCTAGTACATACGCGACCACGAATATCACCACCTGACAACATTCCGTCTGTCCTACAATCCTGGGGTCTTCCCAAAGTAACAGGACATTTCCCCTGTGGGCAATGCAGTGTGTGCCACCTCACAAAAGCAAGCAAAACTCTGAATCTGGAACAAGACAAAGTGTGGAGTCAACGTACCCACACGAACTGCAATTCATCCAACGTCATCTACCTACTCACATGTCCGTGTGGCATTAGATACGTTGGAATGACTACACGCAAAATCAAACAACGCATTGTCGAACATAGAAGTACAATACGCTGTGGAAAGAGTGTCACCAAAATGACAGAGCACTACTCAGCCCTAAAACACACCCCTGACGACTTAACCTGGACCATAATTGAGCAAATCAATCCAGGAATCAGAACGACCAACATCTTGTTCGAGAAGGAACAACGTTGGATTTATCGCCTGTCCAGTCACCTCACAGGTTTTAACGATAACATCCCCTGGGGCACAGTACTGAAAAGATAATAAGCCATATGGATTATATACCAATGTTACCTTTAACAAGTCACCTTATGGCTTTGCTCCATCTTTATAAACGCTGTAGACGCATCTCAAAATGAACATATTGAGGCTTCTTTGACCACCCAGGAGGCAATATTCCACACTATCTCACCATTGCCTTTATTAACTTACGTTTCATTTCTACTGGCTTACAACATTAGGAATTGAACTATGGGTCATTTTCTACACCAAGCCCCGCCTCCACTAAAGACAGACTAGGCTATGATCATGACACTGATTCTCTGGCACGACTTTTTCAAATTACTGCAACACGCAAAACGATATTCACCATAAAAAATTCTCCTATTGCAGATAGAGTTAATATGGAAACATTATTGTCAGGCTGTATGCTTTTTCAGGCTAACGAAAATACCCCCTTTTCATTCCAGCCTTTGGTCATTGTACCGCTATAATTCTACTGAGGCTTCCCGGAAGTGTACAAAGTCTTCATTTTGCCCCTGACAAGCAGCAGTCTAGTCTTTTCCTTCTTTTCTCCGCGTCTACGTCCCACGTGATTCACGTGATGACGTGACGCCGTCCCAATTGGAAAACGCTGACTATTTCTTCCTCTCGGCGGCTCGGGACACCAACATCCGAGTCCGCAGGAGGGCCGAATAGGTGTTGCAGAGGGCTGGTGGCTTTGGAGTAGTAAGTAATGGTGCTACAGGACGGATGCCTATACCTTCCCTCCAATCGTGTAAGTTTTTAATTTTTCTTATTCTTTTCACTCCACGTCCAGAGTGTGACTACAAGTCCCGCCTCCCACCCGGACTCATGTTGTGAAATAGAATTGAACATCACGTAAGCACTGAGATCGGCTCTCGCGATGTTCACAATTCCACTTGATACATTTAACCCTCGATTCTCCATCACAATCCAAGCATTTTATTTATTTTCCCTACCGCCTCCCACAGATCGGCCATAATACAGTGCTGACCACCAATGTGAAGGCCATATACTTTTGTCGCTTTGCCGTATCACCCCACAAAAAACAGGGTGTATCACTTTATCGGCACAATTAGCGATAGCGCTAAAGAGCACCACATGCCTTTAGAATTTGAACACGGGCTAATACTAATGAATTTTGCTACCCGCAGTTCCAAGGACATGGAAATCCCCACCATGTGTGTGCATGAAATTTCCTCACGACACGTGTGTGATTTAGCTCATGCCTGTTCTTGTGCAAATATATATGTATGATGTGAATCTCTGTTTGTTTGTTCTGTATTGTCCTTTTTTCATTTCAACAGAACTGAACCTCTCAGAAATTGCTGAAGGGTAAACGCAACCGTAAGTCTCAAAGCGGTTTCTGATCCCACAGGTTAGGGTACGCCTTAGCGTGCGTATACCGCCGTGGTGGTCTCACTTTAGGTCCTGACGAATGCTTCGTGCACTGACGCAAGAAGCAGAAACATGTTGACCACTCCTTTCACTATGCACTTGATTTAGGACGTAGCTGGTCTAATTATCACCAGTTCCTATCGTCCGCCACACCATTTTAACTGTGTCCAGTTTACCATTATTAAATTCATTATTGGTTGAAACTGCGACATATTTTAAACTTACACTATCACTCTCTGCACTGCACCCACACACAAAAAACCTGCTCCGCTGTAATTCAGGCGTCGTAGCACACCGGGGAGACACTCGGTCTCTCCGGTGGGAACCCAATGATGAAGCATGTCACCAACTAGGTTGGTGAGTGAGGGTTCTTTTAAAACATAGTGATTCACTCTTCTTATTTTCCCTGCACCTGTTCACATTTGATGGACACACTCTTTTGTTGTTGATTTATACTAGCCCTGGGGGACTAAGAGTGGCTCCAAAAACTCCCTCCCTCTCCTGTTGTTAATTTATACACGGGGCTCTTGGCAGGATTGAAACTATGGAAGAAGACGCGATCCTGTTATCATTAGGTGCTAGTATGGCGTTCAACACCGTCGAGTGGGACTTCCTGTTCGCAGTGTTGGCTCATATGGCATTTGGGCCTAAGCTGATACGATGGATTTGGTTACTCTATACTCAACCCACAGCACACGTCATCATCAATAACCATCAATCGGCCACTTTTACTCTACATCGGGGCACGAGGCAGGGGTGACCCTTGTCCCCCTTATTATTCACACTGGTATTGGAGTCCTTGGCTGTCTGGGTTAGGGGTGACCCTGAGATCCGGGGGCTTAAATGGACAGTGGACCATGAAGACCACATTTCGTTATACGCTGACGATATTCTTTTATATCTAGCCGCACCAGCGTGATCCCTACGGCGTGTGTTGCATATTTTCCATATTTTCGCGTCCCACTCAGGATACAAGATAAACTGGTCCAAGTCCCAGATGTATGCGCTGTGGGGTGGCTCCCCCCAGCAGTCCAAGGGGGTATGAGATACCGGTCACAACACAGGGGTTTCGATATCTTGGCATCTTTATTACCCCAGATGTCAGCCTCTTTTATGAACAAAACTTGCTTGGTCCCCTTCAGCGCCTCAAGTCTGATGCCAGCCACTGGCGTTCTCTCCCTCTCACCCTTCTGGGACGCGCTACCTGTTCAAGATGCTTGCACTCCCACGCTTTCTTTACGTGCTGCAAAATACTCCTAACCCTATACCAGATTCCTACTTTGCCCAAATCGATGGCGTTCTGCGTGGCCTCTTGTGGGAAGACCGAGTTCCGTGCATTGCATTGTCCAAGCTTACGATGGGGTGGTACGACCGAAGCATAAGACTGCCAGACCTCCGACTTTAACACCAGGCTTCCCAGTTGATAGCGATCAACAGCTGGGTGTTTGGCCCCCATGATGATCCCAATTTCCGCACGGTCCGATGGCTCATGGGAACGTGTGGATACAATAGGGCTCTGTGAGAAGTTGGCCTGGCATATGCTGTCCTCTAGTTATAGGGGACACCTTGCACCAGTCCAATTCGACTTTTATGGTGATAGGTTAAAGACAACCTTTAAAGAAAGCTATCCTAGTGGTAGCTGTGGAGAGCAGCCTTCAGGCTAAGTCTTGAAAGAGTGTTAAACTTATTGTTTTACCATAGATAACCTCTTGAATAACCAAATGAAAGAGTAGTCCACACAGGTATATATATAAAATATATGTATTTATTCTAGGAATAACCCCACTAGTCTCTTTATGAGGCTAGAGGTGAAGATACAATTCAAACAAACATTGATAGTTACAATAAATAGCACTGGAATCACAGGGCCCCAGGGGGGGACCAAACCATATATCAAAAAAGTGGTATAAGAACCACGACAATTCTACAGACAAAGCCTAGGGCATTTAGGGTCGCTGGCCCCTTGTGAAACCACCCAAGGTAGTGAGGAAGGGGACCCACGGGAGACGCGTGCAGTGGCTAAAGCTACTGTCGGGATCTCTATTAAAGCCTATGGAGAATGTCGCGGTTGAATTTTACAAGATTAAAAACACTTCTAGCAGGAGTTCAAGTTCAATACTTTAGAGTTAAGCTTTTGAAGGGCCCACACCCACGAGAGTACCGAGGTACCACTGTTACCTGCTCCAGGGAAGCCGGGTGCATAGGTCGTTTTCGATGTCGGGTCGCGGGCTGATTTTCAATGGAAAAACGTGAAGAACTGCTGCTAGCAAGAAGCGTCGTCGTTGTCGTGAAGATTGAAAATGTAGATCTTGAAGAGAAGGACCTGGAAGCAGAGGGGACAGAGTCTGGGTCTCGGCACAGTGACCAGGGGGCTCAAGAGAAGGAACCTTTCAATGTCGGGTGCTTCCAGGTAGAAGAGGTGTAGCTTGGATCATCAGCCACGGGGTCCAGGAGGCGTCAAGGAAGGCTAGCTTCTGGAGGGTGACTGTCCCACAAAGGATGAGGGTTGCTGCAGTGTTAGTGTCCAGATTGGATCCACTAAGTCTTGGCAACCGCAACCCACGCAAGAAACACAAAACTGCTACTGGTGCAGACCCACGAGGTCTGAGCAAGGTCTCCAGCAAGGAGACTGAAGAGCAGGCTTTGAGCAACCAGGGGAACTCTAGGAATTGAAGATTAACCTCCGCTAGGGCCCACAAGTTGAGAGACAAGGGACCGCAGAAGCCAGCAATTTGGCGTGCGTAAAGATGCGCCCACGGGTCGCCGGAGCAGGCTAGGGCATTGATCTTTGGCACAGATGATGCTGGGAGGTTGGCTCACTAATGGGACAAAGCACAACTTCCCCACTTGTTGGGGTCGGGTGCTGTGCAAGAGGTGGTTGGTGTCCTGGGGTATTGGGGATCTCGGCACCCACGGGGTCCATGGTGCTGAGCTCTGCTGTGCACACTCACTGGCCTCTGGGATGCTTGGAAACCCACCTCAAGGTAGGAAAGAGTCGTCGATGTCCATAGGAGCAGCGAGATTCCAACTGGGTCACTTGCAGTGTTTCAGGTGCCTGCCAAGCAGGGGGGCAACTCCTTTACCCCAAGGGAGATTTCTTCAGTCAGCTGTGCGGCAGCAAGTCGAAGTTCAAGTCTGTGAAGTTCAAGAATAATCTGAGGCTCTGGGGACCCAGTATTCACCTTTATCCAAAGATTAGGGGAGTGTCCAGATCAGAGCCCACCAATGAGAGGTCAGGCGGGAAAAGGGTGGCTACACCCTCTCCCCTTTGTGTGTTTTCCACCAGGGCAGGGGACAGGATGCCCCTGAACCGGCTCCAGGCGGTGTATGCAGAATGTAGGCACTGGGGAAGCCTACGTGCAACTCTGAAAGGCATCCTATGGTGCACCCACCCAGTTCCAATCCACATAGTCTGTCTGGGGAGGTGGGAACACCTCCCTGCAACAGGATCCCTATTGTCCAGGTGCCGTGGCTGGAGTTCTGCCCAGCAACAGGCAGCCAGAGTCGTGTGGGTGGCGGGTAGCCTCCATTTTGTACTATGTGTGCACTTTTAAATTGGTGTCTAAATTCTGCCGCTTTTCCCATATCGCCCCTCTAGCAGGGGGGAATCATGCCCTCAGTCCCATGGCTGGATTGGGGGTATGATTCCTACATGTTTGACACCAAACACGATATGGTTCTGTGTAGCCATTCTCAAGTTATCACGCTATCGCGATTTACTTATAATGCGGTTAAGAGTATATGGTATGGCTACACTACAAAAAACCCAGCAATGATTTTACGAAGGTTGCAGAGCAGCCCTACTCAGGTAGGGGTCCCCCCTCACACATATCTCAGCACCATGCCTTGTAGGATTAGCAAGGCCTGCTTTAGGGGTGACCTATGAGAATATATGTATTGTATTACGGGGGATACAGGATACCTATATCCCTGTAAGGAGTGCAAGCACCACCTTACCCAGACTACAGTAGTGGTCTGGTGGTGTCATTTGGTATGGCTGTCCCAGGGGTGGCACAATAAGTGCTGCAGCCCCTGGTAGGCATCTGAGGGACCCATGCCCTGGGTACCTAGGGTACCATCTACAAGGGGCTGATAGGTTGTCCTCAGTATCCAATTGGAAGGTACCTAGGGTACTCACATCAGTTTAGAGAAGAAGCAGATAGGCTGGGGTCCTGGATAGCAGGGCCACAGCCTGGCTAGTGTCATAAAACAGTCAAAACATCAGCAAAAAGTTGGGGGCAACTATGCAGTTGATGCCACTCTCCTACATAACCCCCCCCAAACGCAGGGACATTAAACTAACCCAGTTGAGTCTTCATGTTCTAAGTGGAAATATCTGGAGAGGCCATCTGCATTGGCATGGTTGCTCCCAGGTCTATGTTCCACTGTATAGTCCATCCCCTGTAGGGAAATGGACCACCTGAGTAGTTTGGGGTTTTCTCCCTTCATCTGTTTTAGCCATAGGAGGGGCTTATGGTCGGTTTGAACAATTAAGTGAGTGCCAAGCAAGTATGGCCTCAGCTTCTTCAAGGCCCAGACCACAGCAAAGGCCTCCCTCTCTATAGCTGACCAACGTTTCTCTCTGGGGGTCAACCTTCTGCTAATAAAAGCTACTGGTTGATCCTGGCCCTCTTCATTCAGTTATGATAATACAGCACCTACCCCCACCTCAGAAGCATCAGTTTGAACTATGAATTCTTTGGAGTAGTTGGGGCTTTGGAGCACTGGAGCAGAGCACATTGCCTGTTTTAGGTCATCAAAAGCTTTCTGACAGCTGACAGTCCACTGAACTTTCTTGGGCATCTTCTTAGAGGTTAAGTCATTTAAGGGGGTCACAATGGAGCCATATCCCTTGACAAATCTTCTGTAATAACCAGTCAGGCCTAAGAAAGCTCGGACCTGAGTCTGGGTGGTGAGAGCAACCCAGTCCATGATGGTCTGGATTTTGCTCTGTAGTGGTTGAACCTGGCCTCCACCTACAAGGTGGCCCAGGTACACAACCTGACTCTGCCCTATCTGGCACTTAGTAGCCTTGATAGTGAGTCCTGCCTTTTGCAGGGCTTCCAAAACTTTCCTCAGGTGGATCAGGTGATCTTCCCAGGTGGAGCTGAAGACAGCAATATCATCTAGATATGCTGCACTAAAGTCATCCAGGCTTGAGAGGACTTGGGTCACCAACCTTTGAAAAGTGGCAGGTGCATTCTTCAAACCAAAGGGCATCACAATGAATTGATAATGCCCACCAGGGGTAGAAAATGCAGTTTTGCCTTTTCCAGATTCAGCTAACCTTATCTGCCAGTAGCCAGCTGTCAGATCAAATGTGCTCAGATATTTGGATGAGGCCAATTTATCTATGAGCTCATCTGCTCTGGGAATGGGATGTGCATCAGTCCTAGTGACTGCATTGAGTCCTCTGTAGTCGACACAGAACCTCATCTCTCTCCTACCGTCTTGAGTGTGAGGTTTTGGCACAAGGACTACTGGGCTAGCCCAAGGGCTATCTGAGGGCTCAATGACTCCCAATTCCAACATCTTTTGGACTTCTGTCCTTATGCAGTCCCTGACATGGTCAGGTTGCCTATAGATCTTATTCTTCACAGGCAGACTGTCCCCAGTGTCCACTTCATGAGTGCACCAGGTGATCTGACTTGGAGTCAGTGAAAACATATGCCTGAATGACTGTAGAACTTGTCTGCAGTCAGACTGTTGCTGGGCAGTGAGGCTGCCTGCCAAGGCTACACCATCTACTGACCCATCATCAGGGTTGTGAGAGAGCAGGTCTGGGAGAGGGTCACTCGCCTCCTCCTGTCCCTCATCTGTTGCCATGAGCAGGCCCATGTCAGCCCTGTCCACATATGGTTTCAGTCTGTTTACATGAAGTACCCTGTGGGGACTTCTGGGACTGCCAAGGTCCACCAAGTAGGTGACCTCTCCCTTCTTTTCCAAAATGGTATGGGGTCCACTCAATTTGTCTTGGATGGCTGCTGGGGCCACTGGCTCCAGCACCCATACCTTCTGTCCTGGCTGGTACACCACCAGTACAGCCTTTTGGTCATGCCAGGCTTTTTGCAGTTCCTGACTTCCTTCAAGGTTTTTTGTCGCCTTCTTCATATACTCAGCCATCCGGGAGCGGAGACCAAGTACATAGTCCACAATATCCTGTTTAGGTGGTTTGAGAGGTAACTCCCACCCCTCCTTCACTAGACAGAGTGGCCCTCTAACAGGGTGACCAAACAAAAGTTCAAAAGGGCTGTAACCAGCCCATTTCTGTGGCACCTCCCTGTATGCAAAGAGAAGGCAGGGCAGAAGAACATCCCATTTTCGCCTAAACTTTTCTGGGAGCCCTTTGATCATACCCTTGAGGGTCTTGTTGAATCTCTCAACAAGCCCATTGCATTGAGGATGGTAGTTGACACCACACTCCTTCCACATTGCTTTGAGGTAACTAATCATGAAGTTTGTACCTCGGTCAGATAAGACCTCCTTAGGGAAACCCACCCTGGAAAAGATTCCCAGGAGGCCCCTTGCCACCACAGGTGCTGTGATGGTCCTAAGGGGAATAGCTTCTGGGTATCTGGTGGCATGATCCACTACCACCAGAATAAACCTGTGCACAGATGCTGTTGGTGGGTCAAGGGGACCAACTATGTCAATCCCTACCCGTTCAAAGGTAGTGGTATCAGGGGGGGGCTTTGTGGATTTACCTGCCTTGCCACTGGCCTGGCAGGTAATGCAAGAGCTACAGAAACTCTTACAGTCCTCACTCATTTGAGGCCAATGAAGGTGAGGGACAATTCTGTCCCAAGTCTTATTTTGGCCTAGGTGTCCTGCCAAGGGAATATCATGGGCCAGTGTGAGTAGGAAACCCCTGAACTTCTGAGGTATGACCAACCTCCTGGCTGCACCAGGCTTGGGGTCTCGACCCCCAGAGTACAGGAGTCCATCATCCCAATATATCTTATGGGTTCCACTAGCATTCCCGGCAGCCTCAGCAGCAGCTTGCTGTCTGAGGGGTTCAAGAGTGGGGCAGCTCTGCTGCTCCAGGCTCAAGTCTGCCCTAGAAGGTCCCCCTGTCCCCAAGAACTCAACCTGATCAGGTTCAAGCTCATCTGGGACAGTTCCTTCTTCAGGTGTCAGATCCTCTTCTGCTAAAAGAGTCTCTTCAGACTGATCCTGGGGGGAAGGCACTGCCTTACCCCTGCTACTCCTCCTCTTGGAAGGTCCTTGGTCCATTTTTCCAGGATCCAAGGCCTGTTCAGTTTGTGTCAGCTTTGCTTTTGACCTTGTCAGGGCAAACACTTCTGCTGTGATACCCAGCATCGTTGCATGGGTAGTTAGCTCCACCTCAGCCCATGCTGAGGTCTCCAAATCATTCCCTAGCAAACATTCCACTGGTAGGTCTGCACTCACCACAACCTTCTTTAGGCCAGTTACCCCTCCCCAAGAGAAGTTAACAACTGCCAGAGCATGGTTAGTACTGACATTGCTTGCATTGGTCACCTGGTAAGTTTCCCCAAGTATGATCTGGCTAGGGTCCACAAGGTCCTTAGTCACCATGGTGACACTAGCCCCTGTGTCCTTGTAAGCTAGAGACTCCCTTCCATTTATTCTAGGCTGTTGCTTGTATTTGCCCAGACCACTGGGACTCACAAATAGGGACAGGTCCCCATCACAAACTAATATAGCCTGAGTAGGCATTCTGACTAATCCAGATTCCTCTCCAGGTCCCAGGGTCAAACCTACTATCCCCTTGTTCTGTGTACCACGACCTATAGCTGGACTAGGGGGAACAGATGCTTAGGGGCAGGCGTAGTCGTACTTGTGGAGTCTTTGGCCTTGTTGCAGTCTGAAGTCCAATGGGTCTTCTGTTTACAGATTTTACACCATGGCTTCCTTGGCTGCTTAGCTTTGTTGGTTTGGGAATTATCAGATGCTGATTTTTGGGGGCTTGTTGAAGACTGCTGGTCTTTTCCCTTTTCCCCACCCTTCTCAGAGTTTTTGGCATCTTCCTTTTTAGTTGCACCCCCCAAAGGCTGGACCTTTTGCTTGATCCTGGTTCTGACCCATTTGTCTGCCTTCTTTCCCAATTCTTGGGGAGAGGTCAGATCTGAGTCCACCAGGTGCTGATGCAAGAGCTGATTCTGACAATTGTTAAGGATCTGCTCCCTCATACTGAGATTGTACAATCCTTTGTAATCATTTACTTTGCTGCCAGTTAACCAACCTTCCAGAGCCTTAGTAGCACAATCTACAAAGTCTACCCAATCTTGATTCTGTGCTTTTTGGGTATCTCTGAACTTTAACCTGTATTGATCAGTGATTAGGCCAAACCCATCTATTAAAGCATCTCTCAAGATATAATAAGCATCTGCATCCTCTTTTCTGACAGAAAGAAGCTTGTCTCTTCCTTTGTCTGCAAAGGAGAGCCATAAGATTGCTGCCCACTGATATACTGGGACCCTTTGTACTTTACAGGCCCTTTCAAGTGCAGTGATCCATTTATGGATGTCATCCCTGACTGATAGGGGGGCACAATCCTATGCAGGTTCCTATTGTCAGGAGATTTCTCTCTAACTCTAGGGGTATTATTAATGCCACTAGGGGTCTCTAGACCCCATTTTCTTGAAGCTTTCTGAAGCTCCAGGGACTCCCTGTCTAATGCTAACTGTTCTCTCCTGAGCTGAAGCTTGGCTTGCTCAAACTGGATCAGTCTGCATTTCCTCTCCTTGGAGGATTCTCTTCTCTGAGAAGAGGCAGGGGTTATTTTGGATCTCCCAGAATGGTTAGACCCCTCTGAGGGGGATCTGTTCCTTCTGTTTGGATCCACCACGCGTTTAAGGTGAGAGTGAGAATTACACTGATTTGAAGAGGAGCGCCTGGATAAGGGCTCCTGCCACTCCTTTGCATAATTGATCGGTTTGAGGAGCGCCTGGTAAAGGGTTCCCAACTCGCTGTGTAATTCGTATATCCACCTGCTTTTTGAAAATTGCACCTGTTCATTCACTGTTTTTTAAAACTACCCTGCGCCTGTTTTTATACTCACCGCTGATAGCAGCACACGATCCCCGGTCCACCACCGATTATTCGGGTTGAGTGGAGGGATTCACGTGCAACAGGAAGGAACCGGCACTTCCGGTAAGCCCTCCAATCAGCTGCTTGTAACTTACACAAAAGCCAGATGGCACTCGCTCCGCGCAGCAGACGCGCCCAGCGGGCGCGCCGCTGGCGCGCCAAAGGCCAGCCCGTCTGCGCCCGTCCGCGCCTGGACCGCGCCAAGGGCCTTGCCCCCTGGTCCATGTAAACCAGCTCGGAAATCTAATTTTCGTACCTACACCAGTAGACAATTACTAAATATAGCTGCTACCTCCAGGGAGGCACAATTATGCCCCTGCTTTACCTCAGCTATAACACAAACTCATGTCTTAATACCTTGCAAAAAATGTCGACACATATCCAGCTCTTGTAAACAGCCCACTTCTATTAATGCTCATTCACCAATTCTTAAAAACAATACCATCGTTGCTGCACTTATTAATGTCCGCTCCTTACCTAAGCATTAATATGAAATACTCTCTTTTCTTGAAAATCACAATCTTGACCTCCTATTTGTAACTGAGACTTGGGCTGATCCTTCCTCAGGGCCTGATTTTGCCACAGCAACCCCGGATGATTTCTCTGTTAAGAGATTAGATAGAACCAACAAAAAAGGCAGTGGTCTAGCACTTATTCATCGTAACTATTACACTGTTAAAATAGAAACAATCCCCACCAAAGACTGCAAAGCCTTTTCCTTTTCTATATCACTTACCAAATCATACACTTTTAAAGGTATCCTACTATATCGCCCTCCCGGCACTCGTACAGAATTTCTTTCTTCCCTAGCTCTCCTAGCAGAACCATCAGCAGAAGAAGCCAATTTTACCATCCTGGGCGATTTTAATTTCCATCTCGAATCTAACAATGATGACAACACTTCAGTCTTACTCTCAGAATGAGAGTCCATAGGACTCTCCCAACTGGTAACCAAACCCACCCATTTAGCTGGCCATACTCGCGACGGATTATTTACCAATAACAAACATATCTCACTAGAAAATATTCTTCCTTTAACATGGACAGACCACTCCGTGGTCCCTTTTAACATCAATACTGAACATAATACACACAATCGTGTCAACTTCCCTCCCCCCTCCCATTTTAAAGCCTGGAATAGCATCTCCCCCGAAGACATAAAATCACACCTTAAATCTACCCACCAAAATCTCCCAGACAATCCCGATCAAGCAGCCATGCACTACACACAATGGCTCCTCTCAGCATTTGACATCCTGGTACCAATAAAAAATGCCTCAAAAAACAGAAAGACACCATCAGAAATGCAGAAATTTAGAACGTCACTGGCGTCGAAATTACGATAACACAATGAAAATACGGTATAAGGAAGCACTATCCAAATATAAAAACCTCCTAATAACTGAAAAAAGTAAATTCTACATGAACCAAATTGAAATTTCCCAGGACTCTATGAAACAACTATATAGAGTCGTCACCAAACTCTCAGGACCCGATACTACCCCTTCGACAACACCTACACAAACTCTCTGTGATGATCTCGCTAGATTTTTTCAAAATAAAGTCATTCACATTTACTCCAACTTTTCAGCTCTTGCCAATATACATATCTATTACCACCAGCATAGACTCCTCATCAAGCAATCTCGCAACATCACAAATCACCAATCACAACCCCTCCCCCTCCTTTCCAGAATTTAAAAAGATCACAACAGAATATATTATCGATCTCATCTCCACTTCCAAATCCGGATCCCCTAATGACCCCAGCCCTCCTAACATAATAAAACTTATACCAGAAATCATAGGTCCTGAACTAGCCAACATCTGCAACTCTATGTTTTCAACAGGAATATATCCTTCCATCTGGAAAGAGACAGTGATCAAACCTTTACTCATAAAACACAATCTCAATCCCACAGACAGTAATAACTATAGACCCATTGCAGGTCTTCCTCTCCCTGCAAGGATTATAGAAAAGGCGATGAATACTCAGCTGGCTGACTATATTGAAAACCACAACTTCTTAGACGACACCCAATTTGCTTTCAGAAAAGGTCATGGGACGGAGGCAGCTCTCATTAAAACAGCTGACGAAATACGGACAACCATGGACAAGGGAGGCACCGCGGTCTTGGTGCTGCTGGATCTCTCTGCAGCGTTTGACACGGTCGACCATTCCATCTTGATCGATCGTCTCTCAGCCATAGGTATCAAAGACAAAGCCAAGGCCCTATTAACATCTTTCCTGGCCAACCGTACCCAACATGTAAAACTTGGTAGCTACGACTCCCCTTCTTTTTCTCTACCATGTGGAGTCCCTCAGGGATCCTCATTAAGTCCCACTTTGTTCAACCTATATGTCTCAGACCTTGCCAAAATCATCAAGACTCATGATCTGCGGCTCACATCTTATGCCGATGACACACAGATTGTGCTAGAAATACATGAGAACGGCAAATTAGTCGCAAACAATTTTAAGAAGGGAATGTCTACCATTAGTACCTGGATGACAAATAATTGTTTGAAATTGAATTCCGAGAAAACGGAAGTGATGATTTTTGGAAACCTATTCCCCAGCTGGTCTCCTTCTTGGTGGCCAGAGGAACTAGCCCCCCCCCCCCCGGTCCCGGTCCCGGTCCCGGTCACCAAGGTCAGACACCTTGGAGTCATATTTGACGACAAGCTATCATTCATTCCTCATGTCAACTCTGTCATCTCATCTTCCTTTTACACGATCAGGATGATAAAGAAACTTCTACCCTTTCTTCCTTCTAGTTCAGGCAAAACTCTCATCAGCACTCTAGTTATGTCTAAAATAGATTATTGTAATGGCCAACTCATCAAAGAACCAGAAAGAGTCTTACACAAACTACAGACACACCCAAGTTCAAATCCATCTCCGGAGTCATTCGACAATTACACTGGCTACCCATTAAAAGCAGAACAAAATTCAAAGCATTGTGTATAGCCTACAAAGCAATTCACAATTCATGCCCCTATGCCTCTACAGACCAAACAGGACCTTACGGTCCTCCTCAGATCATCTGTTAATTGTTCCCAGAACCAAAAAAGTCACTTGGGGAGACAGAAGATTTAATGTAACCACGGCCAAACTCTGGACCATACTCCCTCTACACATCAAAAATACCCCTACCTTGTTGTCCTTCCGCAAAAAAAAAAAAACATAGCTATTTCAGTAAATAACTCCCTCCTCTCCTTTTTGTTTAACAAGCTGTCCACAGCGCCGAGACACCTCAGGGTATTTGCGCGCTCAATAAATTGCCTAAATAAAATAAAATAAAAATAATATAACCACTCTCCCATTAGGGATGGCGGGAGTGCCTCTTGGGCCATCACCTCCATGTTGTGAGTGATCTGATTCATCCAGGTCAAGTTCAACTTCCTCTTCCTGGTCCTCATCAGAGTCCACCACTAGGGTGTCCTCTTCAGCAGGATGCCCACCCAACCTGTCTACCCCTTCAGACACTAGAGTCTGCTTGAAGTCTGCAATGAGCAGGATTTCCCTGAGACGTTGAGTGTTGGCACCTTTGTTTGTCTTCAGTTGCCTAGTAGTGCACATCTCCCTAAGCTCTGCAAAAGAGAGGTTGTCATACTTGTTGACTGGGACCCTTGAGGGTCCTTCCAGGGCCTTATCCTGATCCTAAAGACATTTCTAGTTTAGTGGTACTGGTGTATCTACCTACACTAGGTGTGGCCTACTGAACCCTTTTTTGAGTTGTAGTCAAGGTGTGCTAAGCCCTCTACACACAACTCCTAAGTTCAGTAGAACTTATTGTATTCTAAGCTTAAATTTATATGTACCTTTAGTACCAAGTGGCTTTCACTTTAGAAATTCAATTTGTTATCTGGTAAAACAATAGCAAGCTTGAATCCAACCGCTGCACACCAATGTGAGAAGTTGGCCTGGCATATGCTGTCCTCTAGTTATAGGGGACACCTTGCACCAGTCCAATTCGACTCTTATGGTGATAGGTTAAAGACAACCTTTAAAGAAAGCTATCCTAGTGGTAGCTGTGGAGAGCAGCCTTCAGGCTAAGTCTTGAAGGAGTGTTAAGCTTATTGCTTTACCATAGATAACCTCTTGAATAACCAAATGAAAGAGTAGTCCACACAGGTATATATATAAAATATATGTATTTATTCTAGGAATAACCCCACTAGTCTCTTTATGAGGCTAGAGGTGAAGATACAATTCAAATAAGCATTGATAGTTACAATAAATAGCACTGGAATCACAGGGCCCCAGGGGGGGACCAAACCATATATCAATTCTACAGACAATGCCTAGGGCATTTAGGGTCGTTGGCCCCTAGTGAAACCACCCAAGGTAGTGAGGAAGGGGACCCACGGGAGACGCGTGCAGTGGCTAAAGCTACTTTTGGGATCTCTATTAAAGCCTATGGAGAATGTCGCGGTTGAATTTTACAAGATTAAAAACACTTCTAGCAGGAGTTCAAGTT